>NW_004524763.1:2681266-2687408 GCF_000260255.1 Octodon degus | reverse complement strand
TATATAGTATTAGAGATTCCAATGTCTTAAAATTAATGTGTCCTTTTTCTTATTCAGTTATTGAGTGCTGGGGATTGAGTGTAGGACCCCACACATGCTGGTGCTGGTCTGGTGCTCTACATGTGAGATCCATCCTGGTATGGATGGATCCATCCTAGACCAAATATTATTTTTCTCTTAATTTTCTTGGGGGGGGGTGCTAGCCAGGGGAGGGAGAGGGTCTTACATTGTTGTCTTGATTTTGTGCTCTTCTTGTCTCTATGTCCCGTGTAGCTGGTATTATAGGCACTTGCTTCCTTGTCCAGCTCTCTTGTCTTGTCTTTTTTCCTCTTCTCCTCTCTCTTCCTCCTCCTCTTCATCTTCCTCCCTACTCCTCATCCTTTTCCTCTCTCCCTCCTTTCTTCCCTCCTTCTTCTTTCCCCTTTCTCTTTCACTCATAGTTCTATTTCTCTGAAGAACACTAATAGATTATTGTTTTCTATTGTCCTTTTAGCCTTACGGGTGATAGTAGTTTCTTATTCTGGTTATTTTGGGGTTATCTCTATCTTCCCCAAAAGCTCATTAGGGATCCCAGTTTCTTTGTGAAGCAGTTCCCCAGGTTCAGTTACTTTACTGAAATATAACACGGATGTCTCCACAGTTGAAACCAACCTCATCTACAGGAATAGTTTTCTGTACTCTTCTCTGAGGAGACAGTAGACCCATTTCTTTAGCAGGAAATGAAAATAATGTCAAGAAAATCTTAGAAAAGTATATTATATTTTGCTGTTAATGTCTGTTCCTGTCTATAGTTAAGAAATAAAGCATAAAAAAATACAAAATTTTTGGGTGGAGCAATGCTGGGATTGAGCAACCCAGCATTGTGGAGGAAGTGACGTTGTGTATGGGGGTGGGATTTAGGTGATTGAGTGATCACTGAGTGTGGAGCGAGGCCTGGCTGTGCAGCTGTGTGTGAGCTGGTGCGACTAAGCGCCTGCGGCACAGGGCAGGCGAGTGGGGCACAGTGTGATAAAAATATGGTCAATGTCTAAGTTCAAAAAAATATTATAGTAAAAGATGCAGTGCCACTGATCCTCCTGAACATAACCCCCCTCACTTTGAACATCCTTACTCTTCTGGTCAGTTTCTGAAGCAGTTCTGGAAGTTCGTTCTTGTGAGTATTATAAGCTACACTGTTGTGGCTCCCTCAGTGCCCCGCACTCACTCCGAACACTTACCCTTCGTGGACATTTTGACTGTGGGGATGAGACAGAAGTTGGTAGTGCCAGATACTAGCACATAAAGTGAATCGGGACGCACTGGGATATTTTCACAAGTCTGCTTTTTGTGGGATGGCATTGTTAGCAGCACTCGCTGAACGGCTGATCACACCTTGTAATGCGCTCCTGAAAATGCTGCTTCAGAAAAAGGCAAGAGGATGAGGTCAGTGTGTTTGAAGCAAGGGCAAGTATTTAAGGTGAGATTAGTGGCAGTATGTCTTATACTGCAATACATTTTTAACATTTAAACATTCACAATTTTTTTATTTTAAGCTTTCTTTTTTTAATGTATTTACTACAGGGTTCACAGGGTCTCACTACACAGATCAGACTCGTAGTGATTCTCCTGTTTTCAGCCTCCCAAGCTCTGGGATTACACGCATGCACCACCACGCCCAGTCTCATTTGCCATACCAACACACCCTGCAGGGGTGGTGCTGGCACAGCACGCTGGGGATCAAACTGTGGTCCCTGTGTCTGCCTAAGCAGGCACTTTAATCCACTGAGCTATTTGGCTGTCCCTTCAAATTTTCTTTAAAAAATATTTTTATACAATGGAGTATTACTCAGCTGTAAAGAATGATAAACTTGAAGCATTTATAAGTGGATGCCACTTGAACATATACTCATAAGTGAAATAAACCAGACCCACATGTGTAAATATTGTATAGTCTCCCTAGTATAAGAACTCAAAAGAAGAAATAAAAATAGAAAAGTATATAACACAATTAAAAGGAAAGTGAGAACTTGAGGATTAGACAATGAAGAGAGGGCAAGGAGAAAGCTAGGAAAACATGACAGGGGCAAAGCCATACATTTACGTGCACAAGATGGGTAAGGCAATGATCCTGAGAAACATCAGCAGGTTTTTGAAACTAGCAGTTAATTGGTAGGATTCTCACCCTGACTAACTATATATGTTGATACCTGGGAACTAAACAACTGCACTGATAATAGCAATGTGTAATACAAGGTTCACACTTGGATTGCCTGTCATTCTGGTCTTCTAAGTATGGACTGCTTGTCATGACATACCAATTATTGCCATACTGTCTCTCAAGTAAATGCTTGTTTAAAAACAAGGGTAATAAATGAAAAATAGAGACAAGAAGAAAAAAAATGTCACAGGACTATACAATGCTGTATATGGTTAGATTTCTAAATTTCTATGTAAAATATGTAATTGTTTATTTATATTTTAAAATTTTTTTAATTTTTAAATTTTTTTCTTCATATTCTGTAGGGAATTAAAGTTTAACATATCAATACTTGATAGAAAATACTTGTTCCATGTTATGCCTAAGATGTTTGATATTCAGACAGATAGTAAGGTTAAACCCAACTGCATATGTTGTAAGTAATAATAATTTTCTCTTCTGGAGGGTTAACAACCTAAGTTTACAGACCAAATATTAGAGAAAAAGAGGGGGTGCAAAGACAGCCAACATTTTGGCCCTAGCTTTTCAAGGTCAGTGAAGACTCAGGACATAGGAGAACCTGTACTGTAACATCATGTAACTCAGTTGTGTCCCAAATTTTCTGATCAAGGAGATTATGGGGCCACAGAGCAACATGATCAATGTGGTAGAGTGTGCCTAAGGAGAGTCACAGGGAGAGAAAACACCCTCTCAGGACTTCACAGAGAGTAAATTGGTCAAGCAATGGCCATGACTCATCCACATGGCTGACACTGACAAAGGATCTGCAAACTGTGGTACAGGGTTACAGGATAAATCCTGAGGTTACTTGACTGACCTTATCAGATACCAAAGTTACATTTCTTGTTATGTAGGTCTTGCTTTATCTTGGTCTTAACTATCCAGCCGAAAAGTAAAAAAATGAGGTATATAAAGTAAAGCCATATTAATATGCTGAGCTGTGAAAGGCTCAAGTCAATAACTTCTGTGATTAACCCATTACTATTGTGGACTGCTGAACTGTGTGGGATTATTTTGCTGAAGTCACTCACCTATAGCATTTAGATGCCAATGGAATACCCATCTCTGACAGGACTAAACAAAAAAAGGGGATACAAAGGAAGGACTATTTTGTATCTGTATATACAAAATAGTTAGGATAGATGTACAGTTACTTTTGCTTAATTCAATGAGAAGAAAGATTTGTACTAATAGTGTTTGGACAGGATATCCTGTCTGCATCTTGTATTATGGATAACCACTAAGAAGATAAGAATGTGCAATGTATTAATTATTGAAACTGTCCTATTAATCAGTTTTGAAACTGTCTCATTGCTATTTGTTTCTCAATAAAATAATTAAATTTAAAAATAAATAAATAAATAAATTCAAATTATGATCTGCCACAGATAGTATAGACAGTATTATGGTTTTAAATTAGAAGGCATCTGTAATACTGATTTTTCCCTACGGGCAGAATAGCAGTTACTTGGGACAATGATTTGAAAGCATCTAATACGGCTCCTAAGTGAGAGCACAGCTACCCTTGCCTGTGGTGTACGCAATGCACAGAAAACATAACTGGGATGCAAAAGACAGTAGATGAACTCAGGACTGTTGCGTAACACCATTATAGACGGGCTGAACTCTACTTTTTAAATCAAGGTTGGGAAATAGGATTTCCCAAAGTTCATGGTCTCTGAAAATGGATTTGTGATTTTTTTCCATAATTTTATTGAGAAACAAATAGCAATGAGACAGTTTCAAACCAAATTGGTAGGACAGATTCAGTAACACATTGCATACATTCTTCCTAGTGGTTAATTGCTGCACAAGATGTGGATTTGTACTGTACAGTCTTGATACTATTTACAGTTTGTATCCTATTTACAAACACTATTAGAACGAATCCCTCTATTCATTAAGAGAATGTAACTATATATCTATCCTAACCATTTTCAATACACAGATACAAAATGGACCTTCATGTCTATCCCCTTTTTTTGTTAAGTTCTGTTATTTGAATATTATAGGTGTGTTAACTCAGGAAAATATTCTAAAAGAGTCCAGTAGTCCATAATAGTATTGACTCTTCTGCTTCACTGGCAATGTCAGAAATTGTTGACCTCAGTCCCCTACAGCTCAACATGATACCATGGCTTTACTTCTTATAATTCATTTTTATATTTTTCTGCTGGATGGTTAAGACCAAGGTAAAGCAGGACCTATGCAACAAGAGTTGTAGCTGTTGGGTCTGATAAAGTCAATGAAATCTCCTCAGGATTTATCCTGAGATCCTGTACTTCAGATTGTAGAACCTTTGTCAGGGTCAGCCATGTGGATGAGTCACGGCCATTCCTTGGCCAATGTGCTCTCTCTTCCAGATGGAAAACACTGGTATTGTTTGACTCACACACTAATTAGAATTAAAGCCTGAATCATCTCCATTATACTCATGATCACTTCATACTTTGTATTCACAGCTATTAAATGGTATAAACACAAGTACATCTTAAAAAGATGATGACTTCTGTTCTAAACCACCTTACATTCTATAAACATGCTTAGACTAAGGGAAAAGGCCCAAAAATGCTCTCGCTAATACTAACAATAGCAAAATAAATGAATGGAGTGGAGACCCCATTATAGGCAGTCTTGGTGTTTAGTTTCCTCTAAAAATGCAATAGGCATTATTTTAGTATGACATATAAAAGCCTTTGGATACTAGAAGTTTAGGTTTGTTTGACAGACCAGAAAATAAAGGTATGCAGTGTTTTATAATATCAGTCTTGAACAGTGATTCTGTGTAATGCATGGGACACTTGAGACAATAAATCACATTCTAATCGTATTTGTAATGAAAAATGCTCTGGAAGAAAGGTCGTCTAAGGGGCTGTGTGGTACAATGCAACTAATAGTAGTAATTGTCAATGAGTATGTCCAGACCCAGTGCACTCGACAAGCAGGGCACACAGACAGAAGTGTGCCCTTCCAATATTTTCCTTGGAAGTAGGGTGGTACCCAGTACCATGGGCCTGACAGTGGAAAGAGCAACTGCATAAACATTTAGATAAGAAAGAGAAAGAGAAAAATCTTTCCAATTTTGAGGCTGTTCTTTTCCTGTAGCTCTTTTCAACAACAAAAACTTAGAATTCACTACTTGTCCAAATATCTAGTTGCTGTTTGTGGGGACGGGATGAACACATACCCCCCCCAAAAAAAATTTAATGGGCTTGAAAATGACTACTGCATAAGTCAGATAAGCTTGGCTTGCCTTAGAAAGATTTTTAAACATTTTTCTCTGTTTTTAACAAACGGAAATTTTATTTTTCTGACAGTTTTATGGGCACTGTCCTCTGCAAATATCATCTCTAGCCGTGGCTCACATTTTATGTTCACTGAAAACTAATTCCACCTCATTTCATGGTTACCCACAAAGAAGCGATGTCTTTGGATCCACAGTAATGTCATGTTCTTTGGGGTAGCAGCAGCGCTGTTATCTCGAAAGTGTCCCACTGAATCGGCGGGCTCTCAGTGAATCTCCAGGAGCATCTCATCCAGTCAGCGAAGCTATTAGACATATGAGACCTAGACAGGAGCCAAGAGCTGCAGCACTGCCAATCGCAGTCGGAATAACATTTCCAAGAAAGCACTGGTTCACCTGCGCTTGAGTGTTATCCTGCAAAAGAAGGCCTGTAGCAGTTGATCTTGAGAGAAATGACATAAAGGCATACACTGAAATATCCCAAAGCAGGCCCCAAAATTTAAGAAAGTATGATAACAGTCAACATTAGAGCCTATTTGTTAGCTAATACAAACGAATGCCTTTCTGTCCTTAGCAGTATTACAAATATTGTTGTGTGATGAGAGTCTTAGCAGTCACATTACCTGTGCACAGAAAAATTTAAAAAATGAATCAGCTTGAGCCCTCTCTCATGGCTTAAACATCCCACCTTAGAACTGTAA
>NW_004524763.1:2670890-2680916 GCF_000260255.1 Octodon degus | reverse complement strand
TATATATAACTTATTAGGCTGTGAAGCTAGCAAGTGTTTGCAGGAAAGTACAAAGAACAACATTGTTCTAAGATAAGAAAATTCCAAATGAGTTTATCTCATAGAGATGTTTGGTTAAGATGATCTCATAGAGAACACAGAATTTGAGACACAGTTTGAAAATGGGTATGATCTCTAATGCCTTCATTAAAGAAATTCATTGTTAGAAGAAACCATCTCCTAGAAGACAAACTAGATAAAACACTTGTAGTCCTAGGCATAGGCAAGGACTTTCTGCACAGAACCCCAGCTACACAGAAAATATAACAAAATCAGTAACATACAACCTACAGAATAGGAAAAGCATTTTGCCAGCTATCCCTAATATTGAGGCTTAATGAATACATAATCTAGAATAAGCCTAGAATACATAAGTCCAAAGTTAAACCACCTACAAATAAAAGACCCACTCACAAAGGGAGCATGTAAGATACATAGGTATTTTTCAGAGGAAGAAGTGCAAATGGCCAATAAATGCACGAAGAAATGTTCAACATCACTAAGCATTAGAAAAGTGGTGATTAAAACAACATCGTTTTTCCATCTCACCCAGATTTATATTTTTGGTTTCTCATATAAGAGAACTCATGTGACATTAAGGTCATGGGTTTATTTTAGCATACCCTTTATCTAACATGCTCTTTACACTACTACAAGTCAGATGTACCACCCATAGTATGAATAAAATATACTCTGAAGGTATATTACCTAATCCATAATAATTTGTTTTGATTATTTTACCATCCAGATCTTTGGTATCCTAAAGAAGACAGAAGTAGTAATTACACCTCTTAGCCAAGTAACCCAATCTAGTTATTCAGCACAGATAGCATCAAAGATGTAGCAGGAGTCAACCAAACAAAATATTGCTTCTTGATATTTATTACATCTCAGTAAGAGAAACACATAATAATCAGTGCGCAAAGTGAAAAAAAATTATTGGCACATTTTAGATATGCATAAAGACCACATTCATCATAGGAAACTTGCCCCTGTACAAGATATACCTTGCTTATTTCTTACCCATTCCCCTCCCCTCCCTTCAATCCCTCCTCCCCTCATTATTTACAAAAGTTTTGTTTCTGTTGTATTCCTTCTGTCCGCTTTCCTTGTTGTCCCTTCCTTATTTTCCCCTTCCCTTTGCTTTGTTGCCCCCTCCATTTGAAACTTTTCTTCCTATTTCCCAATCTAGTGTCTCTCACTGGAGGAAAAAAATGTGATTTTTAAAAACGAGTGCCCAATTTATTTCACTTAAGAGCGTTCATGGAATATTTTGAACACAGCACACAAAAGCTTGTCATTGACTTGGCAGTAATGTATGCATGTACGTATGTATGTATGTATGTATGTATGTATGTGTTGGGAACAGGGCTTGTGTGTGCACATGCACAGAACTGTGGCTGAGTCCATACGTGGGTTTGAGGATTGCTCGGTGTGAGTACCTGAATGGCCTTGTGTGTACAGCGGGAGATCTGTGTGGGTGTGCCGCCAGGCCAGCCTGAGGAAACGTGGAGGAGAGAGACTTAAGCAGGGTGGGTGGGTGGGCGTAGCGCAAGTGAGAAGGAGCCGCGCTGCGGGGCTGCAAGGCACCGAGGGGTCGCTGCGAGGGGAGCCGAGGTGCTAGTGAGGGAACTGCCCGGGGGGAGTGGGGGTGAGCTGGAGTGCGTGTGAGTACGGCTGGCTGGGCTGTGCCCGACAGACAGACAAGGTGGTGAGAACACCAAGGGCGCGGACAGCCTGAGGACGGACTAGCGCGTGCAGAGGTGAGGAGTGAGCTTCTGAGGAGTGCAGTTGCCCTCGAGGGAGTGACCCTGCCTGGGAGCCTCCGAGCGCGCACGGGGCTGCGTGAGACCGCCCAGGACTGGGCGGTGGACATGGTGGCGCCAGGGTTCAGGGCGAGCGTCTACCGAGTGAGTAGGAGCAGGTTGTGGATGGTGCTGCGCGCGTGGATGGGGCTGAGTGACAACACATGGAAGGGACTGAGTGTAAACCACCGGGAAAATAGTGTGCCTGATTGTGAAGGCGGGTGAGTGTGTGCTGCTCCCTGTGCAAGTCTCTCCACATCCTGGTACCACCGAGGGAGGTCAAGGGAAGAGCTGAAATCCCATGCGCTTAGAGATTAAGAAGACAGTGATGGTAGGAACACAATCAAGGAAGCTGTTAGCCAGGAACGAGCCAAGACAACACAGTTATTGCAGAATAATGCGAAGAAGAAAGAAGAACAGGTGGACAAGGTGAAGGAATAAGTTTATCTATAATAATAGTAATAATATATGTTATACCAGTTTTCGTGACAACTGATTTTCAAGTATTAGTACATCCATAATTTTGCTCACTGTAGATGATAGTCAAAATCAAGGAAAGCCCAACTCTCAAACATTTCTTCCTTTTTTGCTTTTGTTTTGGTGGCTGGCTCAGCCTGGGGGCGGGCACCATGGCATCATCACGCACAGCTGGGGACTGAACAGAGGTCCCTGCGCTTGCTTACGCTTGCCTAAGCAGGCACTTTAGGCCGCTGAGCTATCTCGCCAGCCTTCTTTGAACATTTCTTCTATTTAGTGAGTGTCTAGAGGGAGTTGTGTGTTTTTAAATAGTATACGTAAGAATAGACTCAGATTTTTGTGGGGCCTGAAGTTTACATAATTACTTCTCTTTAAGAAAACAATAAATATTACAAGCACAGGAATTCTAGGGACTGTTCTGGCCTTCAGTAAGTGAGGGTGCTGGGAGCTGGGGTTTGTTAGCACCGCCCGTGCAGGTACACTCAAAGCAGAACAACCCTTTTAAGTCTTGGAGTCACAGGTTAACTTTGTTCATTTTGCTTTAATTTGAAATTAGTTCAACCTTTGAAAAAGCTGTCCGGCTAGACAACCTATTCAAAGGTAGCTAAAGGCATTTCTACAAATTTAGACTATTCCCAAGTCCATGAAAATACAAATACAAGAATTCAGTATTGAAAGGGCAGCATACTTTTTAAGGAAGAGCTGATTAATTTATAAGTTCAAAGACATGGGGTGTAAAAAAAAGTTAAGATGTGTCATTACATGTACCAACTTCCCTAATGAATATAATCACTATGCTCTGCAAACACATACTAATACAAATAAATTTTTTTTAAAGATAAGGGAAAATTTACAATAGCATTTTGTTCCCTTGAGATGTTTAAAGGAGTATCGTAGCTTAGAAAGAAAAGGACACATAGAAGTTTAGTTCTAAAAGATGGGTCTCTGTTGTAGGAAGACAGCTACTTTCATACTCATTGGAGAGGAACAAATTTTAAGGAGAAAACCAATGTTTTAATGGAATAATCCATAAATATACTGTTTCAAAAATAGTAGTTAATGTGGTGAAATCCTCATTAAATAAATAAGGATGAGAGATTTCACTGGAAAATAACATTATATAGAAGAAATTATTGGTACATATGTACAAATAAAACTTCCAAAATTATCTTTAATAATTTTTTTATTTATTCATTGTATTTTATATAGGGTTTACAGGGTCTACAGAGTCTCACTACACAGATAGGACTCACCGATCTTCCAGTTTTCAGCCTCTCAAATGCTGAAATTATAGACACACACTATCATGTCCAGTCTCAATCACCATCTCAGCGCGCTCCAGGGTCGAGGCCAGCACAGCAGGCCCAGAGATGGAACCCCAGCTGTATCAATCCACAGAGCTATCTGGCTGGCCCTTCACTTGTAAAAGGTGAAAGATTTATATGATCTGAAGAGAAACAAGAGCATAATAATTTCATTTGGTAATTAATTTTCGGGATGCTAAGAATTCTGAATTTATTGAAGAAATGCCTGACTGTATCAAAAGTGAGCTTGCCTGGCTTTGGGAAACAACAAGCTTAGGAGGAGAAAAAAAATCAACTTTACTCTAAGGCCAAGGTCAAGTTGAAAACATTTTATTTCTTCCACTCATTCTCTACATAATCTGAAGATGTCTGTGAAGAAGCCAGTCAATTAAAATTACAGCTAGAGAGAACTCTTCTGGGAAAAGACACAGTACTCGCTGTCCCTGAAAGTGCTCTCTTTCTCTCCAAGTGATGAATAATCTCCTATTACCTCTTTACATATTTGTTAGTGAAATGTACGAGTACATCTTCTGAACATCAGAGCACTCAGTTATTCTTATAGAAAACAACTTGATTTTTGTACTGCATACTGCAAAAAGACTAAATGTCTCCTTTGGTGTGCTTGTTCTCTTTGTGCGTCCGAATAACTATGGAGATATTTAAAACTCTGACTTAGATTTTGTTAGACTTTGTGGCTAAACACATTTGAGGCAATCCATAATGTAATGATGTTAATGTATGATGCAAGAAATACTACTAAAAAAAGAGTCTCCTCCCAGGTTGTGTTTTTCATTACTATACATACATACAAATGAAAACATATCTATCTGTCTATCTATCTGTCTGTCTGTCTGTCTGTCTGTCTATCTATCTATCTATCTATATCTATCTATCTATCTATCTATCTATCGTGCGTGCATGCATGCGTGCACACGCTGGGGGCAGGGGGAATATTTAGATTTCACTAGTGTGAATTGGGATAATCAACAAAGACATTTTCCTCATATATTTGGACTCATGGTGAGACTGAATTCCATAATTATGTAGTCCTTTTAAGTCTGGTAAGATATGTACCTAATTCTGGCTAAGTAGTTATAAGCAAAGGTGACTGTTGTTACTGTCAGGCTGATTTTAGGTCTCCCTAGAGCTCTCTTACTTCTGCAATTTTAAGCAGTGGCCATTCTATCAATCTCGGTTTGAAGAGGCAGAGGTGCTTGCTTACTTGGTATGGGCAGATAATAGGGGTCAGAAACAAATCTGTTCAGTTTAAGCCATCAAAACTTTAGGTTGTTTGTTGCTAGAAAACTTTCTAATTTATTTAGAGTTTTATTGTTTGAAATTAAGAAAAGATTTAGAAATCATGTTTCAAATGCATAAATCTAGGGAATTGCGTCGGGGTGAACAAATGCCACTTGAAGTTTGAAGCTCTTCCATCTTTAGAAACTCAGGGCAGTTGCTTTAGGTTTTTATAATTTCTGTTTCTAAGGGGTAATAATAAGGAGTTTATGGGTTTGCACAATTTTTAAGAAATCTAAGCTAAGTAATTCACTTGGAAAATTCATGTAAGTCTCTAGACATGTCCAAGAGCCATGTTAAGTAATAAAAACCTGCTCCCATTTCCTTGAGCTATTTTGTAGGCAAGGCTAGATTTTCTTAACAGAGTCAAAACTTTAGCTAACTATAACTTTGATTTATTATATGTGTGACTCTCATGCAAACCTAATGGGCATGGGTTTTCTGAGGGGGGCTCACTGCACTTTTATTCGATACAGAGCTAGACAACTAAAGGGACTATAAACATTTTCGAGGATGCCTGAAGATGCTGAGTTGTTGGCAGACTCCAGATGTCTCCAGGGTTGCTTTTGGGAAGTAGAAGCCAAGTGTTACATTGTTTTAGCCAAATTTCTTGACAGATCAGCCTGCAATTTCTCTCTCTCTCTCTCTCTCTCTCTCTCTCTCTCTCTCTCTCTCTCTCTCTCTCTCTCTCTCTCTCTCTCTCTCTCTTTTTGACATTATTACTCACTGTCATAAAGTGGTAGTCATCGGTTTCACATCAAACCTACTGTGGAAAAGGCTTCTCATTTATTCCAAATCACCAAGTTCTTTGGATACATTTCAGTCTTGTCCTTAAAACTGTCTTTCCTTAAAACTGCAGAATCTGGCTATGATGGTTAATTTTGTGTCTAGTCGGTCCCAGGGTGCTCCTATATTTGGCTAAACATCATTTCTGAGTGCGTCTGTGAGGTTGTTCCCAGATGAGATTAACATTTGAATTGATAGTCTGAGTAAAGTAGGTCGCGCTCTTCAACATGGTACGCATTTGACAATCCATTAACAAGCTGAATAGAATAACAAGTGAACAAGGGAGAATTCTGTCAGAAGGATTGGACTGGAATATTCATTTCTCCTGGCCTAGCACTTAGACTTACACTACTGCACTGAGTTTTCAGGCCTTTAGGGTAAAAGAAGGTCTACAGCATTTCCTTGATCTTTGGTTTATGAATGGACGATTGGGAGAGTTTTCAGCCTCCATAATCACGTGAACTAATCCTTCATATTAATTATGCATTATCTGTCTATCTATCTATCTATCTATCTATCTATCTATCTATCTATCTATCTATCATCTGCCTATGTAATCTACTTTCCATTCTGTTTTCTGCACACCACTTACTAATGATACCAACCAATCACTTTCCTTTTAAAACTCTTCCTACCCTTGTCCTCGGTACAGTCTCACTTGGAGTCTCGGTTTCTTTCCAGGGATCTTCTTTGCATCCTTGGGCTCCTCTTCCTTTGCTTACCCTTCAGGTATTGGCTGATAATATCTTCTCAGTCTGCAATCTATATGATAATGATTCCCAGTTCTTTGTCTACACTCTATACTCAGCCATGGATAAGAACTATATTAAATACATTACTTTTCCTCTACTTGCATTAGGATGTTCCATGGGGTTCCTAATGACCTTCTCCTTCCCAAACATCTCTACTTGAAGCCTATCTTTTTAATATTTCCATTTTTTACCAAGCAAACATCCATCTGCTGAACTATTGAAGCAGAAAAATGAGAGTAATCGTAGGTCCTTCACATATGAATGTTTAATTCCAATTGTTCTTGAACTTATTTTTTCTCCTATATTTTTGTTAAAGCTACCATATTTTGTGTTGCTTTTATTCCCATGAATTGATGTGCTAGCTTCCTAAACAGTTGTATTTCCTGCTGGTTTATCTTTCAGTTTATCTTCCATGGGCTTGCCAAAATAATCTTCCAAGAGACAAAGCAGAACACTTTACTCTTTTGTGCAAAACTCATTAGTGGCTCTTCATTCATTTAGGATATTTCAAATTCTTTTATAAAGCTTTTTATGCCCCTTTAAAATGATAAGCATCCTATGTTTTCATTTGTGGCTTGGTACCCTCTAGGGTCATCTTTTTCTTTCTTTATAGAGTGAGGGTTAACCCTTACTTCAGGAAATATATTATAAAATTCTTCTCTGAAAAAAGAAGAATCAAATGCCTTCAAAGAAAAGATGCCCAATACTTGAGAGCGCTTAATGAAACTATTTTACAGTATGTCTGTTTTAGTCCATTTCTTTTTTTTTTTAATAAAATGAAATTATTGGAAATTCACTTTAAAAAAGTCTGTGTCTTCCCTTGACATTTACATCATTTAAAAAACCCTTTTTTGGTATTTTTTTTAGGGAAGGGTCTACAGGGTGTTCAGGGTCTCACTACTAGATCAGACTCATAGTGATCCTCCTGTTTACAGCCTCCCAAGATGTTTTAGCCCATTTCTGCTGCTGTACTGTAACAAAGTCTTTAGACTGGGCAATTTATAAGGAGCAGAATTTATTTTCTCAAAGTCCTGGGTGCTGACAAACCCAGGAGCAACACCTGGCAGGATTGTTTTTCTGGTGAGGGATGCTGTGTGCTTCCAGGGTGGACTATTGTTGATGCATCCTCAGGGAGGCAAAAGGTTAGGACCTCACGTGAGGAGGGGCAAGTGAACCGAATGGTGTGTGAAATCTCTCAGTAAAGCTGTTGCTAACATTTATGGAAGAGGAGCCATCAGTGTTCCTGAGGGTCCTGTCCCTTCATGCCATCAGGGTGGCTGTATCAGAAGCTCAGAGGACACATTCGAGCAGAGGTGTCAGGAGCTAAGTTCCACAGCCCAACTGTTTTCTGTTAGTTTCCTACTGCTTTACTCTTAAATATGAACAGAAAGTTGCCTATCGTGAGTCTTTGACAGAATTATCTAACAGAAAGAATAAAAAAGGTAAAAAAGCATTTCAAAAAAATCTATTAGTAATATTCTCTGAGAAATGAGATCACTTTAGAAAGAAGAGACAGCTCTACTCAGATGTAACAATGGGAGATGACGAGCTCTAAAAAATTAAAAATTGAGCAGCTGAAAATGCAAACAAATCAATAAAAGGAAAAAGAGAGGTGCTGTTTTGTGTTTCAAATATTATACCTTTTTTTCTGTTTGGCAGCTAAAAAATTCAATACCTTAGTTCTATTTATCTTTATCAACCATACATTTTGTGTATCAGACACAGAAATTCCTAGGCCATTAGATTTTATGTTTATAATTTTGTTTTCTTGTTCTCAGCCCCATGTTCCAAATGAAATATTTTACAGCTATCTTTGCATGTTTGCTTGCTATCAGGGTTATAGGCTTCTAAAAGTAGAAGTTTATAAGTAGTAAAAATAGAATCTTTTCTAGAATTTAAAGGACTCGGCACATTTTGGGGTCTTATGAAATGTTATAAGAAATTCTTTTTGAAAACTTTCTAAATATTCCAGGTACAATTAAATCCTTTTTAAAACAAAATAAATAAGAAAGAGATGTTAAAATAAGTGTTAAACATATTATAGCAAATCTATAATAGTAAGAAACAAAAATCACTATTTTTGAGTTAAATAATGGCAATGAGTTAAAGACAAAACACTATTTCAAAGTGAAAATGATATAAGTACTAACATTTAGGACTATGCACTTAAGCTATGCCTGATGCTTACTGAATCTAGTAGTTCGACCGATATTCTGGGTTTCTCAAGTATCCTACGACAAATCCTTGACAGAGTCTGACTTAGCTAACTGCTGTGCCAATGGACTGAGATGAAAAGATGTGGAAATAAACAACTATACATGTTAAAATTTCACTAATTCAATCCCCTTGTGGGCCTCAAGTTACCCCTTTTGGCCCACTTTCAAGGCATGATGCTTTAGCTCTGGAGTCTTCAAATTTAATTTCTCCAGAAGACAAATCTCATACTTTTTAGGGGAGTGAATGGTGAGGGAAGGGTGGAAAAGTAAACACCAACCTGTTAGGGGCCCAGGGAAAGGGGTGTAAAGGGCTTCAGTGAACGCCTCTGATTTCAGTCGTGCGCCTGCTATGATGCAGTGCTCTGACTTTGCAAATTGAGTCTCTCTAGGGTCAGTAAGGGCAACTGACCTGTTTTTCAATAGCAGCCTCCTCTGCAGACCACTCAGAGCATAACTGCTCTCATATTTCCTCTATCTTTAAAAAAAACCAAAAAACACTTCCTGAAAACTCAACTTGTATGTTTTTTTTTCCCATTTGTTTCCTCCTGTGTATTCTATTGTTTATTATTTAATTCCTAAATTTTTATTCAGGAGATTTCTGGACAGAGAAGAAAGAGGTATATACAACTATTATTATTTTATTTTTCTTTATTTTTATATTTTAGTCATTTTAGTGAGAAAAAAGATAAAAGAGCAATGAAACAGTTTAAAACAGATTAGCAGAATGGTTACAATAATTAATACATTGCATATTGTTGTCATCATAGTAGTTACTCAGAGGACAAGATGCAGACATGATATCTTTTCTAAACAATATTAGTACAAACTTTTATTCTCAATGAACTAAGAGGAAGTAGCTGTATATCTATCTTAACTCTCCTGTGTATACATATACACTTTTTTCCTCTTTTTTTCACAACAAAACTGTCCTTTATTTACACTTTTGTAAAGTTAGAACGCATGACACTAGGTTGCCAAGCAACTGATAGCTAACATTAATCAGACAGGATGCTCATCTCAGGAGTGAGGTAGCTTGTTTGCTATACAACTATTATTGTTGCACATAAAATTTGTTGCCTTAAGTAAATTCATTTTAAATAAACGTGTTATGCTTTTATTTGCCAGTTTTCTTTGGCACGTATATTAGTTACCCATTTCATAGATACTCTGCTTTTTATTCATTCTAAAGCAGACACTTTGATTTTGTCCTTTCTGGACACTATAGTGCAATAAAATGTGTTGTGGGCAACATAAGGCTCTGTTTCAGCAGAGCACAACCTGTGGATGGACTGGAAGCCAGTCATCGTCATCGTTGTCTTCTTCTTCTTCTTCTTCTTCTTCTTCTTCTTCT
>NW_004524763.1:2645777-2669274 GCF_000260255.1 Octodon degus | reverse complement strand
TCATCGATCACTTTCCTCTTTGGCCCCATAATCTTCTTGATCAGAAAATTTGGGATACTACTGAGGTACATGATGTTACAGTACAAGTTTTCATATGTCCTGAGTCTTAATTGACCTTGGAAGACTAGGACAAAAATGTTGACTTTCCTTGCAGCCCTCCTTTTTCTCTAATTTTGGTCTGCAAACTTAGGTTGTTAACCCTCCAGAAGACAAGTATGGTTATTACCATGCAACCTAAGACGTTAAGCTTAGCCTCACTATCTGTCTGAATATCAAACATCTTTGGCATAACATGGAACAGGTATTTTTCATCAAGTATTGAAATGTTGAACTTTAAGTCTCTACAGAATATGATGAAAAAACATTTAAAAATTAGAATATATTTAAAAAATAGGCATAAAGAATTACATACTTCTGATGTTTACACATAAGTCCAAAAATCTCACCATATACAACCTTGAAGCAGGACAGTCCCACAATATTCCTTTTCCTGTCTCTTGCCTTCATTCACCACCCCCTTCTTTTTGAACAACCATCTACCTGAGAGACATCATAGCAGCAACTGGCATGTCCTCATGAATTTTAAGTTGTACTATATTCTGGGTTGTTTGAGAAAATATCATCCTGTCCTACTCTGTCCCTCTGCCAGTGTATCTGTGCCATATATACTATATACCCATTTGTTACTCACCGAGCTCTGCTGTCAGATCTGCTGTTACAGTAATGGCAGATCTCATCATAGGGCATGTTGAATCAGTGGTTCCAGGAATCACTAGAACACAACTTGGAACATACCTCCTGTGGCTAAAAGGGAGCTTCTTTATAACCATCATGGTAAACACACTCTGAACAAGTAGTCCCTTTTTGCTAGAGTTCAAAGAGTTATTTTCATGTAAAGATAAAACAACACAAGCTGCAAGAGTTTTGAAGCACCCAACTTCCCCTTGATCATTTTTTTTTTTTGGTCTTCCTATATAAATATAAAAAACTTCTTTCAATCTCCAGAGTCTGTTGATTTTTTTATTTTCCATGCATGGGTCAGTCTATTCTTTTGATAACAGCAGATATGTCTACTCTTCAGTTCAGCCTTTCTTGTCTCCAGCCCATTGCCACCATAATGATGGTTTAAAACCAGGAAAATTGCAATCCTGTAGCTGAGATTATTACCTTGAAATCATTCTCAGTTCGCAAAGTTTAGCTGTCTGTGACTCCTTTGAAGTACAGACCCCCAAAATGTTTACAATTATGCTTTTGCAGAGGAGAAACCTATGTATTTTATCACATACTTAAAGACATCTGTGCCAACCCTACTAGTAAAAATCACTCTGTGTAGGGTTAAGTTGACAAATAATCATAAAATAGCTGGTGATCTCATGCATGCACCCATAGGAATCCTCTTTTTTTTTTCTTCTTTTAAGGAATGTGGTTACTAGAAACTCAAATGGCACCTGGGATCAATTGCTGTTCTCTTCTCCCCATGAAAAGGTGGAAAAAGAATAATTGTTTTTGAAGTGCCTGTCAAAATGAACTACAAATATATTCATTAAAAATCAGGTTGTTAAAACAGGCCAGGTATAAATATATTTTGCATATCACAAATATGCCTAAATGAAGGAAAGCTCTGGAAGGGCAGATAGCTATTTTTCAATTATACATGACCAACGTGGCATTTTTTGATATCTTAGTCATTCAAATGTCTGGAAATGTCATACCTGCCTGTGTAATTCGGGGTCACTGCTTTTAAACACAGTCAGTGAGTCTAGAAATTTCTATCCCACTAAGAACAATCATGGTTTGACTTTTTCCTATTTGTGTAATTACAAAGATTTCACCTCATTTAACACTTTTATGTTTATGCACATGAATATTTACTGGGAAATAGAACTGGGTATTAAAAAAAAAGTCATTTAGTTTTCTTGACTTCATCAGGCTATTTGTAGAGAGGCTATTTCACTACCACACAGGCTACAAATCAAAGAGATGTGACACCTTTTTATATTATCAGGCGACATGGTGAAGAAAAAAATGAAATGGAGTTTGTGAACTTTATTACTCAAGGTGACAAGTTAATATGTGGGTGATGGTGTGCAGCTCCCAAATGAGATTTGTTGCATCCTCAGAACTGAGTAAAATATCTGAAGAGAAAGAAAAGCTTTCCATGCCGTTGACAAACTCATTGGCTGTCTTGAGGAAGCTAGATTGGAAAGCCGTAAGTCCACAGACATTCACAGGCCCTAGAGTGTGTGAATCGTGGTGCAGGGAGAGACAGAGGATGCATGAAGAATTTTAATGACTTAGAAGTTTCTTTTCTTATTAATTTTAGCACAGTGAAGCCAATGAGATAAAGAAGTTGTCAACTTTCTTATATCTTTCTCCCCCTCAAAAGCAGGGAATGGCTTATTTTGTATGAGCATCATAGGACAGGGAGCCAAAAAATAGAATCAAATGGAAATGATTTTATAGTTGTCATTTCTAAGAATATCTACACTTTTAGCAGCATTTGTCTTGCATGGGAGAATGCACTTAGAAATCTCTGATCTCCGCACTGAGGGGCTGTGGGTTGTATGGAAAGATGTGCTTATTGAACACGACAGACCTGCTCCAGGTAGCACTGGTGGGCTGCTCCAATAGCTACTGAAGCAATAATTCAAGGCTGTGTGCTGTTTTTTTTGCACGTAAGATGGGTGAGTTATATCACTTGCTGGGTAAGATGGAGCGGAACAGATGAGTTCTCTCAAGTGTTGATTCCTTATTATCTCCTCAGTATTGACACAATGTCAGAAAAGGGTCATTGACCTAGGTACGGCTAAGTCATCAGTCGTGGCTTGCCTGTGGGAGACTTTTTGGTACTGCTGTGCTAGACTGGGTGGCGCAGGTGAGACCCAGATAAACTACAACCAATTGTATGATGAAAGGAGCCCACCGGTGCTACTGTGATCCAGATGAATGGTCTTCCCGTGTTAATTCCCATGTGTAGAATTTGAAAGAAATATGTACCTTTAATTCTCATCTCATATTTTCATGGGAGTCTTAGAATTATTGGAATCTGTTTTGAAAGTTTTTTGAAACCTAATATTGAATATCACAGTGCTCTTTATTTTTAAATAAATATTTTGCATAATTTTTAATTTTAACTTTTTAATTTCACAAATAGAAAATATTTTGTTCCTCTTTTGAAGTGCTAACCTATTGGAAATTTATAACTGTACACTTGGTCTAGAATTCTTCCCTTTTATCTGAGGTAGCATGCAATGTTAATCTAAAATAATGTAATATTTGCTAAATTAAATCCCCATTTACCCTTAAAAATTTCTTAATAATGAAAGATATAACTTGTAATTTATAGGCTTCCATTGTATTCGTTAAACTAGTGAGTAAAATGACCTTAAAATGGCATCTAATTGAATTAAGAAAATATTGGAGTGCCTGTTGTATGTCAAATTCCATGACACACTCCAGAGAAAAAAAGGCAAGTATTAAAACATCCAGAAAAATAAGTAAAAATATTTAAGAAACAACTTTAACTGAACATAGTAAGTACTATGATGTAGAATTTGGTTTTGGGATTTTAGTATCAGTAAGTTTCTGATTCCATTAATTTCATGTCATTTCTTTTAATCTCACGAGGAAATATCACTTTTACATGCCATCAGAAATTACTACTGAGTAACTTATGATTCACTTGGATAATTTTAGTAGGTATCACCTAACAGACAATATTGAGAAAAAATAATATTGTTCTCAGTAGAGCCCCCTTTGACATGCAAAACTGTGATATAAAGTTTAGTGTATGGGACATACTTAACCACCTGCACATCTTGTCTTTTTTTTTTTTTTTTACTTTTATTAGTATGTGTTTGCAGTATATGATGGTTGCATTCACTGTATATATTGGAATGTGTACATAACCTATTTTAATCCTTCTTCCCCAAATCTGGTCTTTCACCCAAGGGCTAAATAGTTGATTTCTATACCTAGTACTCCCTGTGATTCATTTATTACTAAATGAAAATATTTATTGGGTGCAAACTGAATTGCTCCATGGGTTTTCAGAAAAAGTGCTATGGCTGTATTTTTCAATTTCTTCTCGTCCCAAAGGTAAAGTTTAATTTTTTCATCCTTTTTTTCTCTGAGACTTTTTCAGTTTTATTTTTCATCACTTAGAAATAAGCAGTGTGTTTTACAACTCAAAAAGTTCCTCAGTTTCCGAGCTCTGAAGGAAAGGGCAAGAACAGGAGAACTGGGATGCATCACACTTTTCAGTGTGTTTCACATGTACTGTATGCCTTTGGCATTAAGAGCTGGCCCTCACAGCCAAAGCTCTGCTCAGATTCTGTGTGTACAGCCACCTTCGTATAAGCCACAAGGAGAGTCACCTAGACTTCACCTTCTTGCCATCACAAGTGGTCATCTTTCTCTATTATGATATGACACCCATCAAGCCTTTCTCAGAACCTTGCTTTGGCTCTCCTCTCTCTGTAACTTTGAACCTGAGGTCCCTCATCCCCTTGACCAACTATTAATGACAGAAGTGAGAAGCCCTGGCATATGCTGTCCTCAACAAAGATGAGATAATATTGACTTACCATAGGATACTATGATGTCAGAGAGAGGGACCACAGGAGAAGAACCTTGGGTATGGCAGAAAATTGAGGTGCTAGGGGTTTTTTGAAAGTGGACACAACTTGTGTTTCTTTGCTTAAACTCCCATGGGACTTGAGTACAGGACAGAGAGTAACTTGACATGATAGGACTTACGTGATCTGAACATTCATTAGATACAAGGTCTTTCTGTGTGGCTTGGACTCATAATGATCTCCCTGTCTTGGCCTCCCCAGCACTGGGATTACAGGTGTGTGCCACCATGACCAGTTTTGATGACTGGCACAGTAAGCATGCGGTACCAGTAATCGAACCTGGGTCCTTGTGTTTGCCAGGCAGGCACTTAGACAGCTGACCTATCTCCTCAACCCTAAACATAAATCCTTGATACAAATTTCGACTGCATGGTATTCTAAGGGCTGAATAATAAGACCATTTCCTTGATGAGCACATGTGTGTAGTATGACATTTACATTCCTTGTGTGGAGCGGCACATGTAATGGCATTGTCCATTTTTCCTCTCATCCCTTTGCTCTCTTCTTTCCCAGGCCCTCCATTGCTTGATCCACAGATCCTGTGACAAAGATCCACAGTATCTCCCTCTTTAACCAGTTTTACAGATGGATTTCTCCTAAGTAAATTGTCTTACTGCTCCGAGCAGAGCCCAGATAGTTTAGTTATCTTAACTGTGAAATCTCAATTTCCTTGGAGGATATTTAAAAACACATAAAGCAAAATTATATCACCTTAAGTACATTAAATTTAAAAGCATGCAATCAGGCCAAGTTTTCCTTTGCTTTAGAGAATTGGAATAATTATTGTAAGTGCAGACAAAACTGGGTCTCTCTTGTGGGCAGCTTTTGGTGAGTCCATCCTGGATTTTTGCTCAGGAGTCCTTAGTGGAGCTAAACGGAATTGCTGCACTGAGGCCAGAGGGGGGCACCAAATCATCATGATTGATAGAACTGTGCGGCTGAACGTTTGCAGAAGGCTTGAGCAACGGACCTGTAAAAGCTGTGTGCCCTGTGAATGCAGTGGGTGGAAAACATACTTCAGCTTGTGCATTTACTGAATCACTGTTAACCCACGGGCTAGCACCCCAACCTCAGTGGCTGCTCACATGCTCAAAGAGAGGGAAAGCAGCAATTAGCAGGATTCGTGCCCACCACGTGCCAGGAAACCTCTGCCCTCCTTCCTGCACCTTCCCTATTGCCCTTGTTTCCACCACTCCTAATTTTCCTGAACCTATGGGGCAGGGATAGAGCCTGCCATGTGCTTGGAAGGTGGCAGTGAAGGGATGCATGTTTCTCTCTAAGGCAATGACATTCTTGGTAGTATCCAGACTTAATTGTTCTTGAGCAGTAGCTGAAAAATTTATTTGGTGTTCAGGGAAAACTGTGGGCACACACTACTGGAACATGCCAATGTTTTCATATAGTATTTAAGAACTAGACATAGCTTACTATTCTTTATTCTTGGCTATTTAGAAACGTTGGCTTCCTTTGCTATATTTCCAAGGCAGGTTTGCAAACTGAAGAGATCTTTGAAACTGTTCTACCACAATTATATAAAAAAAGGATTTCATGTTTGTGGGCAGTTACTCCCCTTTTGTTTATGTGTCCTTATTTAGAGTGGTGCTATTCAGTGCAGGAGTAAGGGCCAGGGTAAAGGACTGCAATGTCCAGTGAGGGAGAGTCTGAGAATAGCTCATTCTTTGCCAATATGTGATGGATTTCAAGTCTTTTGGTAAATATGCCTGAATACCAAAAGTGATTGATTAAGGGCAAGTAGAGCTCAAGACTCACATAAGCTCCAAACTCTCATTTGCCATTTCAATTCTTTTTTTCCCAACTTTCTGTATATTTTATGGATATGTCAAAATACCCCTTTTTGCAACATGAATCCTGTACTTTTTTCCCATGATGAGGGTATATGACAAGCGAATCAGTGTACATGGAAAAGCTCTGACTGAAGGAGACAGAGGCTCGGAGGGTAAACCTAAGGGTTAGTCCTTTTGTATGTCAACTTTAGTTTTCCACTGATGGGGACTGAACACAGGTCCTTTGCACTAAACTCCATTCCAAACTTTTGAGACAGTGCTTGCAAAGTCAATAAATTGCCTAGGTTTGGCTTAAATTTATGATCTTTCTATCTCAGGCTCAGTGAGTGCTAGGACTGTAGGCATACACTACTGGAACATGCCAATGTTTTCATATAGTATTTAAGAACTAAGAACTGGAGCTAGACTGCTTGCTTCTGCATGTAGATCCTGGAACTTATTAGCTGAATGATGTAGGCAAGTTACTTATCTTCTGAATGCCCTACTTTTTTCATCTGTAAAGTGGAGAAATAACAGAATCTTCAGGCTATTGTGATAATTAAATGCTTTTTTTCCAGTTTTTAAAGGGAAGATTTATTTAACAGTTTTTAAAGGGAAGACTTATGTCATAAACTTAGTATGATAAATCTAAATGGAAATCACAATACAAGGAAAGATCTAAATCAAAGCCTCAGGATTCCGTACAACTGACATGACCAAACTCCTAAAGTATCACATCTCAAAATGGTCACAGATCTTAAAAAAAAAGGGAAGTGTACACTCACGTGCCTTACAGGATATTAAACCAAAACGCTAGAATTAACAAACATGCCAAACATTTTCACTTTGAGTCATGGACGCATATTTGAGTTTTACAGAGCAGCATGTTTCTAAACATGCACCTGAAGTTTTGCAATGTACTGCGGCATAAGAACAACATATAATGTAAGCGAAACTGCTTTAACTTAGATATGCTTACTGCTTAGGTACACTCCTATGACATAACGAACTTGAAAGCCAAAAATTGTTTTACATTATGGTCAATACTGAAGTTTGTTATGCCCTAGATGATATTTCAGTGTTCAATATTAATTTTTAAGACAATTTTGATTTCCGATTTCCAGTAAGCATAATCACAAGCCTGTAATGCAAAACTGATAAACTTAATTTTTATTTTTTTAAAAAAGGAAAAGGAAAAAATGAGAAAAAAAAAGAAAAGAAAAAAGGGAGAGTAAGAAAGGGAGGACAGGCAAGCTAGCTGACCAAGAGCAATCAGAGTCCACTATATTTTCTATTTACCAATCATATTAGATATACTAGGCATCCCTCCCATTCTTTCCAACTCCCACAGTACACAGCTTTTATTTCCATAGTAGCTGTTTAGTGCTCCTTCTGTATCTTAAGCAAGGTTTGACTGATAGTCACTGGAGTTTTCCTGCAGAACTTGGTCATACCCACTCATACTGCTCTGACCACCATAACCACCTCCATAACCACTACTCAGCTGCTGGCTAGCAGGACCCCATAACTAGACTGATTAGATAAGTCCATGCCTCCCATCATTTAGCTGCCATAAGCACCACCACTTGCCTCTGCTGTAGAATTCAGAAAAAGTTCTACATAGCTGTCATCATAAGCTCCTCCACTTGTTCCTGCAGTAGAATTCAAGAAGAGCTCCACATATCTGTGTTGTCTCTTCGCTTTATCTTTTGCCATAGCTGCCACTGCATCTTTATATAAGTAACAAATTCAACATCTGCGTCATCAGCAACCCTGCCATCAGGTCCGGTTTCAATGTGTACTCTCATGGAGGTAAGAGGAGAGAAAAAATTATGAATATCATTCTCAGTAGCTCTGTAAGGTAACCCTCTCATGTGTACACAGTGCCCTGTGATGCTTTGGAAACTAGACCCACCATCTCCATATCCATGATCAGGCATTCCTGAGAAACAGTAATTGAGATCTCTTCCAAACCTATCAGACCTCAAACCATACTCATCATTATAGCCACCATAGTCATCATAGCCTCCAGACCCTCCACCATAGGCACCCTGGCCTCCTCCTTTCAAACCCAGTTCCTCTGCCAATGCTATTATATCGTTGTCCAGCCCCAGGCCTATCATATGGACCTGGATGCTGCATAGCCATGAGCTTTCGAGGGAGATCATAGTGGGTTCAGACTTCAGCTCTGCTACTCTTTAATATTTCAATGTACCTGCATCCTATTCTTTCCTTGTGATTCTTTAAGGTCTTTCCAGCTATCTCCTGTGAAGCAAACTACACAAAGGCCTGCCCTGTGCTCCTTCCCTGAAAGTCCATCATCCCATTTGGCACAATTTCTGACTCTGAAAAGAACTGAACAATCTCTTCCTTTCTACAGCCAAATGGGAGTCCTCTAAGCTGAAAGAAACCATCATTGGTAGTATCAGGACTATTTGGACCTGTATGCTTGAACACTCAATCCATTTCAACACTGTTGGACTTGAATACTTCAACATATCTGTGACCCATGGTTTCTCTGTCTTTCTTCAAGGCCAATTTCACTTCATCTTCTGATTCAAGTTCAACAAATGCTTCACCACTTGGTCTGCATTCTCTGGTGTAGATGAAATAAATAACTAATGTGAGGCTCTGAATTTTGCAATCAGAGAAGAAGCACATCACTTCATCAGCTGAGCAGGACCAGGGTAGACTCCTGACATTCACCATGAACCCCCCCTGCTTTCGGTGCTCAGCATCATGGTGACTGTTGGGCTCTTGATGGCATGCTTGGAGCAGTGGAATTTTGATGTGGCTCTGAAGATTTGTTCTAATAGTGTTTGTGGACAGGATATCATCTCTACATCTTGTACAATTAATAATCACTAAGGCAACAATATACAATGTATTAATTATCGAAACTGTCCTACTAATCAGTTTTGAAACTGTCTCGTTGCTATTTGTTTCTCAATAAAATTATTTTAAAAAGATACCAGGGAATTTTCCTCTTTCTTTCCTCAAATGGCTATAGTGAGATGGTAGGCGACGACTAGAACTACTTCTTAAATGGATTTTTATTTATGAAGTTTTTAGACCAGAGCCTGCTATCCAATATTTCATAAGTACAAGGGAAATAAATGTTGAGGGTGGTGTAAAACCTACCATGCGAGGCCTACAACATTTTTGTTTCTCCATATGACTTTTATGTGGCAAATGTTGACTAGTTTCCAGTGCTGAGCTCTCGGTCTGGTAATTCATGGCTGCACTGTTAGCTCTTATCCTGACAGAAACCATTCAAAGAGAAGAAAGGAAAAACTAAAATCTTGTGGAAAGATTGTATTCCAACTAACTTCAACATAATTTATTTAACAAATATTTGTGTAGCACATACGCTACAGTCTGTTTTAACACCGTCCAAATATTAACTCACTTAATCCTCTTTATAACATGAAAATACTTGTAGAATTTCAATTAAGTGATATGATAAAATCCTCTAGCCCAGTGTCTGACACAAGAATCCTTCAATAAATATTTGTTTAAGGAATGAATACCTATGAGTGGCTTCGTTAGTCAGGTATCGTGTTTGGCTATCAGGAAAGCAAACAATCCTCGGGGATGTTATATTTAGTGGCCAAATTTGTTCTCAGAGACCTGAAACTGTGGAGACTTCTCTTGCACAGCTGTGTATCATTTGTACTGAAGCAACTAAAGAGACCTACATGTTCCTTTCTCAGTAGTGTCACTTCTTTTATATTAAGCTTAGATATTTAAATGTCATAGAATTGGCAAATTCTTTGATGACCAACAGACTGCTACATCCAATCTATATTGGATATCTAAATGTCCAGTCTTTTCAGTTTGGAGTTTGAGTAGAAGGTATTATGGTTTTGTTTAAACATTAACATTTGTCAATTTTTCTGCATCCCTTGAATTGTATCCTTTATATTTGCTTTAATCTGAAAATACATTTGTATCATATCACTTAGCTTGTCACTACCTTGATAGGATTAGCAAATAAATGCTCAGTATTTTTCAGTGCTTTGTCATAATTCCAATTATTGACATATTAATTCTCAAGAATGAGTTATTTTAAAAAACACATCAGATTTATTCAAGCACTATTTGGGAACACTTTAGAAGTAAATATCAACTTTTTATGGAACTATAATAAATGTTTTTATTCAATGTAATATTGCATCGATCAATTGTGTATTCTTCTAATAATCACTAAATTAGTTGCATTTATCCTTATATTTAGTGAGACACAGTTAACATAATATCAAAGAATAAATTTAACAACAACTTCAATAATGTCTTTTTTTTCTCCTGCTAGCTATCAATCAAAATATTATCTCTTCTTAACCCATGGCAAGCAGCTGATGAAGTGGAATTTAATTCTTTTATGAAATAATTGAGACACAGTAACTGAAGGGTAATGAGAACAGTGCAGGCAAATTTTCATGAGGATCTCAGGTCCTTTTGGTGGTTAAGGAAAATGGCAAGCAAAATCCAATCTGCAGTTTCTTCTCTCTGAAGTTAGAGGTTATTGATGCTGCGAGAGTAAATTTGGGTTTTGTGGGCAAAACCTAGATTCAGGGCACCCACAGGTCTACAGTCACAATGTTAAAACAACAGTTTGTGTATAGACTGTCTTATGTCTCCTGCAGAGTTCAGTGGTATAATGTGGATGGAAGTTTATCAATTAACAGTCAGTAAAATCTGGCCTAACTTGGTCAGGTGACTGACTGGTAGCTGTAAAGCCTGAGGATGTGGCTGTCAGTGATCCTGGCAGTAGTAACTTCTTCACCCTCCTTTGGGGTCATCCTGAGGTAGTGGGGAGGCACATTCTTCTCATTGCATGTTGGTGACTCTTCGGAGAGGAAGGGCAAAATGCTGGAAAGAAAGTAACATCGGGAAATATAGATTTCAGCTGTGAACTCAGGCCTTGTGTTTTGGTAGTTGTGACAGTGGTCAGCTCTTCAGGCAGGAGTAATAGGTTTTGAGGGTGTTAAGAGTCTTTGTTGAGAGGTGAGAGGTACAAACTGTTGGTGTTAGATGCCACTAAGCTTTGTAAGGTTTACTGGATACATTGGGACAATGGGAGGGACAGGTTGCCGAGAGAAAAGATATTAGACTTACTTCTTCAGTTCTAAGTTTTTCTGTTCAAATATTTATGGAAGTGCTGGCGAGATAGCTCAGTGGACTCAATACCTCCTTTTTAGCAAGCACAGGGACCAGGGTTCCATTCTTGGCCCTCCGTGCTGCGCCAGCCCTGTCCCTGGGATGCACTAAGCCAGCGACCAAGTCCGGGCATGGTGGTGCACACCTGTAATCCTAGTACTGTGGGAGGCTGAAAACAGGAGGATCACTACAAGTCCGAAATGGATAGTGAGACCGGCACCACATACATTAAATGAAAAAAAAAAAAATCATCAAACATTTATGGAACGTTTAGGATGCTCAGCAAATATTTATAGAAAAATAGGGAGAGAAATGAGGGGCTTGAATCCTGTGCGTTAAAATTCCGCCGAGGATCTGATTCCCACACCACGTGAAGCACGACCCTCATGTCTCAGTTTCATGGTCCCTGTAGCTACTCTCATACACACTTCAATTCCCCATTCGCGGTCTGCTGCTCTTTCTCTTTTCTTTACACTCTCGGTCCCACTCCTGGCAGCACATGCGCTGCCTTCACATTCATCCCGACCCAGCACCTTGCTTGTGAGCACTCCGGGCGACCTCTCGGCTGTGGCTCCCACGTGGCTGTGCTGAGCTTTTCCATCTCCACAGATCTGGCTCATGCTTTAATGTGAGAGGAAACTTCTTTGACTAGTTACCCAAAGTTTTGCCCATTCAGTAATCTCCTGCAGTTTCATCTGTCTTGATAGATCAAAAACTTTTTAAAATTTAAGACTGTATCTTTCTTTACTTCTTATTGAACTGTATGCTGATACTGCATGACTGAAAAATTCTCACAAAAGCAAAAATCGACTCTCTCTGCCTTATATTCCCTGAACAAATTTAGTCAATGTCCTCACAAATTACAAGTGACTGTACGTTGCTGTTCAAAAGTAGAATCAGAAGCGCCTTCTTATTTCGCTTTGTACAAACTTACCCTGATTCTAAACATAGCAGCAGACTTAGTTGAAAGTTTTTTCTAATGGACAAAGGTGCTGAGATTAGATATACCAAAATATATCTTTAATCATGGAGGATATTATCCAAGCAAGTTAATGAGCAATGCATATTTAAAGTCTTTGTGTGGGCCTGCAAGATAGCTCAGATGACTAAACCCCGGCTTTGGCAAGTGCAGGAATCTGGATTAGATGCCCGGCACCACATGCTGTGTGGGTCCTTCCCCAGGTTGCGCGGTGCTGGCACAGAGAGGGGGAGTGGTGCCACACACCTGTAATCCCAGCGCTGGGGAGGCTGAAAACAGGAGGCTCAGTAAGAGTCCGAGCTGCATAGTGAGACCTTGTACCAAATACATTAAAAATAAAAAAAAAGTAAAGTCTTTGTGAAGACTTTAGCATTGATTTAATTAGATGGAAACATCTTTATAAGCTGTGATTATGGCTCTAGTGAAACAGTCTGCTTTCACAGTATATTTTAAGCTCTTTGGAAACACAAAGTCAAACATTTTTGGCACACAGAGGTTCTTAATAAATATTTTATAGAAAGTTTTTTTAAAATTTATTCACATTTTTTGGTATCCAGTCCTGATTAATAATTGAATTTCTCAACCTGTGTTATTTTAGTGCATTGCAAATGCAACACAATTGAACACAACGTTCTTTGACATGCTTACTTCTGACGAAACCTAAAACCTCAGAAGCTAGTAGAGCTGCTTTGTTTCAGCCGAGCTTGGAAGACAATGGAGTGTTTTGCACAGAGATTATATTGTTTTCTTAGATTCACAATAGTTCATTATTATAATTACATTTCAGAACAGATTGACAAGTAGATCAGAATGATTACCTTTACTTTTCCCTCATAATTTTTCTTTTTACCTTTTAACCAATTTTTTTCTCAAAGCTATTCCTAGACATCTGAATCAGATCAGCATTGTTTATAGATTACATATGAAAGAAATAAAGATTTTTTTTGATAAGTGGTTAATGATTATTTTCATAGTTGTACTATGGAATTTTGCATTATTCAAAGAATATATACTTCTAAGTTTTAGAATCTTTCAAGAAATTTTCTGTCAAGGAATTACTAGTTAACTCCCTTTTTCCTTCCCTAGATGGGGGTTGTTACTGAGATGTCACATGGGGACAAGATCATGGATTTCTGTTGTATCCCATCACATGCATTCAGAAGATTCCATGGATAGATAGAAGCATAGTTATGAATGGGTTCTGGAATCTATTTGCTGACATGGACCTGTGACTGTGGACTTTATAAGCTTGCTTTTGCGTAGGCAGCTATCACAATATCATAAAAGCAAAAAGAAGCAAACATTTGGTCATAAGAGAAAGACTCTTGACATTTTTCTCAAATAAATTGACAAAAATGTCTCATTTTCATTGGTATCATAGAAAAATACTAGTCGCAGTGTTTTGCTGCATGAAGGATATTCTAGTTCAGTGACATATAAAGAGATAAGAAGATATCATGTTGTTGAATAAGAAAAATCTTCCCAGCCCTGAGGAGGCTGATCCCAGCGCTGGGGAGGCTGAAAACAGGAGAACCACTGTGCATCGGAGCTGCGTACTGAGACCCTGTACCGAATACATAAAATTAAAAAAAAAGAAAAATCTTTTATTATTATTGTTATTATTATTATTTATTTATTTTCTGCAAAGCTTTACTCCAGAGGGGCTCAGTCGTTCTTGGCAGCTATCTTCCTCATGGAGGCCGGCACGTTGTTCAGCTCCTCACGCTTCCTCCTTTTTTTTTTTTTTAAATTGGTACTGGGAATTGAGCACAGGGCCTTTGCCCTGAGCTACACCTCCTAGCACCCCCCTCCTTTTATTTATTTATTTTTTAACTTTTTAACTTGATAAATTGCCAGGTTAGGCTTAAGTATCAATCACCCTGGCTCAGCCTTCCAGAGTATTTCTTATTTATTTATTTATTTTTAAAATTTATTTATTTTTTATTTTTTTTCAATATTTTATTGATAAACAGATAGCAATGAGACAGTTTCAAATCAAATCGGTAGGACAGTTTCAATAACTAACACACTGCATATATTCTTCTTAGTGGTTAATTGCTGTACAAGATGCGGACTTGAGATCCTATTTACAAACACCATTAGAACAAATCATTCTATTCATTAAGAGAATGTAACTATATATCTATCGTAACCACTTTGAATACACAGATACAAAATGGACATTCATCTGTATACCCCTTTTTTTCTAAGTTCTGTTATTTGAATATTATAGGTGTGTAAACTCAGCAAATATTCTAAAAGAGTCCAGTAGCCCATAACAGCATTGGGTCTTCTGTTTAACTGGCAATGTCAGAAATTATTGACCTGAGTCCCCCACAGCTCAATCTTCTCAGACCCAAAAGCTACAACTCTTGTTGCATAGGTCCTGCTTTACCTTGGTCTTAACCATCCAGTAGAAAAGTATGAAGACGAAATATAGGAAGTAAACCCATGCTGTTATGTTGAGCTGTGGGGCACTCACACTTCCTCTTGGTGAGGATGTGCATCCCCACCCTTTTCTTGATGAACTTGAGGGCGTGCTTGTCCTTGGAGACCTTGAGCAGCTCCATAGAGCTCCACACATAGGGGACGAAGCTGCACACCTCCTGGATCATGTCCTGCACGAACTTGGTGTGTTGGGTGAGATGTCCGTGGCGGTGGCTGTGCCTCGGTTTGCTCACATTCTTAGTCGCCTTGTGTCTCTTGTTGAGGCCCAAGGCCATGTAACAGTGGAAAGCCATGGCTACTGTTCTTCGATGGTTGCTGTGGCGGAAGCAGAAAAACCTTATTAAATGAAGCATTTCTTTTATCTCACAAAAGGTAAATATTTAGACAATAAGTTTTTAGTGCAGAATTTACTGAGTAAATAGGAAACTAGTTACACTGCCTTCTCAAGAATATATTATTTGCTTTTGTATTTCTTTTTTGGGGGGAATTGTTTGGTTTTTAAAACTTTAAAAATCCTTTAAGATAAATATATTAAAATAGAACTTGAGAGAAAATAATCTGAGGTAAGGCAATCACTTTTCAGATGATTTATTTAAATAAAGGTTCACAAGTTTTATAAAAAAACCTGAAATTATCGAAATATTTAAAACTATTCTGTTGGAAAACCTGTACATTTCTATTTGTGAATTTTTAAGAATACTTTAAAAGCATCAAACATTTTTCATAACATCAGAAAAAACAAAACACAGTAACACCCTCTCAAAATCCAACTGTATATACCATAAAATTTTTGTTTATTGTAAAGAAAAAAAAATGAGTGGGCATAAAATATTTTGTCAAAATGCTAAGACTTCCCACCAGGTAATAGTTCTTACTGTGTATTAAATGCTCCAGGCTCTAGGTTAGAAATTTTGAGGGCTGTGTTACATTTACTCCTCACAGGAGCGCAGTGAAATTGATCTGGGCAATGTAAATACCACACTGTTATGGGCTGATCCCTAGGTGCATAATTTCAGGTCATTTTGGTGTTGAGAAACTGAAGGCAAATTTCTTCAAGTTCCAAGAGGACTGTGTTTTTTAGGATTGGAATATATGAAAAATCTGCATGAATAGTCCTTATTCCTCTTTGGGCTAAGTGTGTTAGCTTCCTGGGAAAGTAAGGTTTTAGAATTTTTTTATTCATGAAGTTGCTTTCTTTAGAATTCTGAGGATAAGAGCTTCTAGGCAGATGAGCAGAATGTATTACTTCTCTTCTGACATGTCTGCCCATCAAGACTAGCTGATACCGTACATTTTAATGAACCTTCTAGACTCAAAACTGACATTGATATTAACAAAAGGGATTTAGGTCAAAGAACTGCATTCATGTTAAAATTAGCCTCCAGCTTCACCATGAGCCAGGCATTTTATGGGACTGTATTCTGCTTAAGTACATATTTGTATCCATGTAAATGGAATGATCCCTTAATACCTTAGTGCTTCATTCTGGAGAGAAGAAGGTAAAATTAGAATCACACTGGTAAGGAAAACTATACAGCTTAATAATTTAAAAGCTAAAGGTCACAAAATCAGGAACTACTGAAAACACGGATCTTTGAAACATCTCTTCTTTGAACCAAGTTTGTAAGTGAAATAGTTCAAAGACATTTCAAAAGCATGCACATTAAGAAAATTAACTTGATTTGGCCATGATCTGAATGTGGGTCTCCTTCTGAGATTCATATATTGGAACTGAAATTCCAAGGTGACATTGTTGAAATGTGGGACCGATGGAGATCGGTAGGCCACGATTAGTGCCCTCCAATGGGGAGATAACACATTTATAGAAAAGGCTTCAGAGACCACTCGACCTGCCCATCTCTTCTCATGCCTTTTTGCCATGTGGAATTTAGAGATGAGAGGCCTTTTTGGGAGCAGAGAGCAGCCCTTACCAGACAGAAGTCTGCTGGTACTTTGTTTCTGAGCTTCCAACCACTAGAACTGTGAACAATATATTTTTACTGGGTTGTTTGTTTGTTTACTTTGGTACCAGGGATTGAACTCAGGACCTTGTGGTTGCCAGACAGGCATTTATGCTGCTGAGCTATCTCCCCGGCTACATTTTTACTCTTTATAAATAACCTGGTGCTGGCTGTTTTGACGGTATGAAGATGCATCTAAAATTTCAAGTACTTTATTTTAAAAATCCTAAATATTGAATGATCAGAAATTTAATGGAAAATTTAGCAGTGAAGGAAAACGGTGAATTTTCAGAATGGAGGTAGAGACATAAATCTTATAAGCTGTCTTCAGGGCAGGTTTTATGTGATTCAAATTCAAATGGACCTCTGACTGTCAGCCTGTTTGTATTTAGGTCTTGTGTTATAGACTATATAACATTGCAGAGTGTTCTAAGAGGATGGTTCTAGAAGCCTCAGGGCCAATAGCTGTTGTGAATTCTTGCATGAGTCAATAACTGAAAATTATCAGAAGTCTTTCTAAATGGTCAATTTTTTTTTTTCTGGAGAAATACCAAAACATTCAGAATTGGCAGACTCTGTCACGAGTAACCAATGATTTTAGAAAAATACTTAGCATAGAATGCTATCAATGATTTTATATTTGCAGTGAGAAATTTCAATTTTCTGCACAGTTTACATTTCTTTTTGTATAGTTTTACTTTGTATCAAATTGAGGCAACGTCATGTAATTGGGAAGGTTGATAGGAGAAAGATCAGAGAAATTAGGGATCTCCATGGTCTCATATCCTAGGAGGCAATAAATGAAGTAAGTGAAGAGAAAATCCTTAGGTGATTACTTTTAGGGATCATTTAATGCTAATAAATAGAATATTTCATAGCTATCTTAGCTGATTAAGAAAAGGGACATTTTTCTGTGTGAATGCCACCTGAAAATTCTGCCAGAGTGGGAAAAAAATCCTTCAATTGTATAGTGGATAGTTTTGTAATACAACAGAAAGCAGATAAGATCACAGTTGAGATTTTGCAGAGCTTAGAAAAATTTTCCAAGTAATATACACTTGCACCCAGGATTTTCCCTGCATTTGGAAGGAAACCCTTGCTACCCAAATGCATTTGGGGTAGATAGCATTGGAATTATGAATTTTAGCATTTGTGATGGAGGGTAAAATTATTTATGAATTAGCTCAAAAACAAGTAATATAAAGAAGTGATAGTTCCAATAGATATTTGTGGGTTACTTAATCAGTGTTTGATACACTTGAGATCTGCAGATAAACAAATAAATGATTAACCATATTTGGGTTCAAGAAAGGATAGTGTTGAGTTTTTTCCTTGGCTTCTTGATTTTCCCTATTAGGAGCAGCCAGGTGCCAATTTCAGGACCAGACTAGAATATTCTCTGGGCAAATAGGTGAAAGTGTAAGTGTATTTGATGCTAAATGAAGCTTAAACTTCTGTACCAGTCACAAGTTATTTTTTATTCAAAATTTCCTTTTGAATACTAATGTGGATATGTTCTGAGAAGAGATTTTCGTTTTTTTGAAGAGGGTGATGAGTGAAGATGGAACATGGGGAAGTTGAGGGTGGGCTATATTGCTCAATTTAAGGAAATAGATTGAGAGGCGGGGAAGGGTGTTCTGAGAGCAGAGAGCAAGAGTGTTTGAGGCACCTGAGTGAGAGAGAGCGCTGGGGGAGAGTAAAAAGAGGCTTAAGAAGAGCACATCAGATGTTTGGATACGCAGGATGCATTTAAGCTCTCTTCTTTTGATGTGGACATTGCAAGACAAAGGGGACGTTATCTATGTTTGGAGCTGTGAAAGAAATATGTACATTTCCAGAGTCAAAATGGAGTTGTTGTATCAATCCTAACAAGAAACAGTAAATAAAGCCAGGAGACTAGAAAGCCTTAGGACTGCCTGGTAAGTATCACAAGATTGCATGCTACAAACCTGTATGAAAGATCAGCATAACCTGTGCAAGGACATCTGCCCAGCCACTGTCTGTTCAGTCTCTTACACTGCACTTATTATTAACCTTTGTGACCAAGGATTATTGTTTCAATATATTGATGTAATCCTCCTTATTTTTGTCTCTAGAATTTCCCCCTGACATCAACCTTTTTCAATATGCCCATAGTTCTCTATGGCTCTTATGCGCCTACTCCCGGGATCTGTTATTCCTTAGCAGTACTCTGCTAGTCCCAATTAAGTGTCATTCTTCTTTAGAGGACATTCCTTTCATTTTTTTAAAAAAGCTTAGTCTGTCTGTCTGTTTGTCTGTCTCTCCCTCCCTTCTTCCTTCTCTCTCTCCTTCCCTGTCTATCTGTCTGTCTCTGTCTCTGTCTCTCTCTGTCTCTCTCTGTCTCTCTCTCTCTCTCTCTCTCTCTCTCTCTCTCTCTCTCTCTCTCTCTCTCTCCCTCTCTGTTCTGAGATATGTGACATGTGAAGTCTGACTGCCAGGTACTTCAGGAGGAGAGAAAGGAAACTCAAGGAGACCAGGTTCGCTGAGATTGCGAGTGAATAAATTGAATTTTAAACTGTTTGCAATTATTATTCTATAATCTGTAGTGTATATTTAATCACACTCCATCTCATTTATTTTTATAAAATACTTATTTAATTCCTCCCACATGTCACTACACATTATCACTGGATTGAAGGAATTTCTGTCGACAATCGCAACGATGATTGTTTGGCTAGAGGGTAGAGTTGGTAATAGACATTTTTATAAAATGATTCCAGAAAAACTTTCATTTTTGTTGGTATGAACTCAATATAATATATGCCTGCAAGTTATTTTTATTTGCAGATTAATAAGACAGTTTATAAGCTTCTTATCCATTTTAGTCAAGATGTAATTCTTTATCTAACTAATGAGGGATTGTTAGCTCATAAATAACATTGCAAGAGTACGCCTTGCCCATTTAGTGGGCAAGCATTTAGTGAGTCAAATGCTTACCCAATTGGTGAGAAAAGCATGATCTAAATTTAAGAACACTTTATGTCCTTCTTCAATTGAAGGTGTAACGTGAAATAAATTAAGTTTCAATATAATTTATTGCATTTTTGAAAGCTTTGTGCACTTTTCCTAAAAAAGTGGCTGGATGCATTAACAATAAAATCAACTTAAAGCATCTGCAACTACTAACAGCAATAACGATACACTCAGGCGGAAATCCAGGGCACGCAGGTGGAGCAGTGTGCCCAGTTACCCTTGGAATGCTGAAGGGCGCGCTAAAGATATATGGTTATTTTAATTAGGGAAAGTGAAAATCTTTTTTTGTGTCCTAAAAACACAGGTCTGCACTTCTCATATTAAAGCTTCCAGAACAGTGTTCATTAGTGATGATTTGAATGTTGTGGTTCTGGGGCTCAGCTTAGAATGTGAATGGCCAGCGCCTTCCTTTATGTCCGTCCCTGCCAATGGATGGCACTGCAGGACTGTCCTCCACACACACGTGTGGCAGTCTCCTCCATCACGTAGCTCTGCCAGTCACACACAAGTCGTGTGTGTGTGTGTGTGTGTGTGTGTGTGTGTGTGTCTGCCTGCTGCGAGGAGCTGCTTGCATCCATTGTTCTATAAAGTGGGCTTTTCGGTATTTTCCCTAAAGAGTCTTTCACATTTATGCTTTCTTTATTTAAGGAAAAGCCTCAAATGCAAGGAAGGGAGTGGAAATATATAGTAGAACTCATATGGGGAATGAAAGGAGCTGTGTAAATTTTCTGCACCTGATTTCATGTTGGACCGCAGTCCCTTTTGTGCTAATGGGCTAAAAACTTACACTTCACAATTAAAGCTAACTACTTCTCTTCTGCCTAAAGCAGCCTCGTTTAAATAAAAAGCCAATCTGTGCAAAGTTCAGACTGCCTGATAGGGAGGCTTCTTTGGTACATGTAGTACTGCCACCAGGTGCTTTCTTCCTTCCCCAGACACTGTAGGTGCAAGAGGAGGCTTATAAATTGTCACTATGATGGTTGGGGATTAGAAACCCGGAAGCCAGGCTCCAGACACCTAGTCCTTTGGGCCAATTTATGTTGATCTCACTGATTCCACTGCTGACATATTGGCCATCAGTGTCTCAGGATCAATCACACAGTGGGTTCTAAATTGTTGCCTGCCTTTGCTGATTTCTTCCTTCTCCATCTCTGCTCTGCCTCTGCCTGCATCCCTGATGTTTAGCGTTGACTCTTATTTAGGCTCAGCTGAAAGTAGGCACTGCCACTCTCATCCTTGGGATCATTTCTCCTGTCACTAGGCTGCCCTGCCAGGTGAACTCACCATCCAGCTCCCTGTGCTGTTCTCTTTGGGCCTGGGGATAATTAAGAATTACATGCTGTCACCCAGGTCCTGGAGAAGGCATGGTACCATGCCAGGTCTGCTCTCTGTCTAGGCATGTTATTTGCCATTTCATTTCACCCTTGTCTCTCAGTTGCTGAGTGATTCAGTCAGTTGTCCTTCAGAGTACCAACAAATGACACTTGGTTTCTCTTTAATTAATTGTCTGTCTTGACTCTGATCTACACAGTTTTTGTAATCTCTCCTGTGCACTGCTCTTTTCCTTTCTATTTTTTTTTTTCTGTAAAGAAGGAGCTACTCCTATATGGAATTATAAAACAAAGAAGAAATATGTGATCGGTTCCCTGTCATCCTTAGTCAAATCTACATCTCCATCCCAGCTGTCAGAGGCTTGTTGTGGGCTGTGACATCAGAACCTCTGATGTCTGTGAGGGCAGATGCAGCCACAGTGGCTGCGCTCAGTAATTGGTAGGGGGAGAGAAGGCCCAGGGAGCATGCCAGGAGGATGTCACAGAAATTGGAGTCAGGAACTTCATAGGGCTGTCATCTACAAGTATGGATTTGTTTTCACTCACTCTGTCATTGACTCACTTGAGAAAATAAACTAGCTCTGTACCTTGCTTGCTTCTTGGGTTAACCTTTGGGTGTAAGACTATAGGAAGAATGGGTGTTCTTCCACTTACTAGATTTCTGATAGCAGTTATATAAATTTGCTACAGTACAAAAGTTTCATAGGCTAGATGATTATGTAAACCACGAAAGAATCAATTAGCTCACATGTGTGGAGGCTGGAGTTTGAGGCAAAGGTGTGGGAAGTCTTTTTGGAGGCCTCTCTCCTTAAGTTGCTGTGTGCAATATTCAGGGCATGGGTTGTATCATAGTTTACTTATCAGTGCTCCCGTTATGGGAAACTTTGTTTATTTCCATTTCATCTCCACTAGGAGCAACACTGCATTAGACCATCCTAGCATATGACTTTTTGTTATGTATTTTGATATTGCATTTGATTAAGATACCTAGAAATTTAATTGCTGGCTTAAGAAAAATGCACACTTTACCTTTTGTTTGTATTCTAACTTTGATAACACAGGATTTCTTACTGAAAATTTAAGTTTCTATGTAGTTGGGATTTTAAATCTTTTTTTAAAAAAATGTTTTATTTATTTAGTATAGGGTCTTGCTGTGCAACTCAGATTCATAGTGATTCTCCTGTCTCAGCCTCCCAAGAGCTGGGATTACAAGTGTGCATTCCCATGCCCGGGAAAATACATTAAGCTTCCTATAACAGGAGCACTGGTAAGTAAACTATGGTACAACCCATGCCCTGAATAGTGCACACAGCAACTTGAGAAGAGAAGCCTCCAAAAAGACTTCCCATGCCTTTGCCTCAAAGAAAAAATATTAATCTCATGTTATGTATTCATTTCAGAAATATTTTTTCTGAAATTCTTTCTGTTTACATCATATATCTTTCACATTTCTATATTTTTCTACAATTTTTAATTTGCTGTATAGTTATTATTTATTTTCAATAAAGTTAATAATGAGAAAAAAATCTGTGGGGCCGATCAGATAGCTCAGCAATCTAAAGAGCCTGTTTAGGCAAGGTTAGGCAGGTGCAGGAGGACAAGGTTCTGTTCCTGGTACCACATGCCAAGCCAAAAAATTATTTACAAACTGAAACAAATATAACAATAAAAATTGTCTAAAATAAACATGAATAAGAGTTCATAGGTCAGTCATATAATAGTTCTCTCTGTGACAAAATCAAGAAACTTATATTTATATAATTAGAATTCTGAAAGTAGAAGGGGGTAGGCAATAAATTTTTTTTTGCTTTTATTTATTTACTTTTTTTGATAACAATAAAATTCTTCATAGGAAAATTTGCATGGGTTTAGGTACACAATTTCTGTACAAGTACAGGCAGACATCATCAGATTTGTACTATCACATACATATGTTATCTTTATGTAGTATTTCAAAGCTTGTAGACCAAAAATGTTATTTTTTTTTCAATAATACACTGCATACATTCTTCCCAGTGCTTCATTGCTGTACAAGATGCAGACCTGTAGTCCTAGCCCAGGTCCGGTGAGGGTGCGGAGAGCTTCCTGCTACCCTGCGCTGGTGGGACCAGTCCCAGCCCAGGCGCAGAGTGGGCCGGACCCTCTCCCAGCCCCTTGGGCCGCCCCCCACCACTCCGCAGTGCTTCCCCCACCCCGCCTGCTG
>NW_004524763.1:2592345-2631368 GCF_000260255.1 Octodon degus | reverse complement strand
TACATAGAAAAAATATTAGCTATGGAAGAACAAAATTAAACAGCATCTTATTCCACACTAAAAAAAAAAAAAAAAAAAGAGCAAGTGGATAAAAAAAGAGACTTATTCAAAGGACTAAAAAAAAAAATCTGTCCTCTCTTAGTTTTATATTTAGCAAACATACCTTTGAGAACTAGAAGTAAAATATTTTCCAATTATACCAACATGAAATATTCTAATACCTCCAGACACAGCATATGGAAAATAACAAAGACCCTAATCCAGAAGACAAGAGAAGTAGTTGTGTGGTCCTGGATAAAGAATAAAGAGTTCTCCAAATGGTAGTTATGCAGGAGTATGTAAAATATAATATTAGACAAACCCATTTAAGAGAGTTCATTGAGGGGCCTGGGAGATGGCTCAGTGGTATAAGTGCTTCCCTGGCAAGCGCAAGGCCTGAGTTTAATCCCCGGTTCAGCAAAAGAAAAAAAAAAAGAGAGAGAGAGAGAGTTCATTGAAGATTTCCACAAAGCAGTATCAATTTTATGTCAGGTTATATACGTATTTTTTCATCTCTGTGTGTGTGTGTGTGTGTGTGTGTGTGTGTGTAAAAGACAAGGAAGAACTAATATAAAGTCAATAGAAAATGGAAATACACTTTTTTAAGTTTCTAATACCATGAGAAAATATCATACCATGTCTTATGAGTAGATTGTAAGTCAAAGAAACAGTATAAATCATAAACAAAAAATAAAATTAAACAATATTCAGAAAATTAATTAATATTAATTAATTCAAAATTTAATTAAATTTAAAAAATAATACTCGAAATTAAAATCTAATTGTGAGTCCAACTAAAAGGCCAAAATGTAGTGTATCATATGTATGAATCTGTGATCAATTCAGAGTACTTACATAGTATTTGATTAGGTTAATATGTACAAAAATATCAACTAAGAAAAAGTTTTCATGATAATAAAGAATTACTAAGAATAAACAATAACAAAAATACTGGAATGGCAAATATATGACCAGCATTTCTAACAGTTTGGGGATAGGATATCGCACAAAGTTCCAGTATGTGGTGGACGTGGACAGTGTCCATGACACTTACTGGTAGCCAGGTGTCATTTGTGAGACTGGGCTACTGCTATTTCCTTGATATCCACCCTGTAGACCAAGACAGAATCGTGCCCCATAGGGTGCAGGAGAAGTTCATTTGTAGAGTATGATGATGGGAATATTTTGCAGCTGCATACCAAAGAATAATTGAAAGACTGCTGTTGTATGCTTCTTTTTCTCCTGTGTTTAATTGTTTGCTCTATTTGTTGGTTTCTTTCCATTCTCATGCATGGAGTTGTGGTCATTTTGATCCTCTCTAGAATATCTATTAGTAGTCTGTGTAGGGTTAACTCTGTTGTCATGAAATTCTCCAGTTGTTCTTTGTCATGGAAGTATTTCACTTCTCCATTATACTTGAAAGAGAGTTTTGCAGGGTATATCAGTCTGTGTTGGAATTTGTTTCCTTGCAAGACTTGTAGTATTTTGCTCCATGCTCTTCTTGACTTGATGGTTTGTGAAGAGAAATCTTCCAGTTTTCTTATGGGTTTTCCTTTAAATGTGATCTGTTTCTTTTCTCTAGCAGCTTTTAGTGTACTGTTCCTGTGTTGAATTTCTGGGATTTTGATTATTATATGTCTGGGTGTGGTTTTAATTGGGTTGATGTTGTTTGGAGTTCCATATGCTTCAGTTACCTGAATGTCAGATTGTTTCCCCATATTTGGGAAGTTTTCTGCTATTCTTTCTGCCCATATTCTTTTTATATCATTTATATTGACTCCTTCTTTAGCACTGATGGCTATTAGTCTTACATTGTTCATTTTTGCATCATCTTGCAGATGTTGAATTATTTTTTCCTGGATCCTAGTTGTTTTTAAAGAGATCTTTTCTTACCTTTTCACTAGCTGCAATGGTGTCTTCAAGGTCTGAAAGTCTATTTTCACTTTTATTCAAATGGTTTTGCCAGCTTGTGTTTGAGGTTTTAATTTCCTGTATAGCACTTTGAATCTGCTTCATACATTCTATTTCTTTCCTATATTGCTCATTCAAGGATTCCATCATTTTTATATTCCCCTCTATATTTTTTATCAGTGTCTTCTTTAGGAGCACTTAATACTTCTTTCATTATAGTTATCTTTTTTTTTAACTTCAGAAATTATTTCTGATCTGATTTCCTCTAGACCTTTCTGCAGTTGTTTCTCTATTTCAGGTGTTATTATTTTAGAGATTTCAGATGTGTGTTTTCCAATTTCTTCTATGGTATTGTCTCCTGTATTTGTTCTGAGTGGGGTTCGGGCCTGAGAATGCATTTGGCTCCTTGTCTTTGTCATTTTGTATAGCACTGTCTTCTGACCTTTGGTGTAGAACTATGGTGCAGTTATTACCTTAGCACCAGGTCTGAATCTACCAAGTTCAAACTCATCCAGGTGGGTGTGGCTCAGGTCTGGCTGCTGTGCACCACTTCTTTCTGCAGCCCTTGGAGCTGAACCCTCTGTACCACTCTGGCAAGCTGTTGTGCTCCTGGATCAGCTGGGTGGGTCTTGCCTCTAGCCTCTCTGCAGGGGGTTTTGCTGCAGGGTTCCACACCCGGCCTACATGTCTGATCGATGAAGTTCCACACACTCATCTGGCCTGGGTGCTGGCTGGAGTAAGGATCCAGAGGCCCTGGGTTGCCCCACTCACCAGGCTCCAGAGATTTTAAACTTTATTTAAGATAGCTTCCAAAACTCTATTGTATAGTATTTTATAATTTATTCATTTTCATATATCTTTATCATGCTTTACTTCTTACTATTTAGATCATTAACCTTTCTGTAATGCATTTCATTAAAGACTTTTAAGTTTAGAGCAAAATTGGGAGGAAGCTTCATTGATTTTTTATTTGTCTCTGCTCACATGAGTTATTTCACTACCAACACTGCCCACCACAGTGGTGATTTTGTTTTAATTGATAATCCCACTTTGATACATCACGTTCTCTTTATGTTAGGGATAGTTCTTGGTGTCGTACACTCTGGATTTAGACAACTATACAATGTCATGGATCTGTCACTGGATTATCATACAGAGTATTCTCACTGTCCCTAAAAGTCCTCTATGATTTGTGTACTCATCTGTTTTCCTATCTCACCATCCGGCAATGACTGAACTTTTTATTGTCTTCATGTGCTGTCTCTTCCAAAGGTGATATAACTGAAATCCTTCTGCAGGTCACTTTTGCAGACGACCATTTCTCCTTAAGTAATATGCATTTATGTTTCTTCTGATTTTCTGTGGCTCGAGAGCTTGTGTCTTTTCAGTGCACAGTAAGGTACCATTGTCTGGATTTACACCTGTTTATCTTTTCACCCGGCAATGGGAGCCTTGTCTGCTTTGAATAGCAGCAGCTGTGAGGAAACTGCAATAAACATTAAGGCGCAAGCTTTTGTGTGCCCCTTGGTTAAAGATGACCTGGCCTTTTTTGTGTGAATCTAGTTCTTGGTTCTCTATTCTCTTTCCTTTGTTTTTGTGCTTATTCTTCCATTAGTGCCGTATTGTCTTGATCACTGTAACTTAATAGATATGTCTTTAAAATGGTGTTTGTCTTACAATTTTGTTCTTTTCCTTCAATATTGTGTTGGCCTTTATAGGTTTTTCATCTTTCAATATAAACTCTTACATTGGTTTATTGATATTCACAAAATAACTTGAGATTTTAATTGCAGTTGATTTGAACCCACAGGTTCGGGAAGAAATGAAATCTTGATGACATTACATCTTTCTGAAATATGTATTTACTTAGACCTTTGCTTCATAGGTTTGTTTGTATAGGTGCTTAACATATTTTGCTATATCTGTACAAGCAGTATTGCAGTGTTTGGATGTTGAGGTACATGGTGTGGTGTTTTTAGCTTCAATTCCACTTGTTGTTCATTGCTAGTATATTTTACTGACCTTGTACCTGACAACATTACGGTAGTTTCTTTTTAGCTCTAAAACACTTTTAATGGATTATTTTTAAATTTTTACATAGGCAATTATGTCACTTGAGAACAAAGGTAGTTTCCTTCCTTCCTTCCTTCCTTCCTTCCTTCCTTCCTTCCTTCCTTCCTTTCCTTCCTTCTTTCTTTTTTCTAGTCTATTATTTCTGTATTTCTTTTATTTCTCTTTAATATCAAGAATTACTGATACAGTGTTTGGAAGGACAGGTGGAGACAGCCCTGCTCTGTCTTTGATCTTAGTAAAATGATTTAATTTTTTTTAAATTTAGGTATGGTGTTAGCTGTGGTATTTTTGTAGCCAGTATTTATCAAGTAGAAGTTTCTCCTTTTTTTATTTTACTGAGAATTCTTAATCATAAATTGTGCTAAATGTTTTATTTTATATCTCTTGACAAAATCATGTGAATTATTATTTTGGAGTGTTGTTGATATGATGGATAACCTTAGTTGATTTTCAAATGTTGAACCAGCCTCATCTACCTGGAATTAATTCTTGTAATTCACTTTTAGTAAATACATTTATATATGGAGATTTTCTGTATTTAGACTCAAATGTTTGTATAAACATATCTAAAGCTGTATGACCATTCTATATGTAAGATACTTTAAAACAAATATGATAGAAAGCAAATAAAATGTGGACTTCTCATTAAAATTATTTTATATATCACTTGTTTCCCTTTTACATAGAAGACTTGTGGCATTTGGGAAGATGAATTTCTGTCTTCTGTTTTTATTGCTTTCACTATTTTTTTCACATCCTGGCTGCAGGTGGATAAAGTAGAGGTTCCCCTGAATAGAAAACAGAAGAGCAGGATTCTGACTGCCCATAGCCGGGCCCCTTCTTAGAGGGCAGAATGACCATCCATGAGGCTTTTGATTTCCTTGATTTCCCATTGGGCCAAACCCTATCATTTATGCCATTCAAGAAATAAATTATTATTTTTCAGTCTGTCTGTTGATTGGTCTGGCTGGCATGCAAAGAAAGATGCAGAATCATCAATTACTGGAGTACTTATTGTTCCTGGCCTGAAAAACCAAGGCAGTGAGTAGGTGAGGAAGCCCCAGAATGGGCTGGCAGCAGGGGCCTGATAGGAGCTGTTGAAAAGGTTGCAGCCCAGAGCCCAGGGTCTCAGCAGAAAAGAAAAGTTGAGCTGTGGATTATGTACATCACAGTTGCAATTCTGCCTCTATATTGGCTGGGCTTAAACCTCTTCATTGAAGACTAACCTATATAATTAAGGGAGGAGAAAATTGAAAGGAGTAGAAAGTATCTGTGAAAATATGGCATGAGTGAGATGAAACGTGAAAGGGGAGGAAAAAAAAACAAAAGAAAATGAAAGTAGGAAGTGTCACCTCTTTCTTCCCTTCCGACTGCATCCCCAGGAGTGTCCCTTCCTGCTTTCCACTGAGCTTCCTCCTCCCCTTGAAGTCCCATGGACACACCAAGACACTGCTGCCATGGATCTTGCTGGAGCACTCGCCCTCTGCTATCCTGGCCACAGGGGTAAGACACTCTCAAGCACTGCCCTACGTCTCTTCAGGAGTCAAACTGGGTTCTCTGTAGCACTCAGTAGCTTGCGCTGTGCTGTGTATTTTCACTTTGCGCACTGATTATTATGTGTTTCTCCTACTGAGATGTGACAAATATCAAGAAGCAATATTTTGTCTGGTTGACTCATGCTATATTTTTGATTCTATCTGTGCTGAATAACTAGATTCGGTTACTTGGCTAAGAGGTGTAATTACTGCTTCTGTCTTCTTTGGGATACCAAAGATCTGGATGGTAAAATAATGAAAACAAATTATTATGGGATTAGGTAATACACCTTTAGAGTATATTTTGTTCTTACTATGGGTGGTACATATGACTTGTAGTAGTGTAAAGGGCATGTTAGATAAAGGGTATGCTAAAATAAACCCATGACCTTAATGTCACATGAGTTCTCTTATATGAGAAACCAAAATATAAATCTGGGTGAGATGGAAAAGCGATGTTGTTTTAATCAGCACTTTTCTAATGCTTAGTGAGGTTGAACATTTCTTCGTGCATTTATTGGCCATTTGCACTTCTTCCTCTGAAAAATACCTATGTATCTTACATGCTCCCTTTGTGAGTGGGTCTTTTATCTGTGGGTGGTTTAACTTTGCACTTACGTATTCTAGGCTTATTCTAGATTATGTATTCATTAAGATTCAATATTAGGGATAGCTGGCAAAATGCTTTTCCTATTCTGTAGGTTGTGTGTTATTGATTTTGTTATATTTTCTGTGTAGCTGGGGTTCTGTGCAGAAAGTCCTTGCCTATGTCTAGGACTACAAGTGTTTTATCTAGCAGATTTGTCTTCTAGCAGATGGTTTCTCCTAACAATGAATTTTTTTTAATGAAGGCATTAGAGATCATACCCATTTTCAAACTGTGTCTCAAATTCTGTGTTCTCTATGAGATCATCTTAAGCAAACATCTCTATGAGATTAACTCATTTGGAACTTTCTTATCTTAGAACAACATTGTTCTTTGTACTTTCCTGCAAACACTTGCTAGCTTCACAGCCTAATAAATTATATATATATATATATATATATATATATATAGAGAGAGAGAGAGAGAGAGAGACAGAGAGACAGAGAGACAGAGAGAGAGAGAGACAGAGAGAGAGAGAGTTGCTGTTTTGTTTTATAATTGTGTTCTTAAAATTTGTTGTTGAACTTGAAATAGGCATTATCTTCATAACAAAACAAAATGGTATTTTAAAATATGATTATAACACACCCCAAACATATATATTATTAAATGTTAAGGAATCAGTGATTACTTTTTGCTTTAAAGGGATTCTGGCAAAAAAATCATTGAATATCTGGAATATGTAGAAAAATAAGAAGAAAAATTGTGGATGAATCACATTCTGAGTTCCAATTCTTAAACTTGTTCTATGAGAAAGTTCACATCTCAGAATTATGGACCAAAAGAAGAAAACATACACAGAAGGGCAAAGAATTCTGAGTGTACAATGAAACTGTTACAGTTCTAAGGTGGGATGTTTAAGCCATGAGAGAGGGCTCAAGCTGATTCATTTTTTAAATTTTTCTGTGCACAGGTAATGTGACTGCTAAGACTCTCATCACACAACAATATTTGTAATACTGCTAAGGACAGAAAGGCATTCGTTTGTATTAGCTAACAAATAGGCTCTAATGTTGACTGTTATCATACTTTCTTAAATTTTGGGGCCTGCTTTGGGATATTTCAGTGTATGCCTTTATGTCATTTCTCTCAAGATCAACTGCTACAGGCCTTCTTTTGCAGGATAACACTCAAGCGCAGGTGAACCAGTGCTTTCTTGGAAATGTTATTCCGACTGCGATTGGCAGTGCTGCAGCTCTTGGCTCCTGTCTAGGTCTCATATGTCTAATAGCTTCGCTGACTGGATGAGATGCTCCTGGAGATTCACTGAGAGCCCGCCGATTCAGTGGGACGCTTTCGAGATAACAGCGCTGCTGCTACCCCAAAGAACATGACATTACTGTGGATCCAAAGACATCGCTTCTTTGTGGGTAACCATGAAATGAGGTGGAATTAGTTTTCAGTGAACATAAAATGTGAGCCACGGCTAGAGATGATATTTGCAGAGGACAGTGCCCATAAAACTGTCAGAAAAATAAAATTTCTGTTTGTTAAAAACAGAGAAAAATGTTTAAAAATCTTTCTAAGGCAAGCCAAGCTTATCTGACTTATGCAGTAGTCATTTTCAAGCTCATTAATTTTTTTTTTTGGGGGGTATGTGTTCATCCCGTCCCCACAAACAGCAACTAGATATTTGGACAAGTAGTGAATTCTAAGTTTTTGTTGTTGAAAAGAGCTACAGGAAAAGAACAGCCTCGAAATTGGAAAGATTTTTCTCTTTCTCTTTCTTATCTAAATGTTTATGCAGTTGCTCTTTCCACTGTCAGGCCCATGGTACTGGGTACCACCCTACTTCCAAGGAAAATATTGGAAGGGCACACTTCTGTCTGTGTGCCCTGCTTGTCGAGTGCACTGGGTCTGGACATACTCATTGACAATTACTACTGTTAGTTGCATTGTACCGCACAGCCCCTTAGATTACCTTTCTTCCAGAGCATTTTTCATTACAAATACAATTAGAATGTGATTTATTGTCTCAAGTGTCCCATGCATTACACAGAATCACTGTTCAAGACTGATATTATAAAACACTGCATACCTTTATTTTCTGGTCTGTCAAACAAACCTAAACTTCTAGTATCCAAAGGCTTTTATATGTCATACTAAAATAATGCCTATTGCATTTTTAGAGGAAACTAAACACCAAGACTGCCTATAATGGGGTCTCCACTCCATTCATTTATTTTGCTATTGTTAGTATTAGCGAGAGCATTTTTGGGCCTTTCCCTGAGGCTAAGCATGTTTGTAGAATGTAAGGTGGTTTAGAACAGAAGTCATCATCTTTTTAAGATGTGCTTGTGTTTATACCATTTAATAGCTGTGAATACAAAGTATGAAGTGATCATGAGTATAATGGAGATGATTCAGGCTTTAATTCTAATTAGTGTGTGAATCAAACAATAGCCGTGTTTTCTATCTGGAAGCTACACTGCATCATAGAAATTTCACAAGCTATTTCAAAGTTTGTCCCTTTGGGGCTGCAAGACAGCTTAGTGGTCTAAAGTGCCTTATTAGGCAAGCTAAGACAAGTGCTCAGGGATCAAGGTTTGATCTTGGCGCCACATGCCACACCAGTCCTGCCTGCAGGGTGGGCTGAGCCAGTCCCCCCACAACAAAACAAAAAAACAATGAAAAACAAAAAACAAAGTTTGTCCCTTTGCCCTGGGCTAGTTCCCACATATATATGTGATGACCACCAAGTTCAATTTCTTTACCTAGGAGAGAAATGGAGAAAGACTTACTTGGAAAAGAACTTTTTTGGAACGATCAATCTGCTTCAGCCTCTCCTCAGCGGACTTGGGCTCACAGAATGGTATAACTGGGTCTCTGTGGCCTCTTGGTGTTCACCTATATTTGTTTCCTTTTATTAGTAGATGAAGAGTCTGGCTTTTGACCAAAACCATCTATGTGAAATTTGTGGCTTGACTAGGACAAGTTCCAAGGCTTTACTGGGAGAAAGTTGTCTTCCTTAACCAGATTTGGGGAACAAGTCGGTGCATTGCAGTGGCTGAAGACAGGTGCGGCCAGCGTTCAGGAACCCCTCCACCGGCCATGCTTTTATAGATCTGCATTCCTCATCAGACACCTCTATTCTGAGAACCCTTCATTTAACTTTACGTATGAAGCCAAGTCTAATTAGGTAAGATGCACCTAAGCTGTCTTCCTTCATCTGTCTGACCTGGTCTACTTTACTTTCTACATGGACAAAACTTATTCAATACTATTTCTAATTAAACAATTATTAGCATGTATTGAATGAACACTTTGTAGCATGCACTATGTGAAGGATGTGGTCAGGAAAGACTCTTTCAAGCTCTGCACCAAATATTGGAATAGAATATAGAAGAGTAATGCTTAAGAGACGATCAGTATAGCATTATGTTTGCAAAAAAGATTATTTTTTTTGCACAATAACAGGGTGCTAACTAGTAACTGGAAAGTTGGGAGAAAGATAAAATTCTCTGTGGCTACAGACATTAAGGGAAAATTAGAATCCTTGCCATGTAGGATGGTGATCAGGGGATGTTATTGATACAGCATCACAGAAATGCTGGATGGAAACGTATGATCCTATAAATGGATATTGTAGGAGCCATCAGGGAAGGGAGGGAAGGTCCTTGCTGCAGAGAACTGTGGGTATATTAATGAGCAGTCAGCCATGCTAGTCTCAAAGACTGACTCTGACCCTCCAGCTCCCTATATACTATATAATCACAAGCTTCCAGAAAAGGTAGTAGATGGCTGATTTATCCACTGCTGTGATGAAGGGTAGTTTATGAACTGGACCACAAGGAGGGCTAGTAATTAAGGAGGAAGTTTGGAAGGATGCTGTGAAATCCTTTATAACTGGCTAATCTGTTGAACAAGAAGGGTGTAAATCTTAAATATGTTTAAATGCAAGAACTTTTGCATCCTGTTTTGATGTAGAAAATTGCAAAGTAGTATCACTACACCAGAAGAATAAGACTAACTCAATCAAACATAAGAGCAAAGAGCTAAATAAACACAGTAAATTAAATTCTAGAAAGGGATAAAGCTTTCTCAGCAGAGAAGAACCTATGGAACATCAACAGGGAGCAGCAGAGGCACCCCTAACCCATTTCAAAGTAGATAAGAAGAAATAAGGTGTGATTTTAGTAAGCTTTTCATGATTTACCAGGTTGGATTTTTTGTATTATACCTTCAGAAGCCCCAGCTGGAGAGCAAAGCCACACCTGCCCTCCAGCTGCAGCTCACTGGAGGAAAACTTCAGCAGGTTGGGGCAGGGCACAAGAGCTAAGGGAGGTCTCTTTGACACACAGGGAATTTTGGTGCTGTGAGGTAATGATCCACTGCCAGCTAGGGGAACGAGAGCAGGCTGCAGAGAGATCTTCATGGCTTGGCACAGGAAAGCAAAGTGAAGTCCATAGATGTCTTAATGGCTTGTGGGTGCACTATAAAGCATAAATGTAGAACATTGCTGGTGTTCGCATCACTGGAAGGTCAAACCGGGATTGCTGAACCCACGCTGAACTGGACCAGACACACTGACACGAGTAAAACAGGTTTATTGGAAGCACACACAAGTGCCGGGAAGATAGCTCAGTAGAATAAATGCTTACCTGGCAAGCGCAGGGTCCTGAGTTCAATCCCTGAAACAGAAAAAAAAAAAAAAAAAAAAAAAAGACTTCACAAACCCATATGGAAGCACACAGGGGCTGCCTTGCAGACCAAGACAGCACTGGACAAAGGTGGACAGGAGACATTATGGGATCTTTTAGGGAGGGTGATTCGGGCTGGGACAGTAGGTCACAGGTGAACATCATTTGTTTTCTTTAAGGTCAGAGGAAATTGAGCTGAGACCAGACTACAATACAGGGCAGGGATGGGATTGGGGTTGGTGCAGGGTATCTAGGAAACCAAGAGAGGGAGTGTTTAGGGCAAGGTGCCTGGGAAGGGCAAGGTCAGGACTTTGAGTCCTGACCTTTCAATCTCAACTTTTGATCTTGCCAGTAAAATATTTGAAAGCATTGAAAGCTAGAATTGAAATTAAGCTGTGACCTACCCAGACTCTGCTCAGTTGAAGAGTAGATTGACCTACCCTAGAACTGGCCCAGTATTACTTCTCTCAAACTCTGTTGTTGAAGCCAGTTAAGACCTGTGCAGATTCAAAGGAATCTCCATATTGTGGTGTGAAGAGTAGTCTTCCTGTAATGAGACTGGAGGAATCATTTGTACCCCTGTTTGCAGATTAATTAGGATACTAAGCGATGCATCCACCAGTAACTCACGATTTGAGAAATAAGTCAGAAAGCTTGTGTGACTTGACCTTACAGTGCTGACTCTCCTGTAACTTGAAGTGTGTGTGTCAAAAGGCTCTGCTTGTAATGAATATAGTCCTTTTATTGTGTCATGAAACAGCAGCTTGTGTTGGTTGTTTTTAGTCGCATAATCTTAAAGACTCTAGGAAAACCAAAAGAAAGAAGTTATAACTTTTAAGAATAGATCAAAATGAATTAGAAATTGATTAGAGAATGTTTCAAGTAGAATAACAGATGTGCAGTTTACCAAAATTTGTGAAATGCAGCCAGTTCAGAGCTCAGAGGACAATTTATAACAGTCTGTGCTTATAATTTCTTTTGCTCTAACTTTTCTCCCTGTTTCATTATTTTTTTTCTCTTTCTGTTGGGATGAAAAGCATTTTGGAACAATTCTGTTTACCTTTCATTTCTCCAAGAAGGGTATATGTCACATAATATGTGCTGTTTCCTAAACTTACTTAATCCTACTATATAGAAAAGCTGGGATACATGCTGTGTTTTAATAAATGTCATCTTTTTTGTTTTAAGCTTTTTCAATAATACAAGAAAAGTAAAAGTTCTTTATCAATAAAAAACTTGCAAAGGTATATGAAGAAAAATATCAAAAGTTTGCATCCATTCCAATAAAGGCATATCTTAATAAATATGTGTTGAATTTTTAAAATGGATACGAATGTAGATAGTGTATTGATCATTTACCAGAAATTAAAATATATTTTATCTATTGTGTAATTATATGTAAATGTTTTAATGACTCACAGTGAATTCATGGCTAGTACATTAAGTGTGAAAGTTCTTGATCTGTACAAAAAGATTTGGATTGTATTATTTTAAAAAAATCACTACCGAGTTGCACGACGTTACAGTACAAGTTCTCATATGTCCTGAGTTTTAGTTGACCTTGGAAGGCTAGGGCCAAAATGTTGGCTTTCCTTGCAGCCCTCCTTTTTCTCTAATTTTGGTCTGTAAATGTAGGTTGTTAACTCTCCAGAAGAGAAGTTTACTGTTATTGGCATACAACCTAGGCTGTTAAGTTTAAGCTCACTGTCTGTCTGAATATCAAATATCTTAGGCATAAGATGGAACAGGTATTTTAAATCAAGTATTGATATGTTGAACTTTAAGTCCCTACAGAATATGATGAAAAAACATTTAAAAATTAGAATATATTTTAAAAAATAGGCATAAAGAATTATATAATTCTTATGTCTACACGTAAGCCCACAAATCTAACCATATAAAACCTTGAAGCAGGGCAGTCCCACAACATTCCTTTTCCTGTCTCTTGTTTTCATTCACCACCCTCTTCTTTTTGAGCAGTCATCTACCCAAGAGACAGTTCAGCAGCAACTGGCATGTCATGACAAGCAGCCCATATTCAGAAGACCAGAATGACAGGCACTCCAAGCATGAAATTACTATTACAGATTACCATCTTCAGTGCAGATGCTTAGTTCACAGGTATCAATATATATAGTTAGTCAGGGTGAGAATCTTTCCAATTAACTGCTAGATTCAAAACTCTTCTGGAGATTCTCAGGATCATTGCCTTGCCCATCTTGTACATATAACTGTATCTGATCAAGGAGATTATGGGGCCAAAGAGGAAAGTGATCAATGTTGTAGAATGTGCCTAAGGAGAGGCACATGGAGAGAAAACATTCTCTCAGGCTTTCACAGAGAGCACATTGGCTAAGGAATGGCCATGACTCATCCACATGGCTGACACTGACAAAGGTTCTACAATCTGAGGTACAGGATCTGCACAATAAATCCTAAGGGAATTTCACTGACCTTATCAGACCCAACAGCTACAACTCTTGTTGCATAGGTCCTGCTTTACCTTGGTCTTAACCATCCAGCAGAAAAGTATAAAAATGAAGTATAAGAAGTAAAGCCATGCTGTTATGTTGAGCTGTAGGGGACTCAGGTCAACAATTTCTGACATTGCCAGTGAAGTGGAAGACCCAATACTATTATGGGCTACTGGACTCTTTTAGAATATTTTGCTGACTTAACACGCTTATAAGTTCCAAATAATGGAACTTGACAAAAAAGGGGATACAGATGAATGTCCATTTTGTATCTGTGTATTGAAAATGGTTAGGATAGATATATAGTTACATTCTCTTAATGAATAGAGGGATTTGTTCTAATAGTGTTTGTAAATAGGATACTATTTACAGTTTGTAAATAGTATCAAGACTGTACCAGTCCACATCTTGTACAGCAATTAAGCACTAGGAAGAATGTATGCAATGTGTTAATTACTGAATCTGTCCTACCAATTTGGTCTGAAACTGTCTCATTGCTATTTGTTTCTCAATAAAATTATTAAAAAAAAAAAAGAAAAAAAATCACAAATCCATCTTCAGAGACCATGAACTTTGGGAAATCCTATTTCCCAACCTTAATTTAAAAAGTAGAGTTGAGCCTGTCTAGAATGGTGTTACACAACAGTCCCGAGTTCATCTGCTGTCTTTTGCATCCCAGTTATGTTTTCCGTGCATTGAGTACACCACAGGCAAGGGTAGCTGTGCTCTCACTTAGGAGCCGTGTTAGATGCTTTCAAATCATTTTCCCAAGTAACTGCTATTCTGCCTGTAGGAAAAAATCAGTATTACAGATGCCTTCTAATTTAAAACCATAGTACTGTCTATACTATCTGTGGCAGATCATAATTTGAATTTATTTATTTATTTTTAAATTTAATTATTTTATTGAGAAACAAATAGCAATGAGACAGTTTCAAAACTGATTAATAGGACAGTTTCAATAATTAATACATTGTACATTCTTATCTTCTTAGTGGTTATCCATAGTACAAGATGCAGACAGGATATCCTGTCCAAACACTATTAATACAAATCTTTCTTCTCATTGAATTAAATGAAAGTAGCTGTACATCTATCCTAACTATTTTGTATATACAGATACAAATTGTCCTTCCTTTGTATCCCCTTGTTTTGTTTAGTCCTGTCAGAGATGGTTATTCCATTGGCATCTAAATACTATAGGTGTGTGACTTCAGCAAAATAATCCCACACAGTTTAGCAGCCCACACTAGTAATGGGTTATCCACAGAAGTTGTTGACTTGAGCCTTTCACAGCTCAGCATATTAATATGGCTTTACTTTATATACCTCATTTTTGTACTTTTCTGCTGGATAGTTAAGACCAAGATAAAGCAAGACCTACATAACAAGAAATGTAGCTTTGGTATCTGATAAGGTCAGTCAAGTAACCTCAGGATATATCCTGTAACCCTGTACCACAGTTTGCAGATCCTTTGTCAGTGTCAGCCATGTGGATGAGTCACGGCCATTGCTTGGCCAATTTGCTCTCTGTGAAAGCCTGAGAGAATGTTTTCTCTCCCTGTGAGTCTCCTTAGGCACACTCTATGACATATATCACATTGCTCTGTGGCCCCATAATCTCCTTGATCAGAAAATTTGGGACACAACTGAGTTACATGATGTTACAGTACAGGTTCTCCTATGTCCTGAGTCTTCACTGACCTTGAAAAGCTAGTGCCAAAATGTTGGCTGTCCTTGCAGACCCCCTTTTTCTCTAATTTTTGGTCTGTAAACTTAGGTTGTTAACCCCCCAGAAGAGAAGCTTATTATTACCCTACAACATATGCAGTTAGGTTTAATGTCACTATCTGTCTGAATATCAAATATCTCAGGCATAATATGGAACAGGTATTTTCCATCAAGTATCGATATGTTGAACTTTAATTCCTTACAGAAGATGGAGAAAAAATATAAAAAATATTTAGAAAATATGAATTTGTTTGTTTTATTTATAATTGTTTTTACATATTTTATGCAGAAATTGATACAGCATTGTAGCAAGACAGTCCTGTGACATTTTTTTCCTTGTGTCTTTTTTTTTTTCATTTATTACCTTTTTTTAAAAAATCAAAACAAAACAAAACAAAAAACCCAAACATTTACTTGAGAGACAGTATGGTAATAATTGGTATGTCATGACAAGAAGTACATATTTGGAAGACCAGAATGACAGGCATTTCAAGCGTGACCTTTCTATTACACATTGCTATCTTCAGTGCAGTTGCTTGGTTCACAGATACCAGTTTATATAGTTAGTCAGGGTGAGAATCCTGCCAATTAACTGCTAGTTAATTCGAATTTATTTTGATAATTAGCCTTTATAGTTTTTAAAAAAATTATGCAAGTTGTAAAACGGTCAAACACCATGGAAAGTAATACAATAAAAACAAGTCTAACAAACCTCACTCATCTAACCTACCCTTCCTAGAGCAGGTTCTTTAATAATTTTCTGTGTTTCCCTCTGGACTACATTTTTTTCATAAATTTTAGCTTGTTTTTTTTGGGGGGGGAGTTAAACAAAAGTCATGTAGGGAAAACACACAAAAGGAGACTATTTTATTAATTAATTAATTAATTAATTATTCTTTAAGTATCAGGGATTGAACTCAAGACCCTGTGCTTGCCAGGCACGTGCTTATTCTACTCAGCTATCTTCCCGGCCCCAAGTACACTATTTTAAAAAAGAAAAAAATTATGAAGGGCCCTATAGATTCTGTACATTCACACAGAAGATAGACTCTAACACTCCTCTCCCCAACCCACACATGTTTTTGCCTCAAAATGCCTGCTTTCCAAATACTTCTCAGGAAGCTGAGAATCCTGGCCAATATTTTTTTTTTCCTTCAAAATATTTGACTGGAATGTTTTAGCAAAAACCAGTGCATGTAAAATAATGTACATATGAAGTAGATCTTCCCACTTTGTGGATACATGCCCCCACATTTCTCTGTCTGCCCCAAAATTGAGAACTCTCTGGGAAGATAAAAGTTCTTAGAATCTGTCTAACAACAGACAGAAGATACATTTTGTGTGAGCAAAATCTATAGCCACCCAGAAGAAACAGCTTGCTTTGCACCTGCCACAGCCTGCTGCTGGAGAAGCTGGAGCTGTCACTGGGGCAGAGCAGCCATCCTGAAGTTCCCAGGGTGTAGATTGTAACCCTCAGGCTCTCAGGGGTCAGGCTAGTGTAGAAGCTCTGCCAAGGAACTGGAAGATTCCTGAAAATCCCCAACGTGGGATATAAGGGACTAAGATGTGTTCCTGGTCACCAACTTCCCTGAGCTTGGGAACTAGGAATCACAGCCCAGGGTGAGGGTGAGGTCAGCCTATGCTGACAGAGTTAACCAGATACTCAAGCAACCCTTGCGTCATCAGAGCTTTGGCAAGACATTTTCATGAGTGAGACTCACGGAGCAGGAGGTTTCCTGGCTATTGCCCTGGTGACCTCACCACTGTTTTGTTAAGGAGATATGTTAAAAAGAAATCTTTGACCACTGATAACTTCTTTTTCATATTACAATAGATAAAAATGTTCTTGATAGAGTGACAGGATGATGCAAGTTGGGCTTGGAGCAAGGACAGCTGGCTTTATACCCATGGTTCACAAGTGAGAACAATTTTGTCGGCTGAAGCTATTTCTGGTAATGTCTGAAAACAATCTGAGTATCACAGCTGGGGCTATCTGAATATTCCTGGTATCTAGTGGGTAGAGGCCAGCAATATTGCTAACCAGCTTGTAAAGAACAAGATAGAGGGTTGGGGAGATAGCTCAGCAGTCTAAGCACCTGCTTGGCAAGCACAAGGACCCCAGTTGGATCCTAGAACCCCGAGCACAGTGACACATGCTTGTAATCCCAGTTCTGGGGAGGCTGATACAGGAAGATCACTATGAGTGTGAGATGCATAGTGAGATTCTGTACCAAAAAATAAAAAATTAAACCAAACAGAACAGGACTGAGCCCCACAACTCAGAATATCTGATTCAGAATGCTGTAGTGCTAAGGTTAGGGCATGACACCTTAAATGGACTGTTCTGCCATGTGTTCTTTTGGGGACAATGATTTCCATTCAGAAAAATAATTAAAATAAACAATAATGTCAACAATGCTAAAAATCTTATGTGGTTTTCCACTTGGTTTATAGTTCAGGAACTTGAACCTTACAAGATACCGGAAGAGTATGGTATCCTACTGATTCAACCAGAAAAATAATTTTGTCATTGCATTATCTACCCTTGGTCCTTCTCCTTTTAATCTTTCAAATTGCATTGTTGGTGGAAAAATAAGCTATTGCATGTAGCCAGATGGCAGTGAGTGAAGAGGGAGTAATAGCAAGTGATCAGTTTCTAAAAAAAATTAGATAGCAAGTATAGTGTTTAGTTTTCTTTGGTAAAGTTTTATTCCCACCTACTTTTCCTCTGGTGGTGACTAGCACCTTTCCACCCATATCCTCTATTGATCAAAGGTGCTGTGTAAATCCTTTTCAGGGTGAATCCCGATATGTGAGCTCTGGTGGGCTAATTGCATTTAATCTGTTCACTTCTGCATGTCATCACAGATAAAAGCATGTGAAAAATTAAGTAATGTGAGATTGCATTGGCTCTGAGGTAGAAAGATTCTTGACCCATAGTGAATCGTTTCTTTGCTTCATTTCAGTGGTGTATGCTGGCTGAGGGGAAGAAAGTGAAATATTGTATGATGCAAGTTGTCTCAGTGAGCAAGAGAACTGGATCACTAATGCTGCGGTAAAATGGCTTAGAGGCACGGAACCCATCCACTTACACTGCTGCTGATGGCGTGCAGAGCCTAGCAGGCAAGGCCTGAGTTGCAGGTTAGTGGCGGATCCACGGCCCCCTCAGCTGAGGTCCTTCATCTGTGTCAGTGTTCCTCTGGCATCATTTCTAAACTGCAGCTCATAACTATTTCTATATGGCCACTGCTGCTAGAATAAAAAGGACGAGGAGACACTGTTGAATCTTGGATATATTTATCATTGTAGAATAAGCATGCTGGTTTCATTTCCAGAGTTGATCCAAATATACATTGAATGTTTAATTTTTTAATGACTTAGTATAGCAAAAGATGCCTTGTCATTAATGTTCCCCTGAAAGTGCTTCCCTTCCATACAAACATATTTATCCCATTCTTGCTGCTTTGTGAAACACTCCTGGAAGTTCTCTTTCATGGTTGCTTTCAGGAAGCTTGGTGTTGCAGTGAAGTGTCTTTTATTGCAACAATTTTAAAATTTTCAATATTCACTGTTTTTTTTTTTATCACACCATTCACATTGTCCGGTAGCAAAAACTAATCTTATTACATAAATAGCACAAATCTTTTTTTGCTTTCATTGAATAGGGAAAATAAGAACTCATAAACATGAAATAATTTACTTGAAGTTAGAAAACTAATAAAAGACAGACATAGTGGAGCATAGTGGACAGAGCTAGGCATAGTGGAGCATGCTTGTAGTCGAGCACTTGGAGGCTCAGGCAGGATGGTGAATTCGAGGACAGCCTGGGCTACAAAGCCATTCAAGGACACTCTGGATAGCAAGGTCCTTTCTGAAAACACAGAAAGAGAAGAATAAAGAGGAGAGGAAAGAAAGAAAGAAAAGAAAAGACCCAGATGTTTCAGCCCAGGACTACCTACCTTTTCAGTTCATTGCAAGTTCATTGCAGAGGTAAATGATGCTACACTGGTTTAGAGGGAGCAGAGTATATGTTGCTTACTCTGTGCCTGCTTCTGTGTTGAATATAAATCAGCTCATTTTCCTTTTTTCCCTGTAATGATTATATGAAGCAGACATGATTATTTATCTCACGTGATTCATGAAGAACATGAGATTTAGTGAAGTTCAGTAATCTGGATAGTATATACCACTAAGTTTAGACCCAAATCTATTTTATAACAAAATTCATATTCTAGTCATCTGCATACCATTGTATACTGTATTATCATTTAATGTGGTATTTCTATAGCTATTTCTATAATTAATACAATATCTAAATGGAATAGCTATCAAACATCCAATTTTATGCAGTGATATTGTGAATTTTTTAAAAAATGTATTTTTTTCATTGATACTTGTAACTGATGCTGTGGAGAATAGAGATTGTAGGCTGAGATAATTTTCACTTTTTCTCCTTCACATTTATCCAACGCTGCCTACCTGATTTCCCTCCCTCAGCACTCCAGTGTCTATCCACCCAAGCTAATCTACCTAATGCAGCAACAAGAACAGACCTTCTAGGAAAGGTGACAGGTTGTCTCATTACTTAGAAAACTTTAACGAGCTACTCATAGCATCAAGACTGAGGTAGTCCCTGATCCGTTGCCTACTTTGCTGTACAATTTTATGTCCTGCATTCTATTGTGGGCTCTGCTCAGCCGTCCCCCGACTTGGCAGTTCCCAATTATATTAAGCAGCTTCATGTTTATGCATTTTCGCATTCTTTGATTTACTTATCCACTTTGCCTCCTGTCTTCTTTCCCTGCTCAAAAGCCTGGCCTCTAATTAATTCTTTTGTCCTTTAAAACTCTCTTTAGGAAAATTGCTTTTGGGATCCCCAAACACCCAGAATATAGATCTCCTGTGACCCTTATTGCGGTAGTTAATAATTGACTTTCCCTTCTAACTGGGCTGTGAGCTCTTTGACAGAAGAGACCATTTATTTGTTTTTACTTCCCCAAAGCTTAGTTTACTTCCTAGCATATGACAGTGAGCTGATAAATTAAATGCGCTAATAAATTAAATGAGCATGGTAGGGTCAGTAGAATTTGGGGATTGAGTATATATGAAAGTAAAGGACAGAGAAGAGTGGAAGGTTCCAGACTTCTTCCCTCCTTCACCTATTTGGCATTGCTCAGGCAGAAGCAGAAATTGATCCTAAACTTTACAAGCGGCTGATCTGCAGCAAGCAAGTAAACTTTATGAGCTTGGTGGAAATGCAATACTTTGTGCAAAAGGAGTGTTATTTTGGTAGCTAAGTGGCTCTTAATAACATTGTGTAAATATCATTGAATTAGGAAACTAGCAATAGATTGCTTTATGGTGCTTGTGCCTCTTTATTAATAATTGATAATTAAGCAGAAAATTTGCTTTTGGGTGTGGATTTTCCTTTCTCAATGTCTGGGTTGTGGGAACCCAGTGTAGGCTGGAAACAAAGAATAGAATCTGCTGAAGAACAAATTTTTTTTTGACAATTAGATAAATAGGAGTACAGCTGTACATGGATGACTAAGCAATTTATTCCTTCTGAAATGGACCTATCTTGTTTCTTAACTAGCTTTGTCTTCTGTATTAATGTATAGCTTCTATAGAAACTTAGCACAATAATTTCTCTTTCTACAGGATTTTGAACATATAGAGTGCCTCTATAATTCTCTGGCAGAGGAGCTGGCTAGAGAATTATAGTTCCCTTGTTATAGTTCCCTTAACAGAGAACTGACTGTGAATACAATTTGAGTTTCAAAAAGATGAGCTCATTGCTAGACAATAAAACTCTAAGCAAGTGCTGGACAGCAACAAGATTTTTGCTCTCCCAGGCTTTGTTGGGGACATCTCAGTAAACTCCTAAAGGTGGGCATTCTGAAATATTGCACATGTCTGTCACCTGCTGAATGGAGTTCTTACCTGTTACTTTTCATTTTGAAGTCCTATTCTCAAATCTGATCTTATTCAGAGAAAGATTTTACAGGGGTAATTTCATTAAAGTGAGTAGTTCGGATGTGCCCTAATCAATATGCCTTATGTTTTTATAGGAAGAGAAAATTTGTACAGGGACACAGAACAATCAGAGACAATGTGAATACACAGAGAGAAAACAGGCATCTAACAGCCAGGGAGGGAGACCTGGATTTGGTGTATCCAACATGACCCTCAGAAGGAAAAAAAGAAAAACCTTGTTAGCACCTGGTCTTGCGTGTTCAGCCTTCAGAGCTGTGAGGACATACATTCCTATTGTTTTAACTCCTCAGACTGTAGCATTTGCTTTGGTAGCTCTCGCAAAGTATCTTCTCATCATTGGAAGCTCAGACCTTATTTCATGCATGGTGTAGGCTATAACTAGTTCTTAACAAGGTTTCCTGAATCAAATAAATAAAAATGGGTAGCACAGTTTATATGAATATGTACAATTCAGAAACTGTTATCCACTTTTAAAAGGTCACCAGTCCACTAGTAGCTTTATATGGTAGGTCTTGCTGTGCACCAGCTATACCCAGCAGGGTGGGCATTGGGCCTTTGCTCCAAGAGCTCCATTCTGGAATGGAAAGTCTTAAGGAAGGATCGAGGAGGCCCCCTCTGCACAAATGGTCCTGCATGACTCCCTATCTCTTCTGTACAAGTAGTGGCACTTTTCTTTTTTAAAATTTTTGCACAGAGGGGGATACTTAAACTACTAAACATAGATATTCAAGTTTTCTCTCTGTTGAGAGTGAAGAATCCAGTGCTCAGGAAGTGTATTTGGCCTTAGCTCCAGGCTAATGATTAGAGGATTACCAGCGTCTACCGCCAATGAGACAGTCACCATTTCTAGTACCATGTTAGTGTTCTTTACTTAGATATTAGTAAAAAAAATTAGTGTGCATATGAACTTTGATCTGATTTTACTATGGAGTTGAATAAGGCATAAAGTTAATTTGAAGTAGGGTCAATAAACTTTTCTCATATTGAGAGCAGGTAAATATTCCTTAGCCTTTCACAGATACCTCAGCATTCCACAAACACTGCAGCATTTCAGTGTTGCTAACTGGAAATGAAAATTAGTCTTCACTGTAGCATTATCTATGGAGCATACATCTTGCCGACTCCCTCTAGCTAATATTTCGTTTAATCTTAAACAATACAAAGCAGTGACTGCAGTTGTTACTGCCATGTTGCCCTTTTCCAGTGAGGCAGAAGAACATAGAAATCAGCATCATTTGAGCAAGCAGTGCCACAACCAAGTTGTAGAGAAAGTTTGGGCTGCTCCCTATGACTGTTTTCCTTTGCTGTGCTGCCTTTCCTCCCTTTTCCCATCAACATTTCTTTTCAGACCTACTATCTCCTTCTCTTCCCTTGGAATGTGGTTTACATATTGGGTAGAGGTTGGGAGGGCCTGGGGTTTCTGGGTAGCTTTACAATTTCCCAACTTTCCTGTCTCTTTCTTTTTCCCTCCCTCTTTTCTTTGTCGCCTCTTCGGAGCACATTCACTGTGCGTGTCCAGAGAGTGCTGCTTCTCTCCTGCCCAGTTCCAATCTTCTATTTAAAGATTTAGCCTTTCAGGCCCCATCATCATCTTCTTCCTTTCCTTGAGTGTTTTGCTTGCTCTTTCCTTGTCTTTTCTGCCAATGCACCTGCCTTACACCCTCTGGACTTATTTGCCCTTTAACGTCTGATTTAGTTCAACCAAGATCCCGGGTAGTGGATAATTGCTTTTCTGTGCTCTTTTGTTCTCACCTATTTCACTTTTTACCCTTATGAATAGAATGGAAGCTTAGTCTTTTGCTTAGGAAGCTTCCCCATTTAAGTAGCAAACAACCTATCTCGTGAGAGCATCTGCTGGGAAGATCATCTCAATGTACAATCTTTTTACAGTTTTCTCACATTTTCTAGTTTTCAAGAGATGCTTTGGAGCCAGTCAAGTAGCTCAGTGGATTAAAGTGCCTGCTTAGGCAGCCACAGGGGCCGGGAGTTTGATCCCAAGCCTGCTGTGCTGGCCCCACCCTCCAGGCACACTGAGATGTGATTGAGACTGGATGCGGTGGTGCTCGAATGTAATCCCAGTGCTCAGGAGGCTGAAAACAGGTGGATCACTACGAGTCCAGTCTGTGTAGTGAGACCCTGTAGACCCTGAACTAAATACATAAAAAAGAGATGCTATGTGTACAGATATTAAATCACATGCAAAAGCATAACCCACAATCCCCAGGCCTGGATTTTCTAATACGTGTTCCAAGGAGCATTTTTTAAAGTAATAATCTCCTTAAAGATTAAAATCATAGCAACATCTTCCTTTTGTTAGTTGCAGGACATCGCAGGCAGGAAGATCTGGTTGCAGAGCTCTGTGTGCTGCGGTGGCATCCTCTCTGACCCTTGCTTCTAACCACATTCTCTGTCTTTACACCTCAAAGTGCCCAAGAGGCCCATTAATGGAAACTACAGTTATAGCAATGATCTATCTTTCTCTAAGATGTAATCAAGCTTTCTAGCTTTGTTTCCTCAGTTACCTCAGAAAGCCCAAGCCTCCTAGCTGATCCTCATTGTTATTTTCCCATTCTCAATGTAGTTGTGAAGATTCTCTGATCAATCTTAGTATCCTTCCCTCTACAGTCTGGAATTCATGATGTGAGTATAAGTCAGAGAGGCTGTGGTACTGAATCACAGCCTGCCTCTGCCTCTGTCTCTGTCGCTGTCGCTGTCTCTGTCTCTGTCTCTGTCTCTGTCTCTGTCTCTGTCTCTTCCTCTCTCTTCTCCCTCCTTCCCTTGCTCCCTTAAAAAATTCCTTGCCCCTTAGAAGAAGGCTTAGTTTTCATTTATACTTTGTATCCAGTCCACGCCATTTAGTCCCCAGAAGGCTGCACAGTCGTCTACTGAAAAACATTTGGAAATGTCACCTCATAGAGCCTCAATAGGAGGAGTAAAATGGAGGAATTGGATGTGGGTTCTGCACAACTTCAGCTTGGAAGCGATGTCTGTTCTTTGCCAGGAATATTCAGATGACTTTGCTCAAAGGAACAACAGTATTAAGAAATCCTGTCTTTCATATGGCTAAAAAGAGAGGATAACATTGGCCATTACTGGTAATGTTTATTTTAGTCATTAAAAATTTCTCATACCTTCACTATCTTCACTATCTTATGTTTTCCTTCAACTTCTTCCTCCAAATATATATATAGCCAGTGTACTTCCCCTAGCTCTTTTTTTCCCCCTAGCTTTTAAATGATGGCTCATCTTTTCTATTGTGCCCCGTGTACTCCCAGGCTTGTAGAGAAGACTGTTTTGCCTTTGTTCACTATTTCTCCTTTAAGAGTAAGGCATTCTCTTCTTTCTCCTTTCCAGTGCTCATCAGATCCTTTCATCAGAGTAGAATACCTGGTTCCCTCCTCTTGTCAGCTCCCGTCATCCTTCTGCTCCATTCGTCTTTCCCCATCCACTTAGGCATTAATGGGAGATTTTAGCACCTACTATCTTTGATTTATTACATTTTCTCTTTTTTGGCTTTGTCATCAACATTATGGCTTCAATATTGAAAAGAACATCTCATTTCATATCTTTGTTCTCCACCTCTTAATCACAAACTGTTTCTCCTTTTTTCTCACCCTTGAAACCCTTTCTTATAGTTAAGGTTTTCATAGGAATAGACTTAATGTAGGATGCATAACTTATGAGATTATTTCATAACATTCACCCAAATAATCAAATGAAGAAGCATCCAAGAGGCCTGTCTGTGCAAGGCACTGTATTCCATGGCAATGTTCCACGAAGTCCAGCTGAAGACCTAAATCCTATGGTGCTGTCTCATGCAAATCCATATCAAAGATCTGCACTAGGAAGGCGCAAAGACCAGTAGCGGAGGCTACAGAGTCTGCACCAGTGTCGTGAAGGATCTGGACCAGAACACTGAGGGATGCACACTGGAGACAAGAAGCAACAGTCGAGCCAAAGACCAGAGGTGCCCTGAAGAGAGCAGCAGCCATCCCTGGAAAGAACAGCTGAGCTCACATCAGGAAACCAACGGTGGCAGGCTTCTCCAGGAAAATCAAGTGCGTTAAATCTTCCTCTCCTGCTCTCTCTTCAGGCCATTCAGGCAATGATCCTCAACTGAGTCTTCTACGCCCAGCACCAGGCTGACTCAGTTCAGAGTCCATTAATTATTCCATCACAGTCATAATCTAGCACTTCATCTCTAAAAACTTCAGTTCATAATATTTCACATACTAACCAGTACTTTTTTTTTTCCTCTTTCAACTTTGTCAAGGACCGATTGATTGCCTTCTCCCAAAATTCATTATGTTGAAGTTCTAAACCCTGCTAATTAAGAATGACCTAACTGTATTTGGTTAGGGACATTTAAATTACAATAAATTAGAATTTATACTTTGAATTCTAATCCAGTATGACTGGTATCCCTGTCAGAGAGGTGATGGGAACACAGAAAACAAAATGGGAAGACAGTGTGAAAATACTATAAACAGACATCTATAAGCCAAACAGAGAGGCATTAGATGAAGTCAACCCTGTTGGTACCTTGACGTACGGCTTCTAACCACCATAACTCATAAGATGTATTTCTATTGCTAGGATACCCAATTGTTCACTTTTTATGACAGTTCTAGCAGACTTATATGTTCTCTAATATCTTCATACTCCAACTTATCAACTTGTATTTTCTGGTCTGAGATAATAATAAATACTTCTCTACCACTTATTTTTCTGGTCCTTTGTTTTCTGTTATGTGTTTCTAAGTCCTGTCCTGAAAAACTTCCACCCAGGTTAAGTCCAGTTGTCTGCTTGAATAAAGCCTGGGCTTAGCAACTATACATGGCTGAAGGGAAATCACCCCGCTGAGACCAGATTCATTCGCAACTTTCCTCATAATATTCCCTTTCCCTTCTCCGTGAAGAAACGTTCACTCCATTTCTTCATCTGCAAGCTTCCCATCCTATCTGCTTTCTCAACCAGTCACACACTTAAAAAAATTAAGTCTAAAGTAGAAGGAATGAAAAACTGCATAATAATCCCTCTTCCAAATCTACCAACTCCCTGCTTTTGTTCTAACACACCATTTTTATCTTCTTGTCTGTGAGAACAAATGCCTCATCTGCACGTCTAACTGAGGCAACATTTACTAGTGCTCCTAAGATTGTCCCCCCACCACACACATTAAACTCCCCATCTTCTCCGCAGGACCATTTGTACTGGCATACCCACATGCTCTAATACTTTATTAGACTATGTTTTGCTGTGCTGCCGTTAATGACCTGAAATTTTAATGTACACAACAGTGATTTCTTTCTTGTTCACGCAACATCAGATGCGTGATGGATGACTGTGCAGGATAGCTCTGTTCTGTGAGAGTGAACCAGAAGCCTCGGCTCCTTCCCTCCTAGGTCACCAGCTCAGTGCATTGCTCCCGACATCCCTCTGGCAGAGGAAAAGGGAGAGGGTGGTGAATGTACATAGTTAGGGGAAGGGAAAATGTTTTTGAGGAGATGGGTGTATGGGAAACTGATTTAGAGATAAACATTTAAAAATCCAAGGTATTTTAGTTTTAACTGTGTGGAAAGATTATCTACCATTGCAAATAAAATAAAGGTGATACACTTCTCTCCATGTCACAGATATAGTATTTGTGGGATCCTTTCTGTGTGTGTGTGTGTGTGTGTGTGTGTGTGTGTGTGTGTGAGTGTTCTTCATATTATAGTCATTTACCTTTGGGAAAGTAAAGGTGTTTTCATTCATTTAATGTGTAATTGATAGGGAGGAAGTTTTCATTGTTTAGGTTTTTTTTTGTTTGCTTTCATACTTTAAATTCTGGCATAAACTCTGAATCGTTAAATGAAATAAAACTATATATTGTTCATTTTACTCAGGGCCAGAGCAAGTCAATTTGCTTCATCTTGTGCATAATTGCTTGGCATTTTGAATAGATATTCACATCACTGTGGTCTAATTTTAGTTTTAGGAACCCACTTGCATATTGACAGATATGAACAAAGAAGAATATGATGTACAGTGTCCTTTCATTATATGATAAGCCATACGGAATGGAGTAGCTTCAGATAGTTAAGAATGCTTGGCCTATAATTCTATGGGCAGTGGATCTTCCAGCCTCAGTGGACTGCAGTTCGTGGTCAATTGGCTGGCAGCTCTGCTTTCCAGCGCTGGCTGGCTGTAGACTGGACAGTGATGAAGATGACTGAGCCAGGTGCTTTCATCCTCCTGCAAGAGCTGGATGTGTTCACACTGAAGCTGGAGAGGATCCCCAAAACAGAGAGTAGAGGGGCGCAAAGCCCTGGACAGAAGGCATGGAGCTGGCATCCTTGAAGTCTGGCCCCAGTCTGTTGCTAGACAAGGCACAATGTCACCCCACTAAGGAATGGGGGAAGAGGTCTCACCTCCAGGTGGGAAGAGCTTCAGACTCAAGAGCACATGGTAAGGTAAAAAAGTAAGAGAAATAATTTATGGCCATTTGCGATCCATTGTATAGGGTGAATCCTCAAGTAGTGCAGTCTAAAGTATTTGAAATTTGTTTTTTCACCTAGTACTATCCAGTGAAGATAGCAAAAGTCAGAAATAAGTCTTCAAAAACGAGAACTTCCTATATATTTCTCCTTTTCTAGCCTACCTCTGTTGGCACTGTTAAATACAAAGCTTTAAGAAAATAGTCATTCATTTAAAACTAACAACTTCAATTTCCACGCTCATTTACTTTCCAGTGGAAATAGTTTTCCTGAAAGAGGAAGTGTGTTGATTGCACTGAGAAGGACCCGCATCTTGTCCCCATGGTAACAGCATCTTGAATTCTCCAAATGTTCACCACCTGGTGTTTTGAGACCCAGTAGCCAAATAGCACCATGTTAAATAATGTGAGAAAAACAATCTACGTATGTAGAATATAAAGAACAGCAAGCCCACAAGTACAGTGTGGGATCTGATCAGAATGATGGCCTATAAAATAAAAACAGTACTGAATCATTGAAATAATCATAACTACAACAACAAATTAATGTTTCTCTAAGAGATACATGAGCTACTTTAAAATATTGCGCTTTACAACAACCTAGGAACAGGCTACATTTTAATGATTTTTAAATATAACTAAGTGATAAGATTTAGATGCAAACACCCAAGAACACACATACAAATATAAACATGCAAACAATTGTTGAGTTCTGCATTTCAACAAAGGTGATAGCAGCTGTGACAAGCTTGTTATCAGTTCATAGAGTACATGAAATTATTAATCCTGCCTGGCTTACTGTCATCTTTTTAAAAAGATGTTTAAGAAATATAATGCAAAGGGCCTGGGAGATGGCTCAGTGGAATAAGTGCTTCCCTGGCAAGTGTAAGGGCCTGAGTTCAATCCCCAGTTCCGCAAAAACAAAAAAATAAATAAAAATAAAAATAAATTAAAAAAAGAAATACAATGCATAAGTTAAATTTGTGTAGGTGGCTGCTTTTTTGTGGAAATTGTTCACTTTCCTAAGTCTTTTTCTCAATCAGTGCCACTAGGGCTTTCAAAAATTAGAATTTAGATTTGAGTCAAGCTACATCTCCATGCAGTGATTTTGGGTATAGAAATGACAGACTTAACATCTGTCTGTATCTATGACTACTGTTCAGCTGCATAGGAACCATGGGAGAACAAATCTGTGCTAACTATGGTAGCTGAAAAGGCTGTTGTTGCTGTTAAAACTGTGAAGCAATTTTCTATTGTAAAACCCCTAGTAATAGAATTCAGGAAGGTGGATCTCAGGGGCATTGAAGAGGGATGTGTGTGGGATGCTTTACAGTGAGTCACTGGGTAGGATTGGAAGTTATTTGTCAGATTGGAAAAAAAGAAACGGGTGAGTTGGTTGGACGTGGGGCATGACCTTTGAAGTCAGAGGAGTCAGAGGACTTCCAGGACCTTCGATGGGATCAAATAGGCACTCAGGAGATTTCCACGATCACAGCATCCTATTACAGAACCTAATTCCTGACATGAAGTGCCAGTAGTCTTTCCCTCGCCTTGGCGAGTGTAATGATTACAGAAATCATTGTGGATATCCAGGTTTTAAAACCTCAAAAGCAAGCACAAACCACATTGCTCTTCACTGGTAATGAACAGGGAAAACAAGTTAGTAAGGGCTTTTTCTTAAAGAAAATATAATTTATATGCATCTCCACTTTATTTTCTCTTCTCCATTGGGCTCTGAGATTGAGCATATGAAGAGAAAACTGACTGGGAGAAATGGAACTTTTGCACCTTCCCACTTGCGTCTTGTGGATACCTGGCAACTGGAGGCTGGTTACCTTGGAAAAGGGAATTCATGTCCAGCAAGGATTTACTTCATTTACATTTTGATTCTTTGGAGACTCACTCATAATCTATCTTAGATACTCATATGAACATCTATCTTCTATGCCATTTATGTTTTACAAAACTCTATGACTAATAGATCTAGGTCACCAACTTCATATCTACAACACCAAAATCCAGAAGGATCTAAATTGGGAAATTAATTTTGCAATGTTGGCAAAAATGTATGACCTGAACTGCTAATAAATTTGTCAATAAATTCTCTTTCAGTGAATTATGAATACTGTATATCTGTGGGAATATCAATGTGTTTGCTTGCCAAGTGCTACCCCAGAAATTAAATGTGTTACATAAAATTAAGTATATAAATGACATATTAAATTTTTTCTAAAGTCTGGCCATAAGGATTTCACTTGGGACTGTGGGTTGATGTTATTTCTGAATCAAAGATGGTAACTGATGTTCAGTGAAGTTACATGCCTGCTCATCTAACTAGGAAACATGGTTTGCAATTTCAGTTCAGGTATGTTAACAGTAGTGGTTTCCTTCTTTCCCAGACTGTAATACTTTTACTTCATTCTCGTTTGAGGTCAAGCAGTTATGACAAATTAGTTTGAAAGGCTAGGGAAAGGTATTTATGAGTTGGAGCCATGACAACAGTCATTGTCCATCTATCATTTATTCTGCAGAGGACGGAAGAGTTCCTTTCTCTCAGTTCGCAAGAAGCTGGCTTGCCCCATGCACCTCTCTCTTTACCCCTTGTGCTTGGACCACATGGTAGCTGCCTGTAATCTGAAACTGAATGTCTTTGTGGCTTCACAAACAACATAGGGTGAGGTCAAAGCAAGTTCCCAACGCCCAAACCTTTTGTCCTAATGCGCCCTCACGTGAGAAGTCTGGACCTGGTAATCATCAGATTGTCCTTTCCAGCGCTGCATTCTTCATCTCGATTCTCTCTCTCTCTCTCTCTCTCTCTCTCTCTCTCTCTCTCTCTCTGTCTGTCTGTCTGTCTGTCTGTCTGTCTGTCTGTCTGTCTGTCTGTCTCTTTTATTTGGGAAATACTGTTTTCTGTGTGGGATTATCTCCACTTTTTAATAGCTTGCATTTTAAAGATCTGCTTATAACTCTTGTCACACTGTTATGGTTAATCTTGGAAGACCAGGAGAGCTGGCTGCTTTAACACAGTTAGGATGTCATGATTATATTATATTTATTGTAGAAATGGGAATACATCCAAAGTAGAACATATTTAATACAATCACCTTCTCATATTTGAAAATACACATAAGTCTGGATTGGGAACTAGAAAGTTGAGTTATTATTCTTGCTTTTGGAAGAAAAGTAAAACAAAACCTCCAACATCCTAATCCTTGAATTTTTGTTTTATGGACTATTAAAGAATGAAGGGGAAGTAAATGTTCTCTATATAATATCCATATTTAAATGATTTTTTTATAAGAATCTTGATAGAACCTTTTTAATGGGACAACACAGAGGTAAAAATGCCGCTAAAGCGCACATCAAACGTCGTTCTGTGACTTCACTTTCTCTTGCTGGACAGTGACTTATTCATCTTCTCTGGGACACTGCAAAGGGACATTTTCCTTGTTTCAAAGAGCTTCGAGTCAATTTTTTCAGCTTCTGCTGGGTAGATATTTGTATTATAGCTATAGCTTTTTATATCTTTGCCGTTTTTCTCCTTTTCTTATTGCTCATTTTTAGGGATAGGTCTGACTCTACTATTTGAGGGGAGAAATGCTAGAAAAACAGGCATTTTGAGAGGTTAAAACAAGAAGGATGAAAATTCTACTTTTGTAAAATATAATTTATATGCCACTTATAATTTTAAAAGCATATACTGATATCATTTGTCCCCCTTTAAATACTAAAAAAAGTATAAAAATCGCTAGTGAATGTGTTTTTAAAAATCTCTTTCATAGTGGGCAGCAAATCATGAAAATACATCAAATTATTTTTTCATGGAAGTCTATTGCAGTCACTCTGAATTTGTGCTTTAAAAATATATAAAAAAACCAATCTGTCACCTACGCAGGTTGGTGTGATCTTTGCCCTTTATCTTTTTCTGCCACGCCAGGTCTTGGCGTTGACACAGCCCAGTGACGCCTCTGTGCGGGCTTCAGGGGGCCGTCAGCTCTCTCTCCCCAGATGCTCGGGGATGCCTGTGATTGAGGCAAGGTCCAGAGTTGATAACTGAAGAGGCTGCTGATTCCCGAAAGATGACAGGCTGCTCTGAGCCCTTGGGACAGTTGAGGCAGGATGTTACTAATGAAAGACAGGCCTGCTGCTGAAGGAGGGGGAGAAAGCAGATGTGCAGGAAAGATTCAGGTGACAACCTCGGCGACACAGAATGTTGTGGAAGGGGAGAAAAGTCAGTTGGCAGTTGGCAGCATGCGCAGTGGAGACCCGAGTGGGCGGTAGAAGTTGTGGCTTTCACAGATTTCTGACTTTCTGCCTGCCAACTTGGAATTAGGTTCCTTGATGGAGGGGGAGGAGAAGAGCAGGGGTGGATAAGACAGATGCCAAGAGAGATGCTGACCTGGCAAGCGACGCGGCTGCTGGCACCTGGGGCAGAGCTCGCAGACGGTGTAACTGGTGGTTCCAGCACAAAGGCTGAGTGCCGGAATCTGAACTTCAAAAGAGCGTGGCCTGAGGCAGCCTTTTCTGTAGATAGTAGAAACACCGTGTAAAGAAATAAAAGGAAAAAGCATGAAATTTAAAATCTTTGGTAGATTTTTAGGGCTGATGTTTAGAAGCTTGTTCAGCTCCGTCTCTCCTAAGAAGCATAATGTCTGTAGCAGAACTGATGATGGTACACGTGTGTGAATCTCAGGAGAGCGCCAGATCTCCAACTCCAAAATAGGGCAGTGGGATTTGACTTCAGGCTTCTCCGTGGCCTGCCAGTGAAGACCGAGTGCCTTGCCCATGTCCCTAGGATGGACCCAGAACATTATCACTTGCTGGAAGAAGGGACTCGATGACTGCATTAGATACAGTTTTGTTTCCACACAAATCAGGAAGGTTTACATCGAGCAGCATCGTTCCATGTTTTTTCTCTGAGCTCCCTGATCTTTTATAAATTTTACTGTCTTGTATACCAATAATCCACTAGATGTCACTGTTACCCGGGCCTTTGGTTGGCTGAAACAGAACAATATGCTTGCCCTTTTGTGCCAGGGGAAAAACAATCTTCAAAAGAGGAGGATAATACTGTCTGTGTGGATTTAAGTAAGACCTCTTCGCCTGGCATTTTTATTGAAAAACGGATACTCCATGTGTTATGCTATTTGATTTTCACTTCCCTTTCTGTTCTGGGTGGGAGAAATAGAATTAAATGTCTTTTTTCTATGAATACACTTTACCTTTTATTCCTGCTAATACTTAATTTTATTTATAATGTAGCTTTCAGCTCTATAATATGAGAAATATTTGATAGAAAATTAGGAAAACATAGCTATGGATGTTCAGAGTCTACATATGGACTCTAAATATTGCTCCTCTAACCTTTTCCAAATCCTAAAAAATCTTCGAAACTGGAAAAATTATATAACTCTAGCTTTGACTAGGAAGAGAATCCTGGGAAGGCACAGAGATTCAGAGATAGGGATTTAATCTTCAGGACAACTCCAGATAGACGCTTGAGCCCCCAGGACAACCTTGCCATGAGTTTTAGGTTATTTACATGGTGATGTTAGACACAGAAGTCATTTGTTTTCCTGCTAAATCTGCTTTTCTTTTGTTACATGTTGGGTATAAGTGTATATTTTAAGAGGTCATATACGAGAACATTATTTAAACACAATATTAAGTAAGGTAACTAGGGAGTGATGCATTTATAAAAGTACAGGTTAATTATTTGTAGAATTTAACTGAATGGTCTCGGCATAATTTCACTACACCCAGTTAGAGCTAATAGAAAGAAATAGCAAGATACTGGGTATGGTGGTGCACATCTGTAATCCCAGCACTTGGGAGGCTGTAAACAGGAGGATCACTACAAATCCGATCTACACAGTGGGACCCCGTACACCCTGTGCACCCTGTCCTAAAATACAAAATAAATCAATTAAAAAATAAAAATAAAGAATAGCAAGATAGAATTAAAATAAGAAAACCTGCACACTGTTTTAAAAATTAAATTAGGGCGCTATCTGAGAGGGTGACATGAAACAGTCAGGTGTGCGCTTGAGCTTCGTGTCTCATTTGTGTCTGCCTGTTGGCTGCCTCCGTCACATCCTGAGCGAGGTGACCTCCAGCCCAGGCGAGCATCAGTCCCTTCTCTCTGGTTGAGCCACCTCAGGAGTTATACGTTGCCCTGCACTTTAATTATACTCCCCTAGAGCTAACTTTCAGCTATGGCAAATTCACTTTGGCTTGTGTGGGGGCAATACTCCTTTAAAGTATTTACCACAGACTTTTAAAAAATTATTACTAAGTTTATTGGTACAGTTCAGATACAGATAAAATCACCTTCAACTTCAGGAAGGTGTACCTGTGCATGCTGTATCTCGATTCCTCTTTTCTCCTGTTTCTTCCTCTGCCTCAGCTTCTCTTTCCTTCCTTATTTACAAAAGCTTTGTTTCCATTTTATCCTCTCTTTCTCATATTTTCTTCTCTTCCTTTCTTTCTCCCTCACTAGTTTCTCTTTCCTTTTCAAAAATTTTTTCCTATTTCATGACACTATTCTGTATTTTGGTTCTAACTTACACTCCCAGTTTCTCACACCAGAGAGGCAATATGGTGTTCACACATGCCTCATTCATTTCCCTTCAGAAGTGTCCCAGGTTGCGTCCATTTAGCTATAAATGTCTGGAGTTTATCCTTCTTTATGGTTAAGTAGTACTCCATTGTATAAAAATACCATATTTAAAAGATCTGCTCATCAATTCATGGGCATTTAGGTTATTTCCAAGGTTTAGCTATCATAAATTGTGCTGCAATAAACAGCGGTATGCATATATCACTGTAGTATGATGCTTTTAATTTTTCCAGGAAGATATCAAGAATCGGAATAGCTAGGTCAAATGGCACCTCCAATCCTAGTTTTGGGGAATCTCTAATCACTTACAGATGACATGATGCTGGACATAAAAGATCTCAAAAACTCCACCAAAAGACTTCTAGATTTAATAAGCAAATTCAAACCAGTGTGGCTGAATAAAAAAATCAATACTCAAAAACCAATAGTATTCCTGTACACGAAACACAAACCCACTGAGAGGCAAGTAAGAGAAATAACCCCTTTCACTTTAGTGTTGAGAAAAATGAAGTACCAGGGATCGATTTAATAAAGGAAGGAAATAAAGGACCTCTATGCTGAGAAATACACTACTGTAAGAAAGGAAATTGAGGAGGATATAAAAAATGGAAATACATCCTTTGTTTATTGGTAGGAAGAACCAACATAGTAAAAATGCCCCTACTTCCAAAATTGTTGTACTGATTTAACGCAATTCCATTCAAAACATCTTCAGTGTACCTCACAGAACTGGAAAAAACATACCTAAAATTTATTTAGAATCAGAAGTACGCTACAATTGCCGTAGACTTTTGTGGTCCCATTCACTTTTTCTCATCTCTTGCTTTTTCATCTTCTCCCCTTTTCCTTGTTTTTCCCTTTAGTTCTGCTTTTCTTTTCCCTCCTATGCTTTGTGTCTTTATATGGGATATAAGTATTTACTGCAGGATTATATAGAAATTGAAGCATGCCCATTTCTATATTAGTCCCCAATGGCTTCCATAACAAATCACCACACACCTCATGGCTTAAAACAATGCACATTTATTTTTCTGTAGTTCAGGAGATTAGAAGTGTGAAGATGTCTCAATGGGGCTGCTCTCCTTCAGGTTCCTAGAAAATGTTTTCTGGCTTGATCTTGCTGCTAGAGCTTTCTTCCCACATCTTTTGGCTTCTCTCAAGCAAGCAAGACAAAAATCTTCAAATCTCTGTCTTTCCAAGGTAGGGTGATTGTCTTCTCTTTTCTGTGCCAATTTGTCCTCTGCCTCTCTTGGGACTCAAAACTCACCCAGATAACCCAGGACATCCTGACACCTGCAAATTTCATCTTACCATGTAAGTTAACGTTGTGGGTTCCAGGAATTGGGCCTTGGATATATTTGGGGTTCATTATTCAGTCTACCTTAGCTTCCTCAACATGTCTTTGGGTAATTTACTGAATCTCTAAATTTTCAAGCCCAGTAATCTTACTGTGAGCATACGGCGAGACAACTCTGATAAAACGTTTAGCATAGTGCCTGGCAACCGATAGGACTACTTTAAATTAAAATAATTTAAGTGCTAATAAATGCCGTTTTTACTACTAAGTATAATGATCTTAAATACCACCTAATTCTTCATCTCCTGCTCGTCTTTATGGTTGGCTGCAGCTTCTGTCCTCGCTATTCTAGCAGCGCACCTCTCTCAAGGTTAACAGGGTCCTGCAGCCAGTCACATTTAAAGGCCAATTCCTGAGCTTCACTTTGCATCATCAACTTTACTTAGAAATTGCCTCCTTATTTTGTTTCTACTGTATCACCTTTCCTGGTTCTCTTCCTCTGTCAGTTGGACATTTCTCCTTTTTCTTTCATTCTCCAGGTTCTTTCTGTCTCTCTGCATCATTCATTGGAAACATGAGTGTTTGTTCAGACTCTATTTTTGATGTTTTTTTTTTCCTCTCTATTGAAGTGTGGAGTAGGGGGCTAGTTGTGACATAGCTTGAGCAGTGATCTGACTCATATTTTGCAGGGGCTGGAAAGTCTCCCTGATATTGCTTTTGATGTTCACCTTAAGCATGATGGGGTGCTAAGTGAGGCTTTGAGGTAGGGGTGCTAGCAGGTGTTTTAGTTTGGGCTAGTAGCATAAAGTATGATAGATAGGGGTTCACAGGACACCTTGTCAAGCCTCCAAGCCTTTATACCCTAATGCCATCATACTGTACTCAGGGATCGGATTCTAACATATGAAAAGTGGGGACATAAATATTCAGCAGTTGGTTGTGCTGGGCTTCTATGAGTTCTTTCTTCTCAAAAATCTTTAACTGATGATCTCCTTTCTGAAAGCTGCTGGGCCCTCGAGCTAACACATTACCTTATAGTTCTAGGTTTGGGTAAAATAGCCAGAGAAAACAAACTGAGAATGGAAGGATCAATCTTATTCTCCAGTCTTAGTAAAGATATGTTTCCATGAATTATAGTTGTAGTCTAATTCATGCAGGGCCACAGTGCTCCTCTGTGAGTAGACGCGCCAGCTGTGGTCCACATTAGGATCAGCTGCAGCATGGTCTGCCAGTCAAGGACCCTAGGTGGCAAGGCCCGAGTACCTTCCCCAGACCTACACAGAGCCAACACTTGTTCCCTCCTTCCAGTGGTGGAAACTGAGAAGCAGCCACTGTTTAACAGAGCCACAGTAAGATGTAAAAGAATAGTGGCACAGTCACCACGCATCAAGATAACTCTAGGGACCAAATGTCTTCTGCCTCCTCTCACTCCATGGTAGCTCAGATGGAGGCCCTGCTTCTTCTAGAGACTGCACGCCTTCCTGCTGCCCTCACCTCCCTGCCTTCCTCCAGTCAGTAGAGGTTGCTGTTTTTGTAGAAAGGGGACAAATGTAAATAAGACAGTCGACAATGTTAGCTCAGATTGGCAGAAGCAGAGCAACATGCCTGCCCTTTGAGGTGTGTGTGTGGGCGTCTTGTGATTTTAAATAAAACCTCTTGCTCCAATGCAGAGCATTTCCTGTGGACTTAGAGAAGGAGAATGGGAAGAGGAGGAGGGTCTGAGCTGGGGCACCAAGAGCCCAACCAAGGACAAGACAGCAGCTGGGGACACAGAGCCCCAGGGGCTGCACTGGGTGGAGGAGGAGACAAGGGTGGTACCTAACTCTGAAAGGCAGCTTGGAAATTGAGTATCTGTGTTTTATCTGAAAGAGGGGATCCAGGAAGAGGCTGTCAGGTGTCACTCAAAAGCAGTCTTTGCGTTGCTTTGCTGTAGCTCTCAGTGGAATGTCATGGACAGAAACCAAACCGCTCCTGATTTTGGAAGGGATTCATGAAAACGAGCGTATAGAAATTGCTCTTCTCCACAAAAAACCAAAGCAAAACAATAATAAAACCATGACAAAACCCCTCTGATTAACCATCCTAAGAGATGAAATGTGTATCCTCACAGACCTGTGTTTTGCAAATTGCTTACAATTCTGATATTGCTGCCAGCTACCAGAATACCTCAGCCTGACAAGATCAGAGCTGCTGCCATCCTTTTACATTTAATTTTAATTTACACAAAATAACGTTCTCTCTGCTCCATTTCTCCCAATTCTTTTCTTCTCCTCCCCTGTTCATTTTTCCTTATCACTTGAAAGTTCTCAGCAATGTCACCCTCTCCTGCTGCAATGGGCTTCACCTTTACAAGTCGCATAAATGCCTTATTCCATTTTCATGTTTATGTCTGCTGCGGCGACACTTCTGTGCAGTGGAATTAAACTTGGAAGAAGATAGACCAACTAATAGAGACTTTCACTTTGGTTAACAAACATTTTAGCTGACATGCCTCGATTTTGAAAACGTTTACTTTTCTATTTAATTTAGAAATTGGAAGGACATTGGAAAGGTCAAGCTTCTTTTCTCCTTTCCATCCCCCATTTTTATTTCTTTTTTCCCTCTTCCATGCTTTACAACATAACTGTAACATTGAAAAGTTTATTTTGGGATATTTGGGTGGTGCTTTTGTATATTTCCTGTATTTTTAATTATTTACTTAATTTTTATTCTTTCAATACTGGGTCTCACTATGCAGTTCCCTCTGTCTCAGCCTCCCCAGTGCTGGTATTACAGGTTTGGGGGCCAGCATGGCATGCAGTATGGGGGATCTAACTCGGGACCTTGTGTTTTCCAGGAAGGCACTTATGCCACCGAGCTATCTTCCTAGTTCAATTTCCTCTATTTTTTTTTTTTTATCAGTACATTTACAGTTTTCTTTGAAAGTTGTGTACTGTGATATAAGACCTTGCACCGGGGATTATGTTTAGCATAAGATCACTTACTCAACTTCAGGTAAACACATAAGCTCCGGGCTGGAGATGTATTTCCTTTTTTAGTTCCACAATTACGCATTTAGAAGCTGCCACTTTCAAACTCTGACTAGTGGCCTGATAAATCATAAACATTTCAAATTTAGTGGTTGTTTATGATTTTATATGCTTACCAAGGAGCTAAACATTTTGCCATCATTTATCACTTTCATATTTGTTGTGCTTTGTATTATAGAATACTCTAGGCTCTGATTCTTTCCTTCTGCTGGATTCAGGTCAGCTTTGTCACCCATTTCAATTCTGTTCTCTTAACAAAGGTCACCAACCTCATAATGTCACCCATTGGATGTTTTTTTTTTCCATATGTTTATTGAGAAACAAATAGCAATGAGACAGTTTCAAATCAAATTGGTAGGGCAGTTTTAATGTTCTAATGGTGTTTATAAATAGAATATCATGTCTGCATTTTGTACAGCAATTAACCACTAGGAAGAATGTATGCAATGTGTTAATCATTGATGTTTGAACTGAGAAACTTTTGCTGATTTTCCTCCTAAGAGATAATGGCTTCTATTGCTTTGAATTGTTTCATACATTTTTTTTTTTTTTTT
>NW_004524763.1:2510332-2592245 GCF_000260255.1 Octodon degus | reverse complement strand
TTTTTTGCGGAACTGGGGATTGAACTCAGGCCCTTGTGCTTGCCAGGGAAGCACTTATTTCACTGAGCCATCTCCCCAGCCCCTTGTCTCATACATTTTAAAAAAATAGCTAATTATTCTTATTTAACAAGGAAGATCTTGTGTCTGGTGTAGCTGCATTTCTGTGAGAACGTGTTACTGCTAGCAAGGAGATCCTTTTTTTCCCACAAAATGTACCTGTGCGTGATTTAAGTGGAACACAAAGACTCATGAATATCGTTGTCTTTGTGTACAGATGTCTCATTTCCACTGCTGATACTCCTGAGTGCTTTAGGCTTAGCAGGTTCTCAGCAAATGTTTCGTAATCTTAATCAGTTTTCTAATCCTGATTTTTAGCCTGACTTTTGGAAGATTTACAGAATTTTGAAACATGTGTATGTATGTAGATGGGCGTATGTTTTCTCCGAAAGCATCCTGGCCAGCAAACTTGATAACTGTTAGTGGATGTGTCCTCACAGGATCATAGTGCCTTTAGTATTCCTTCCCCTGCTGCATAAAAGGGATCCGTTTTTGTGCATGGGCTTGCAATCCTTTCTTCAATTACCCAAAAAGCTTTGCTTCTTTCTCTCAGGCACGCACTGCTGCACCATTGGAAGTTTTGTGACAATTATAAATTCACTTTTCTATTTTCTGCATTGCAAATTTGCCTTCAGTTGACTAAACTTCACTGCAATATTATTTTATTTTTTATGTCATAAATCTGTGTATATTATCCATTCTAACAGACGTGCTTGTAAGATAACAGTATTTCCACATTACTTACTTTGGTGAACCTCAATAATGCTGTGAAGTAAATCAAACTATCCGTAACATTTGAGTAGAGAAAAGTATATTAGAGAGAAACCCAGGGTGGAATTAGAAATGACTGTGGCTTCCAGTGATTCATTGGTCCTTTATGTAAGGCCTTTAAGCCAACACTTATTGTCTATTATCAATTCAGACTTCTGGGATTTTTGGGTTTTCTTAATACTGGCTTAATTTTTAAAATATTTGATCTTATCATTTAAGGAGGATTTTGTATATTTGGGACCATAGGCTGATATGGTGGCACTGCATAGCTACAGGATGTTGCACTTATTGCTAATCTGATGCACTGAGATGTCAGGGGTTACTTCAGTTAGGGACTCGCTGTCACTGCCATAGGAAGTTGACAGCACTACCTTTCTCTCGTCCTCTGGTTTGTTGGTTTTCATGCTGACATCAGGTTTCATCCATTCGCAAAGGCATGAGTCAGGAATTGACTTGCTACTTTGCTCTTCATGGCTTGCTGATATGTGAGACATCGGTTTCATTCTCTGTAACCCTATGACTCTGAGTACAAATTCCAAAGTCAACTTTTAGTTATAGATTATTTGTGGAAACTTTGAAACGTATTGCAGGTGGCTGTGTTTGTTTCAGGAGGGCAAATTGTTATTTGAGAACAATAAGCATCATCTAAAAATGTATCATAACCATATGTACAGAAGATTTAAAGGAAGTTTCAGAAGCATAGTTAACAGAATTTATAAAAGCTTTCAGATGACTTGGCTAGTATACTTTAATGGTGTTAACCAATTAGCTCATGATAAGCTTTAGGATTAAGCAAAACCTTATGAAACCAACTGGTACTTCATTTTTTTTGGGATTAATCAATTAGTTTGTTTAAAACAAAAATACTTTTACTAACTAGGAAGCTTTGCAATCTCTAGTGATCTCTTTTCAATATTCTATTGCAGAAAATATCAAGTCGCCTGTGTTTACTTCTGCTTAACTTTTATTTGTTCTGATCATTGTGTTTTCATTTGTTTGAGAAGAAATCATACTAACACATATGCAAGTGTAAAATGAGTAGTGTGGGCAGGCCAAATACCTCAGTGGATTAAATTACCTGCAAACAGGTGCAGGGGCCTGGGGTTTGATCCCTGGGCCTGCGATGTCAGTCCCACCCCTGGGGCATGATGAAATGGGCAATTGAGAGTGGGCATGGTGGCACACTCCTGTAATCCCAGCTCTTGGCAGGCTGTAAACAGGTGGATCACTACGAGTCTGATCTCATAGCAAGACCCTGAACACCCTGTAGACCCTTCCATAAAATACAAAAAAAAAAAAAAAAAAAAAAGAAAGAAAAAAAAAAAAAGAAAAAGAAAAAAGAGTAACTTGAGTCTAGAATTGCATGAAAGGAACAGAGCATGACAGGTGATATTTAACCCACAGTCCACTCTGTTGAGGGAGGTAGCACAGGCAGAATCCACCAGAGCAAAAGGTCCAGATTAGGCACAAGAGATTATTCTCAATCTTTAATGTGCACAGTTATCCTGGTCCTTAAGGAAATGCTTAGGGGCATTAACTCAACTGAATTGGCTTAGAGGAAGGCTTGAGATTTTGCATTATTATGAGTTTAGCTTTTGAGTCAGGCCTAAAACAATTTTCATTTTAAATAGAAACCTCAGATGTTATAGGTTCTAAACAATAATGATATTTTAAGATTTCTGTGTACAGGAATCGAACTGAAAGTCCTTGTGACTGGTGCTCACACGCTGAGGAGACCCACACAAGTTCTCAACCTGAGTTCTATGAGTAGTGAATTCTTTCTTCTTTCTTCTGAAGATCAATGAAATTGCAAGGAATTATTTTACAGCTTCCCAAAATCCCACAAACACATACAGAGGTCACTGGGTCAGATGAAGGGAGAAAACCATCAGGACACAAAAGGGGTGGATTTCGCCACTTCTGCCTCTGTCTGGGTCCAGGAACCCGAGCAAGTCACAGGCCTGCTTTCAGCCTCTGTTTTCTCATGTATCAACTGGCAACAATAGTGACGTAAAACTTCAAACTTTGCTCTCATATCAAATATAGGAATTATATAAAAGTGCTTTGTAAATGTCAAGCACAATGCAAATATTACTGAAGCGCCTATACCTTAGCAAAGATGATTAATATTACATCACAACACTTGTGTTGCCACAAATCCTCAAGTGTTTTGTGGTTTAGGCTGCTAATATTCCTTGAATATAGACATTTTACTATTTTCCCTGTATATTATCTGTAGGTAGTTACTCATTAGAATTCTATGCTGTAGGGCTATCATTGTTTCTTTCTTTTAAAGACCACTGTTGTCATCACCACTGAAATATGTTTGGGTGAAGTGATACGCTGGGTAGCTGTAGGAGAGTTAGGACTGCACTCTACTTGCGGGTTGCATTGAAGTTCTGAAGCAGACGTAGATGGTTCCTGAGTTATCATTCAGAGATTGCTTAATCAACAGCAAGGTATGCTTGTTCCTAAAATAATACACTTTCCTCTTCTAGGGAAGAAGTTGACCTGCAGAAAGCTTGCATTTTAAGTGATTTCTTGATGAATATTGACTATTAAATCTTACACAAATTATCCATGGCATCTATCAGAGATAAGTAGCAGAAAACATATTAAAAGTTTAATGAACTCGTAGGAATTCTTTGTCAGCAGGCGTTTACTGAATGTTGACTGGATGAAAATAATAATCTTACATTTATGGCTTGGAAGTTACTTACAGAGATTATATTTTTGACATGTATTTCTTTGAATCTATAGTGACATAAAAGTCCGTCTTCACAGTGCTTTGATTCAATATTATACATATTATAAACCTCAGCAAATTTTCCATTTCAAGAAATAATCTATGAGAAAAGAAAATGAAATAGAGGGTAGGAGAGAGGAAGAGAGGATGAGGATACAAAAAGAGAGAGAAAGGAAGCGGAGAAGGAAGGAGAACCATGCAGGAAAAAGCATTGCTACTTTTCAGAAAATTCACTGTGACTTAATGGCCAAGAAAAGGAAAAAAATAAAGGTTTTTATAAACTAAATATGTCAGACATCACATCAGGTTGTTTGGAGTTGATATATTACTTAATTTGTCAAGATGCATAGCACTCTCAGAAGTGGAAAAAAGCCTTCCATAGGTGCTATGGCATGTGTTTAGCTTGTGATAATCCTAGTTTTTGCTTTTTCTTCTGGGTCATTCTTTTTTTTTTTTTGAAAATCAGCTATGTCTTTCATGCCTGTCATTTCTAGTCTATAGTTAGAATGCTTGTAGGACTTATTATTAAGCTTTTAAATTATACCAAACACCCCAGGTTCTTTAATACAGGGTTTGAAAACAATAGACATTACTTTGCGTGGGCATTTGTTTGTACGAACGCTCCTTGCTGATGTCTCTGGGGCTCGTACTTCCATCCTCTGTCTGATACAGACTTGTTAGCTGAGCAGGTCATATCTGGATGAGGATCAGGTCCCCTGCTCTACTGAGGCTGCTGTAACATTGACTGCTCTGCTGCAGAGCTCTTTGGTGGTTGCATCTCCAACCAAACCTGTCCAGAGTGAGTATGAAGAGGCCAGTAAGCATGTGTGAATGTTCAAACTAAGAGATATTTAGGAAAACACCTTAAATTTTTATTTAAAAATAAATAGAATGTATTTCATATGCTCTAGTGACCATTAAATTTGCCCCTACACATCAGAAAGTTAGAAAGAATGAAAAAATAAACTATTAACTTGTTAATAAACAACTTGTCTAAATATTTGCTACTTGCATTCAACCATTTGTATATGTTATAATTTATGTGTCGTCATGCCCAAAGCTTTGCCAAGTGTTAGTCCCACAGGAATTACTCTAGTGAATACACAAGCATCTTTTGTATTGAGCATATTAATTGCTTATATGCAAATGATTTTAAGTAGTTGAATAGTTGACTTAAGAAGGATAAACATTATCTCTATAATCTTGTATATGATGTTCATTAACTTGGCAAGCCATTTTTGATGGATTATATGAAAGCAAATTTTATAATTAACTTACCACAAATGATTGCCACTTTGTAGAAGCAATTTAATGAGTCTTTATGGTCTTGAATTTTCGTTCTCTTCATGACCTGACTCAGTATAGGACACTGACACACCATGAGTTGGGATAAATGGCGTATGGTTTCACATTGACTTTTAGATTTAATTTTTCTTCACTAGCCTTTAAATAAATTCTTAGGTAACTAGGAAGAATAGATTTGTGGTAGTGTTTTGGAATTAGACAATCAGGTGCCTCAATTTGTCCATGTGGATGACAGCATCTTCATCTCCTCTGGCTACCTTTGTGTTTCAAAAACCAACCCATGAGACTTCTCTTGGATCCAAAGACACAGATTGTTCACTTTACATGTGTGATGTTGAGTGTGAAAAAGTCAAATATTAATATTTCAACAATAGCAGGTTTTTGATGGTAACTTATAAAACCATCACTTAATGCACATATAAAAATTACAGAAAATTTTTTTGTTTGTAAAATTTTTCTGTAGCAATGAGAGAAGTTTTATATGTACAAAGCCAGGTTAATACTCACAAACACCTTTATCCATCATAATTACATACATAAATGCTCATAAAAGTGGATGAAAAAATTATTTATTATTAGAGTCAAGTAAATATATCATATAAAATATTAATGACACATGTACCGTCCCTGTACCTGACAAAAAACTTTGATTTTGAACAATCACTAATGAATACTAGAGAAAGAAGGAATGCAATAGCTTCTGAATACATTTGAAAAATTTTAAAAATCTGTCTAAAACTCATCAGAACCCCACTTTCTGTTTTTTTTTCCTTTACAGGTATGTGACCTTGTGGATCCCAGATTTGAGCAAAGTTTTCTAAGGCCTTTTGTGGGGGGGCAGGATCAGCCTTTATTTCAAGGAGTTCTAGATCACTGGCATGTTTTGCGAAATATGTTCTACATAATACTAGCTAAACCACATATTTATAAGTAATCTTGCAATCCTCAAGTCAACTAAGAAACTTCTACATATATTTGTTCACTCACTGAAGAAGTATTTATGGTCTATGGTCTGTTATACATGATGAAGGATGCTGTATAAAAATGATAGGCAAAATGACTGATTGCTGCCTTCGTGTTGTTTGTGACATAGTGTGAAAAAAAGGACACAATTTAACACATGATGCCAATACACAACTGAGTTATATGTTGTGGACAAAATGTATAGGGAATTATGGCAAACTATTCTGGGAGGCTTTTGTTACAGTTTTGGGAGATTTGGGGGCTGAAGAAGTCTTCCTGGGAGAAGAGAGAAAACAAAGAAATTAAATTAAATGGTATACACAGAGGACTTGAGATAAATAGAAACCTGATGTTTAAGGAATTTGAAAGATGCTTAAATGTACTAGATGTACGCATAGTGAAGTTGGTGAGGTAAGCAGAAGCCAGCATGAGCCAAGAATCAGTGGTTCTGATGGAGAACATATTTGAAAGAGAGGAAAATCATCAAATTTTCATTTTTAAAGTAGCACTTGGGTTGTAATACAAAAATTGGAGTAGAAATATTCATTATGGACTGGATCTTATCCCCTTAAAGTTTCTATGCAGAAGCCCTAAACTCGCATATGTGACAATACTGGAGGCAAGAACTATAAAATGGTAATAAATTTAAATTAAGTTAAAGGCACTCAATCTGGTAGGAATGATCTATTTGTGAGGGATGAAGACAAACCAGAGCACGCTTTGCATACACACAGGGAAGAGGCTGTGTAAGGACACTGACCTATGCGGTCGTTTCCAAGCTAAGAAGAGAAGCCCAGCAGAGATCACCTTTTCTGGCTGATGCTCATGGACTTCTAGCCTACAGAACTGAGAGAAAATAAGTTTCTGTTAAGATCATCCCCCACCATACAACATGTGGTATATGGTGACGGCAGTGGTAGCACGCTAACGTGGAGGACAATGGTGACCGTGCGACTCCTGGGTAGGAGGTACGAGTTCAAATATATGATAACGGCAGTAAGTGCTACGATGGAAATGGCAGACATAGAGCAACTCTTCAGAAATGAGAGATTTCTGTAGGTCAAATTAACAGGACCTGTTGTTGGATTTTATATAAAGTAAGGGAAAATGATATTAAATTTTCTAACATATACAATTGTATGGATGGTTTACACATTTTAGAGGTTAACTCAAAGAAGGTGAAGTTTGTGACTATAACCCAAAATTCAGTTTTTGATACATGAAGGGGCAATGCAATTCGGGGTATGCTGAAGAGTCAGGTGGGAGTGGAGTTTGGAGAAAGAAATTGAACAATGTTCATTAGATTTTTATTACTGCATAATTCATTGGAACATTTAATATGTTTAAACATTTCAAAGTGAATTGTGATTTTCTAATACAGATTATGGTTTTTGTTTTTGAAATTGTCCAAATTTGGACCCCTTTGTGAATGGAAAATATCACAGGATTACTATTTTGTAGAATACATTTAGTACCTACTGGTTTGTAAGTGCTTTAAAAACCATTTTCTATTGCTGCTTGGTATCAGTAGTTCTTCATTTTATTGAACACAACATTGTTTGATCATATTATTGACAGTGTACTTGTAAATTAAAGGGACTGGATACAGATTCGAGACAGGAAGTTTAGTCTCCTGGAGTTCATCAGTGCACTTTGCCAGCGTCCTTTGGTGTTACTGGTGGGAGCTACGCTGGATAGCATGTATGAAGCCGATCACCCTGTGCCTTCCAGCCACTTCTAGACAGTCTTCAGTGATGAAACTACCCAACACTCTCAGTTCTCTGCCTCCCTGTATAAGTTTCTGACTCTTCTGGGTTATATCATTCTAAGACTGGCCAACACTAACTTTCTAAATTATTACCTGGAGGTTCAGGTCAATTCAGTCAATGGGACCTAAATTTATATAAATAGAAGGGTACAAATTATATTCCTCCTTACTGCTTTTGACATACATAATGTCATACTATAGGCAACAGTCTACAACTGATTTTTCAGGTAAATACATTTTTCTTGCAAATATACATATATTCTGGAAATTTACTCATCTAACTATATACAAATTATCTAATTTTAAGACTACTGCATAATAGCCTACATTATAGATTAAAATATATTAGACAGTAAATCTCATTGTACCCGATGAGATTTAAAAAAAATAAAAGTTATGAGCTGGAAGTGGTGGTGTACATCTGTAATCCAACATTCTGAGAGAATGAGGCAGTATCAGTGCAAGTTAGAGATCAGCCTGACAGCCTAGCAACTAAATGAGATTGCTTCAAAATGACAACATTAAAAATGACTGGAGAGGCTAGCCAAAAGCTCAGCTGATTAAAGCGCTGGCTTAGGTGGAGTCCAACTGCAAGGGTTTGATTCCTAGTTTGCAGTGCCAGCCCTGCCCCCGGGGCATGCTAGGACAGCAATTGACACTGGGCATGGTGGCGCACACCTGTAATCCCAACTCACGGGGAGGCTGAACATGGGCGGATCACTATGAGTCCGATCTGTGTAGTGAGATCCTGTGGATGCTGTACTAAAATCCAAAAAAATAAAATAAAAAAGGTTGGCGATGTAACTCAGTATTGAGGCTCTGTGTTTACTTCCCAGTACTACAAGCAAACAAACAAATAAGCACACAAACCTATGTAAAAGGATAATTGATTGAGGATATTGAAAGAGGGAGATCAAATATAAGAATAATTCCAAAAATTATATAGATTATAAAAATTTATTCATATTAATTCCTCTGCATGTTTACTTTTTGGGGATAATGGACCAGCCAAAAAGGAGTGTTTGCTGAATTTTACCTCTAAATGTGCAATCTTACCTGACACTTCTATTTTTCCAAATTTATGATTTCTCATTTTTTAATGCTTTCTGTCCATCCCAACGAAATCACCCAGAACCTTTTAATGTAGTAATCTGGAAAGATGCCTAAGACACACAGCCCCCTCCTCTGTGCCCAAAGTGCCTTGTTTAGAACGGCTCTACAGTTGATTTTGGTTTAACTTTTGAAATAAACTAGATGGCTTATTTAGTTCTGTTAGGTTACCAGTGACTTCTTGAATTTCATTTCTATGATTTCACTTCTGAGGGGATTTTTTTAAACGACAAATTCAGAGATTAATGATTCTTCTACTTCCCCAAGTGGATCTCCTTGTGTGTGTACATCCTAGAGCCTCTTCTACCTCGCTCTGCCACTGTCTACAGGACGGCGGTAGCAGCAGAGTAATTGCTAGAGGGCTGAAAATGTTGAACTAATTTACTAGTCACTACGAAGTACAAAAAGAAATTTTATTAACCATAGTTTTCATTATAATATATTCATAGAAGTGAGGTTCAACATGTTACAATAAAATGTTAATACAATTTTTAAAAAGGCAGTTAAAGAGATATGTTTACTGCTAGGGTAGCTGAATTCAAATCTGGCAGTCCCCAACTTAGCAAAAAGACATTTTTTTTTTGAGTGGGAAAGGAAATTAAAGTACACCACAGGTAAATACTTGCTTTTCCGTAGGAAAACTTTCCATTGCTATGAAGTTTCCACATGAATAATTTAGTCTTTTCATCTCCACATAGTAAATGAAAACAACTGGAGGTAGATTTTATATGAGTTTCACTAATAAGGTTTTTTTTTTTTTTTTTTTTTTTGTATTTCAGTAAAGGGTCTACAGGGTTTCACTACACAGATTGGACTCACAGTGGTCTGCCTGTGTTCAGCCTCCCAAGAGCTGGGATTATGGGAGCAGGCCACCACGCCCAGTCTCAGTCTCTGTCTCAGCCTGCTCCAGGGGTGGGGTCAGCATGGCACTTGGGGAATTCAACCCCAGCGCCTGTGTCTGCCTAAGCAGGCACTTTAATCCTCTGAACTATTTGGCTGGTCCTTTCAGCCATAGTAAGTTTAATAGAAATTTAAATCATCTTCACAGGGGTGGGATGGGCTCAGTCCACTATGATATGTGTGATTATTTGCAGTCCAAGTGAAGATCATAGTGGAGGAAAAACTGCACTGCCTAGTGCAGGAATTCCTAGGCAGAAACAGACCTGGCAAGCCAAAGTACATGCTAAGAATCACACAGCTCTGATGGATAAAAGAATTTCTTCTACATTTTCATACTCCTTCCTTCACTGACTGTAAATGGCTACTAAGGAAAGCATCACTCTCCTGCCCCTTTATAGGGCAGATATACAGTCCACCAAGCTCATTGGTCTGACAACCCTGCCTCTGTCAGGTTCACTGCTGGTGTTGTTCCGTGGTGCCCGGAGCTGTACAGACCACATGTTCTAGTGACATCAGTCCGCTTCGAACTTTTAGCAGCTTACTTTTAATACTCGACCTCCCTGGGAAAGCATGATGCTGAAAAACACCAGAAAACAATATTGATTTTAATTCTTGCATTTTAGAGCAATAATATATCTATTGAATGGATATGTAGGTTCTAATCTGGATGTTTACATGGGAGAACGAAGGGAAATCACTTGTGTCTTATATGTGTTTTCAGTCCCTAAAGCAGAACTTTGGAAAAACATGTACTTTTTAATTAGAATTGTTAATGTTATAGCTTTATATTATACAATATGCTTCAATAATCCACTGCACATGGTGGCTCTGGGGTAGAAGCAACGTTATGAGCACATAGAACGCAAAGGAAAGAAGTGAAAACCTAGTTCTGTGGATGTAGGAATTCAGGGTTTTTGAGTTTGAGCTTTGCATGCTTTGAGCTATTTAAATTCATTCTCCATGGTTCCCACATTCTTCTATAAATCACAGGCCAGTGGAAAACAGGTCATTTCTTTTCCCTCTGTTTTCATCAGACTATTGGCACTATATCCTGGGTATTTCAGTCACATTGAGCTCATTCACAGCTATTACCCTTGTTGATGGCTAACAAAACTATAGATAATTGTAAAGTGGGCTCTGTATGATTCTTACAAGATTTGAAACAATCGATATGCGAATAACATTCTGGAGAGTTCTGCCTTTAGCTTTTAATTGTAAATTTCTAATACACACTTATGGAAATCTAGGACTTACTACAAGCTTCTTAGTGCTAAGGTTTATCGGATTGGTGGGAAGTTTTAGCTTTATATATAGATGTAAAACATGCACAGAATTTTACATTTGTGGCAACTATAGCCCTGGTAAAGTATCTCAGGAGGGTGATCCTTTCAGAGAAAGAGAGATAAAGTAAGCACTGTTAGAAAGGACATTAATAATGCCTCATTTTTTTTCTTAAACCTTTTTCAAAATGAAGATACCATCTGTGTCAGCTGCTCAAGGTGAGAAATATGTGGAGAAGAGTTTCAGCTTTGGATGTGCCAGTGATATGAAACAGCAATTTTCTGGGATAAACTATAAGTTCAGAGAAAATAGAATTTCCTAGCATGTCAATTTCGGACACTCTGTGAGTGTCCGACAAAGGAGACTGTGAATTGCCTCTGTCCATATGAGAGGCATAAGCCCTTGAAGCTGTTGACAGCTTGTAATTCTTCTTACTGACTTTCAAATTATTGACATTATTATGTGTTGACTCTCATGATGATGCAACAATAAAATGATCGAAAATGAAAAATTTCAAATAAAACCTCTTATTTAAAAATTAAAACACAGACAGACCTATATTTATTGTCACTCAATGGCCATTTGATTATATGAGGGTTTGTGCTAGATTTCAGTTAGTTTTCAAATCTGAAGTGGCCTCCTGGGTTGTTCAAATACTTGTACTTGTTTGGGCTAATATTGTGTTAATAATTAATCCTAGTGGATAAATTGCCTATGATTTATGCTTTTGTTCTATGCTGGTAATTTTCAAATTATATTGTAAAATGTTCCCTGCCAGATTGCTTCTGTGCTGTAGCTAGTTGTGTTCCTATATGAAAGAAATTGTTTAAATTTGAATACAACTTAATTTGTAATATTTTAAAAGCCAAGATCTCAGATGGTAATGTATTTATAATGGTACTTAAAGCTGAATCCCGTCTTCTGATTAAAGACTTATTTAGTCTACTAAACTTAGGTGTCATTGAGACTCCAATCAACCACTTATTTTTTCTGTGTTTCTTCATTGCACCTTGATTGTAAAATGAAATTTCATCCCTTCATTTTTTTTTTTTTACTGAAACCAGCTCTGTTATGATAGCTCATGGCTCTTAACTCCAGTCATAATGCTGGGATGGCAGATAGTCACTGTAAAATAAAATAAAACATTCCATCTACAAAGTTCTTTTATTTGATTTCTCTATAATGTTTTTGAACTTGTGAATAAACTACTTAATAAAAAGATAGATGAGTCATATTTACAAGCTGGGATAAGCTTAATGTAATCTAGCTTTTAACAACATCACCTTCAGGCTATTTAAATGAGTACCTTTAATTCAACGTAATTCAACAAGATGTAGACACTTGAGGACCTGGTGGCATATAGTTTAGTAGCATTTTCTGAGTTTGAGTTTGAGAAATTTGCCACTTGAGAGGGAAGACAAATATTTAGCATATTATTTAAATTCTAGTGGAATAAGGGAATAATGTTTATGAAGTAAGGTGCTATACTAAGAATCAGGGTATGAGGGCGGTTCTGCAAGAGAGGGATGGCATTCAATCTGATTTAGATGAATATAAGATAGATGAAAGGAGAGGGCATGAAGTTCTAGGTCATCAGAGGAACAAGCATAAACAAGACCAATGAATATATACTCTGGATTTGCTAAGTCTGAGTAGTAAAGAGGAGGTGTATAGTTGAGATGGAATTTGAGGGGTAAGAAATTAGGATGTAAAATGCTAGATAGTCACACAATATTTTGATGCAGTTTGCTAATAAAAACTAAATAAAAAATGCTAAGGTATTTTACTTTGTTAGATAGTGTGAAAGAGAAAAGTTTTCTCTGAGCTCATGATTTCAGAGACTTTAGTCCATAGTCCGAGGGCTCTCAGGGAGGAGGAACATGGCAGAAGAAAGCTTGCCAACTCCCAGCATCCAGAAAGCAGAGCCAGAGCAAGATAGCCAGAGTGGGAGGGAGGAGCCAGGGACGAGAACACCCCTTCCTCTCCCTGTCCCCAGTCTCCTCCAGCCAGAGCCACCTCCCAACAGCAGTCAGCTAGGAGCTCATCAATAGATTAATTCCCTGCTGAGTTTAGTGCTCCATGACCAAAAACCTACCTCTGATCACATGAGACTTTTGGAGAACATTTTAGATCTAATTCTTAACATGCTACTTGATAGGAAAGATCAGAATTTAGCATATATTTAAATTCTACTGATCTCATGGGTTTTTAGATATACCAAAACTTCTCAGCTTATGTATTTCAAACATTGACAATTTATTGCTTCCTCAACTTTTGACATTGTTTTTCCTACAGATGTTGTATCCTGTGTCAGTAGAGAACTTTCTGGCATCTGTTTATGCCACTCACTTTCTGTCATCGCAACATCCGAGTTGTTTCCTTCCTTAAGGTGTTAGCATCTGACTGCCAGAGACTTTTCCCAGCACCACCCTTGACTTGTTTTTATCTGAGTTCATCTTCAGTTTGATGATCTTTTTTAACATTCTGTTCCCCAAGGATCTTGTCTTTCGCCTTATTTTAGATTTCACTTACTATTACTCTAAGCTGTGTCTGTAAATAGTTACAGCTTATATAAAATTAATTTTACTCATCTCACTCTGACCAGGTGTAAATTCTTTGAGCAATTGAGCAATAGATGCTTCTTGTACGCGTGCTTGGTTCTTTGTTCCTATCTCTCTTAACCAAGCCTCACTTAAAAAACTACGAATTTAGCTTAAAGAGCCCTTCTTCTGTGTTATGACTGCACATTTCTAAGCATGCTGAATGGTCACACTTTAAATTCACAGCCATTAACATGAAATAGGTTTTTAATGTTACACAGAATTGAACTAAATTCTCCAGGGCAATTATGGACTCTTCTACATTATTATGTTTTACTCTTTCCTTTTCCCCCAAATCTAAAAAATCTTGACTTTTAAATTGATGTCAGATAATGACATTACTTCTTATCTCATTGAGAAAATGGAAAAATCTAAAACACAATTTCTAAGGACTCAAATGGTGGGCATTTACTCACCCAGAAGCTTCTGAACTCACATTCTTTGTCTTTGTCTTTGTATCTTGCCGTCTATCTAAAACCAGTCTTCTCACTTGTACACCAGATTCCACCGTTGCCCTCCTAGTTCATTTCCTTTCAGCATGGTACCTCAGTCAACACTTCCAAAATTACACTCTGTAAAAGAAGCTATGCTGAGGTATGACTGAAAGTCAATAAATTGTCAGTGTTGTAAAGCACAAGCTAAGATGTTATGGCATATCTAGAAACCGATGAAATCAGTAATAGGATGGTATTATGGGAGTCATTACTATATATGAAACCATTATCGTATTTAGGATTATAGACATATCTCTCCCTCTCAGAAGTTTGCTCATGTCCTACTAAAATCCTTCCCTCCTCTCTCATCCATTTACACATTGTTAGGCAACCATCATTTTGCTTTCTGTCATAAGATAGTATATGTCATTTTCTAGAATATTATGTGAGTGGAATAATTTAGTGTCTACTTTATGGATGCAGATCATAGGTGAAGTACATTGTTCACACATGTGTAAATAGTGCATTTTTTTCCTCTGGTGTAAGAAACTGAAAGTGTAAATAAGGACCAAGCTGTGTATTAGGTATTGTGAAATAGGAAGAAATGTTTAAACAGGAAGGAGGAGTATGGAGGGGGAGGGTAAAAGGAAGGAAGGGAAAAGAAAAAAATAAAAGAAGGATCCAATGGAGACAAAGTTTTGTAATTAAGGAGGGAAAGAAGAGTTGAGGGAAATGGAGGAGATTGGAATAAAAAAGAGGAATCAATATGTATCATACACAGGTACAAATTCTGTACAATGAATATAATCATTACATCTAATTTGTGACAATAAATCTAATAAAAATTAGTTTGACTTTTTAAACTAAACATGTCAACTATTTTTTGTGTGTTAATAGCTCATTTCTTAATATTGCTAAGTGGCATTCTACTGAGACTGTACCAGAAGTTGTTTACCTATTCATTTTGTTAATTTATTAAAAACAAAACAACAATAAGAAAACAAAGATACTGGGAGCACTTTAGTTGTTACTGCACTGTATTTATGTGTCACTTCCAAGAGAATTAAGATCTTAAAATTATTGGATATTCTGGTCTATGAATAAAGTTTGTTTCTGCAGTCATTTAACTTTTATTTAATTTCTCTTAGCAACATTATCTAGTTTTGAATGTACAGATGCTTCACATGTCTTTATACTTATGGTTAAGAATCCCATATGTTTTAGGTAATCACATTTTTCAATTATCAGAGTTCATTACTAGCATGTAGGGATTAAATTGATCTTTTATATTGATTTTGAAGCCTGAAACATTGATGAGTCCCCTTATGAAGTTTAGTACCTTCTCTTACAGATTTCATCAGATTTTCCAAGAAGATGATCATGTCATCTGTGTTTAATGATAGCTTTAATTTTTCCTTCCAATGTAGATGTCTTTTTTATTGCATGGATAGAACTTGCAGTAAAACATTGAACAGGAAAGAGGACTGCAGCACTCCTTGTCATCTTTCCTTTCTTAGGAGTTTCCTCCTAAGCAAAGAGTCTTCAAGCATTTAGTCTGCTATGACATTATGATATATTAGATGAAGACATTCTTTCTCTATTTTTCTTTTGGAAACAGTAGAAAAATATCTCTGACGTGTCTCCTATGTTTTCTAACTGAAAAACAAAAATATGATGCTTGCTCAGACTTCAATTATGAATCCACATCTGAGTCAATTATGTGTTGAATAAAACTTTAAATAAAAATTTATTTTATTTTATTTGAAAGAGTAAAAATTAAAACAACAGGAAAAACAAATAGCAAAAACAAAGGCAGAAACAGTAACATATAGTAATACATATGGTGCATATTTTCAAAACAAGAATAGCCAAATAAAAACGGATGGGGCTGGAGAGATGGCTCAGTGGTCTAAAGCACCTACTTAGAACAAGCTTAGCAAAGCATCAGGGACCACGGTTCGATCCCCCAGCACCACATGCCAGCCAGCCCCGCCCCCTGGTGGGCTGAGCTGGCCACAGACACACACCACACACACACACACACTCTCTCTCTCTCTCTCTCTCTCTCTCTCTCTCTCTCTCTAATAAATAAATAAATAAATAAAAATTAAAAAAAAACGGATGTTATATAATGCTTTTTTATCATCCAATTTTGATGCTCAGATTAACAGATACAGGTATGCAATATTGGACAAGTAATTGAATAATAATGCTTGTTTTCAATAAACCTTAATTTTTCTTGTCCTTCTTGCTTTTTTATTTTGTAAGTTTATTTTAAAGAGAGTATAATCATAATTGATAAGATATTATAAATGGTACACATTTAGAAGAACGAGATGAGAGGAACTGAACCATGGTTTTTGTAGTACACATTGCTGTCTTTGACGTAGTTGCTCAGATAACAGATATTAGCACAAAGAGCTAGTCAAAGTAAAATTTTAAACATTCAATGCTATTTTCAAAGAACTGATGGAATTAGTAGTACAATCATCTCAGCTATCCTGCATATACACTTGCATGATTTTTCCCATTCTTATTTTTTCCTATATTTTTCCTTTCCCTCATCTTCATTGTTTATTCCTTATGTTCAGTTTTTGTCCATTTTACTATATGTATTATACAGATTTTATTTATTCCTTCAGGTTCTTATACTAGGTAGACAATTCAATATTTACACGTGTGTGTCCGGTTTATTTCATTTATGAGTACAGTCTCTAGTTGCATCCATTTACCTATAAAGTCCTCAAGTTTATGTTTCTTTATAGCTGAGTAATATTCATTCTATAAAAATACCACATTTTTAAAATCTATTCCTCAGTTGATGGATATTTTAGTTGTTTCCAAGGTTTGGCCATCATAAATTGTGCTGCTATAAACATGGGTGCACATACCTCACTGTGGTATGATGTTTCCAGTTATTTTGAAAAATTATCCAGAAGGGGAATAGCTGAGTTGCATGGGATTTACAGTCCTACTTTTCTAAGGAGTCTTCACACTGATTTCCATAGTGGTTGCACCAGTCTACCTTCAAAACTTTTTTGGGATATTGCACCATCTTTACTTAAGCATAATATTGTACTTATACATAAAACAGAGCCACATATATAGTCAGTATATTCAGAAAATGTATGACTACTATACCAAAGAGCTTTTGTATAAAATAATTTTAAGCAGCTATATGATAGCTTGGGCAATATTTTAGTCATGAATCATTCTGAACTTTTAAAGACGTTGGCCTATAAGAACTAATTTGGAGGAATTCTGAAGGCAACTATACTCATCTTTCTAACTTGGGACATAGAAGATCATTGCAGAGTAACAATAGAAAATTAAATGACAGAATGCAGAATTGTTCTTTCTTTTCTCCAGTAGTAATTCAAATTTTAAGATGGATAAAATATGACCTGTAAATATCAAGGAAGTTTGTACCTTGAGTTGAGACCACTTGGCTCCAAATCCACAGTATAACTCTGGAAAAACATCCTCAAATAAGAAATTAAGGTGCAAACAAAAGTTTATCTTTATTTGTCATCCTTAGCTATATTGAATAATGCATTAGTGAGAGAAGAATTGAAATGGATTCATAAATTAATCAATAAATCTTCATTGGATTAAATACATAGCATATATTAATTAACAAAAGCCCAATTTAAGAGTTATGAGTATAGTATGTGCCTATGTGAGGAGGCATGCATGCCTAACTATGAGATTTGAAAATGATATTTGAAAATATCTCTTAATTGTATCCTACGAACATTGAGATAATATCTTTTTACCTATTATTTCACTACTGTGATGAAAGTTGTGGGAAGCTGGTATCCATTTTATAATAGTGTCAGCCATTTTCTTAAGTTTCTATTCCCCTGCTGAGTTAAGTTTCTGGTCCTTCCCGCCTTGCCCATTCCCCATGAATCACATGCTATGCCCCAGGGGTGGGACCTTCCTCCATTGCCTGGATACCTGCTGATGTCAAGAGCCGAGATTTCCTCATTCCTACACTCCCTATATATACCCAGCACCTCCCCTGAATAAACGAGACTTGATCAGACTCTCCTGTCTTGTCTCCATTTCTTGTATCTCCTGTCCTTTGGCCCCTCCTCCATTCCTCACTCCTCTCCCAGGTGACCTTCGTTGACTGACCCACTGGATGGGACAGAAAGTAAAAGAAATATAGGAATGAAGTCTCTTTGAAGGACAATTTCATCCATATATGTGGGAAAATGGATCATATAGTTATCCAGTCTCCTTATTTCTTCTTTCCTCTTTCTATACTACTGTCAAAAAAGAAGACTATTGCTAGAGTGATATTTGCTTTAGTGTTGCCTAAAGCAACAGGATAGATATGTCAGTTAGCATGTGTGTTCAAGTATTCCAATTGGTCTAGTTTTTGACAGAATATTCAGAGAAATGTATTGTTACTATTACATAATCATGCTATTTTATAACACACACAAAGAGGCATGAATCACAGGCAAGCTTTGATACTTTCTACCCAAATGTAGAAGAAGGGAAGGATTTCACATTCAAAGACAAAAACAGTGAATATTATGTATCATCATTTATGCATGTGTGAGAAAGGCTGACGGGAAAGATTGGGGATGTTACTTTAACACCCGGAGAGTTCTGAAGGACACAAGAAGAAGGAAAAACACTGTTGATGGTGTATTTAGAAGCACTGTAAGACATATCTAACCTATTGCAACACTAAAGGTAGTGACATTTTCTGGCCATAAGGGCTCAACCACACAAATGATATTCCCTACCTAAAAATAAAATTTATTTTCTTAGAATTGGATACAGAGGGCTGAATTATTTTCTATATTTCAGCTTTTACATCAAGTTGTGAAACTCTACTTTAGGAAGCAATATAAGGTTACATTAAGAATACAGGCCTTAAGGGCTGGCAAGATAGCTCAGTGAAGTGGGTACCTGCTTAGACAAGTGCAGGGACAGGGGTTCCATCCCTGGCACCAAATGCCAAGCTATGCCAGCCTTGCCCCTGGGTGGGCTGAGCCACTGACTAATTCCTGGCATGGTGCCATGCACCTGTAATCCCAGTGCTGATAAGGCTGAAAACTGAAGGATCACTACAAGTTCAAGCTGTGTACTGAGACCCTGCACACACACACACAGACACAGACACAGACACACACACACACACACACACACACACACAGCCTCTGGGTTCATTCTCTATTCAGAACCACTTATCTGCTGTCAATTCATTTTCCTTTTGATTGTATTTGTCAATATTTTCTTATGAAAAATAGATATAAAGTGGACTCTTTTTCATAGGTTCACTTTGACGATCGAATAAGTTCTTATACATTAAACGCCCAGAATGATATCTAACATACAATAGGTAAAAAGTAATGCATTATGATTATTGTTACTGATCTATGGACAAAAATATACTTCAGTTTGTTAGCAGTATATTTGCCCCAGGAGAGCCTTGCAAAGAACAGATGACCAAGAAAGTCAAGAGTTAGCAATGCATGAATCTCAGGAATAGTAGCTATCTCAGTTATGTAACTTCTAGCTCCATTCTGAAAAGAGCTATGGTAAAAATTTCAGTTAGTAATTTGAAAATTACTTTCATCATCCATGAAATTTAGCATAGTGTTCTATGTGTGATTAGTATATAATAACCACCCAGAATGAATGAGGAGTGAATCCTGAGACTTCTCTATTTATGAGCAAGTTAACTGTGATGGAGTTGAGAGATTAAGCAAAGTCACACAGCTACGTGCCAACAGCGCAAGATTAGAAAGCACCCGTTGAGATGAAATCTCAGTCCATCGGCTTGAAAACTGTTTTTACTGTTCCTGGAATTGTTTTTGTATTACCTTAAAACTACAACTCTTCTCAAGAGAGCAGAAAAAAAATTTTCCTCCTTGAACAGCTACTGGAGCCGAAATCAAAAGACAGCATTGAGACCCAGAGTGTTGTGTGTAATCAAATTCTACATTGGGGGCCAGAAATCTGAAGCAAGAGGCAGCTCTTCTGCGTAGTGCTCACTGAAACTGCAGAATGGTTCCTGGAGCATGGTTGCTGTTCGCATGTATCAGTTCCTGCTGATTAAGCCTTGATTTCTAAGATGCATAGAGGTGGTAAGAAATCATGGGAATGGTGAGCCAAAATGCAGAGTTTATTTTGATTACAACACTAATAGTTTGAATTCTTCAGTACAATTTTTAAAAAAGTATCATTTTTAGAAGGAAAATTTAAAATACCATTAGAAAAGCGCAGTAGATTTACTTACAATCAAATATGCATCTTGTATCAGAGGAAGTTTTGTAGATTTGAGAAGAACTTTAACAACTTAAACCAATTCACAATTTTAAGAATTTTTTTCCACAAATTTGCAGGGTCCAAATGACCAACAGATTTTATTTTTTCCATACTTTGTAAGATGCTTCAATTAAGCCATTTAAATTCAAACTCTAGAGTGTGAGTCATTTTCCCCATCAAAGACTGAAAATTTCATCATAGTTTCAGAAAACTTACTGTTGGCCTTGATGTATCAGTACACAAATTGCGTTTTTGTAGAATTTAATTTTGAAATGGAAATGTTGTGTCATTTTTATGTTAAATATTACAAGATAAAGTCCTTGAGAGTACGGGGTATGTTTAACGACTCAACACTTTTTGGGTTCCTGATCTTGACTGTATCGTGTCCCTCACTCATCATGGCAAGATAGGCAAAGAAGTCAACACGTCCAAAATGATATGCCTAGCATACAAGTAGAGCTAAGTTCAAGGTTACTGTGGAGACACAAAGAAGATTCCACAGAGCAGTTATGTCCAGCGTGCAGAATATTGAGTATAACGTATATACAAATGTTTGCTGACATGAATATCCTCAATATTCCTCAGAGCGATTACCTTAACTCCCTGGAAATTGATACCATAGCTTTAAATATGTGCATTAAAATGCTTCTTACAACAGGCTCCAGAAGAACTAAAGATGTCCTTAAAGTATGCTCAGGAAGACTTAGAGAATCATGACTGAATTCAAAAGCAGACTGAGCTGTGACTCAGAGTTCCTCACACAGAGTTCGCTTGGTGCAGACACGGGGTTCAAAATTGAGAGTCTGGCATTTAGATCTCGATTTCCTGGGATCAAGGTGTTGATGGTAACTGATTCTGTGCCCTGGAAAAGGTAATAAATTTTCACATGCTCTTCTTCATTTGCGTAATTGTGGATGCTCTATAGGGTTATGATGAGAATTAAATTAATATTTTCATATAAAACAGTTTCTGTCACATAAAGCTTCAGTAGGTAATAATCCTTAGTATTATAAAAAACAAATGGCAAGATTTTTGGTCCAATATACTTCATAGTAATGACAGAAAACAAAGTGCCAAATAACTTGCCTTTTCTTCTCCATTATCCTGATCAACAGCAAGAGTGTGGCTGGAATTCACTGGGGATTAGTTGTTTGAAAAGAGCAATATGGCATAGGATATCTAGGGTACACTCTTACTGTACATTATTCATCATAATAAACACTAGATAAAGATTCCCGAAGAAGCAAGCAGAAATTGAACTCAGGAATATAGGTCTTTGAGCATATTTCTTTTGACCCTCTGGATTGATTTGTGAGGGATTGGCCTCAAGATTTCCATTGTATTTAGATTATGAGCTTAATCTAAGCCCAAGTCACATGGGATAGGTTTGTTATAACACAGAGGAAGAAAAGAAGGGAAAAAAAAAACCACATTGGATTTTCACATATTTGTGGAATGGATATCTGTATTCTGTGTGTAATCTTAATTTCAACTGCCACTGAGGGGAAAATACAGTGGATGAGGTGGTTGAGACTCTAGGAATACGTGCGAGGGAGGTGAAGTAACAGTTAATCTGAACAGTCCACTTGATTGGCCCAAGGGCCCTTCTCCCCTTAGATCAGAAGAGCACTCTTCTAGGCTGTCTGTGTGGGTTTTGAGGCACAACCTTGAGGAATATATCTGGCCCCTGACCCACTCCTGCCCAGCTTTCTTCCACCATACTCTTCCAACATGATGTTCTTCTGCCTCTCCTCAGGCCCTCTGTGATGGAACCACACCCAGGGTTGACTGTGATTTTAGAAGCCATGCACCAAAGAAACTATTTCCTCATTGAAGTTGTATAAATGTTAGACATTTTGTCTCAGTAATGGGAAATCTGACCAACAAAAGGTCTAGTATAAGGAAGGTATTATATGGTTTAACATTATATAGAGATTAAATCTGTTGGGATCAAATTCCTGACATTTGTCAGGGAAATTATGGTGAACAGCCTGCTAGATTAACAAAGTAACTAGTAAATGTCCCTGACAGTCAGTTTCTTTATGTGTCAAGTCGGTGTAATATTTCCTATTTTATGGTTTTCATGAGAAATAGAGATGACATTGTATGCAGTGATGAGTTCCTGTAAAGGATCAGAACTTTTCCTGGTTCCAGAAATTTCCAATATGATGATTTTTTCATCTGAAAGGAAACTTGGTCTTAGAAAGAATACATAGATTGCTACGGGAAAGTGCTCCTCCCTTCAACTTTTTCCCATGCTTTCTGTGGTTCCATATCTGGCAGAATAGTCCTCTATCGCCTGCTGAACAGATAACAAAATTCTATTTCCTATTTAATGCTTCATTCCAGAAAAATACAGGGGAAACAGTGGGCCTTTCTAGCATTGCATTCCTTCATAATAAATTTCCCAGGGTAGTTTATCACTTTTTATATGTAGTTCTAAAGGTAACAATTAAATACCTCAATTTAGTTTTCCTTGGGGAGTAGGGTACATGAGAAAAGACAAGAAATAAGTAGGAGTGTATTGAGAAGGGAGAGGAATTTCATTTTCTATAAACTGCAACATCTGCTGATGCAGACAAGTGCTAGCAATGGAAATGCCGCAAGCTTCATAGAGTCCTGGAGCGCTGCCAGCCCTCCCACCTTAATATTTAATGGGCATTTGTACAGCAACTCCATGTAGGTGTGAGATGCTAGCTGCTCATAACATTTTACTTTTTCTTGTTTAATTTAGCAGGCTCTTCATCATAAAATCAAGAATGTAGTTTGGCTAGTTTGAAATTTTAATGTTAAGCTCTTAAATTTTTCTATGAGATAATTTTTTTCTGAGAAAGATAAGCAGTAAATACTTTGTATTTATACCAGGCCTCATTCCAAAGAGATCAAAGTCCTGATCAGAAATTCAGAGGACTGGGAAGCATTCCAGGCTGTTCCGTGCTCTGATCCACTCTTCCAGAGAAGATGCTCCTGGAAGTGGGTGTGAGGGATGGGAAAGAGATCTCTGTTATGCACCATGGACTTCAAGTGGTGCTCAGTTATTGATTGTTGTGACACACATCTCAAATCCCACAGGCATATAGCCCTCTGGCTCTAGTACAGTCATTGAATGATCATTTTCATGTTTTTTTCCTATTGCATTTAAGAATCTGTCGTAGTATAGGACAGTCATAGAACGTATTCGTACAGAAGCACCATTTACAATGTCTAATAACCTTCCAAGGACTATAGCAGAAAGGAGGCAATATGTGATGGTAGATAGTGAGCAAGCTATCTTAGCAGAGAATTCTTTCCTGAGGGACACTTTCTCACCACTCATGATCCGTTGTTCTTTTAATTTAAGATGTTATCATCCCTGCTCTTAATATAGTCGTTCTTCTTAATCTGTGAGCCCTACTTCTTCTCCTTCCTCTTCCTCTTCTGCTTCCCCTCCCCTCTTCCTTCTTCTCACTTTTCTTCTTTTATCATCCCCTTTGTCTTTTCAAAAGTTATGTCCTCAAGAGGTTTTTCCAGACCTAACAACAAGGCTCACTTTGTCTTTGTTTAGTTCAGCCAGAATATTCCTTAAAAATCCAGTAGCTCATATCCAGGGTAGCGTCGGGGTTTGTGCCTATGCTTATGCTCCACACCGTGCTATGACTCCTTCACCAAGACACGCCGTGTTGCTTTCTGAATCTTTATTATCTAATGCAGCTCTGAACACATACAAAGCATTTACAAATATTCACAGAAAGAATACATTTATACATTATCAAAAGGTTCTACATGATTAAACTGTGAGTTCAAGGCCAGGCCAGCCTGGGCTACATAGTTTGAGACCAGCTGTGAATTCAAGACCAAGCTGAACTATAGGGCAAGACTGTACTCAAAAAAGAAAAAAATCAAGTAGATAGTCAGGATTTGGGGTTTTTGTCAGAGGAACAGTACAATACAGGACACATATTTTATAAGATTATAATGAATCACCTAAAGAATCCCACACAATAAATGCAGGAAATCTGTTCAGACACTAAAGACCAAAGAATACATCTGAGGGTGGGGATCCCACTATAATGCCCTGCATAAGTCCAGCTGAAAACCTAGAGCTCATAACAGTGCCTCCCAATTGGAGGCCTAGAGCCCAGGACAACATCTCATGCAGGCCTGTCTCACGGATCTGCACTGGAAAGGCCCAAAGGTCGGTGGTGGAGGCTACTGAGTCTGGGCTACCAGGACGAGGAATCCGTGCTAGCAGACTGAGGGATCTCACTAGAGCCAGGAAGCAACTCTCAAGGTAAGAACCAGAGCTCCCCTGAAAAGCACCACAGCCATCTTCAGCAACAGTGATGTCCTGAGCTCCCCTGATAAGGAGGAAATCTGAGTTCCTATCAAGAAAGCCAATGTGACAGGCTTCTCCAAGAGACTGAGCTGTGCAGCATCTCTCTCTCCAGAGCTAGGAAGCAATGCTCAAAGTGAGGACCAGAGCTCCTCCAACATGAACTGCAGCCTTCCCAGTGACAATGAGAGCCTGAGTTTCTCCTCTAGTAAGAACAAGTTCATCAAGAAAGCCAGCATGACAAGGTTCCTAGCAGAATAACCCAACAGAACCAGCAGCTTCCAATAGCTCAACAGTTTCTCCAAAGAGCTTCATTAACAGCCTCTTCACTAACTTCTTTTCCACTTTTTCACTAACTTCTATTGTGCTGCTGGCAATAATCCTCAAGTGGGTCTCCCACACCCAGCATCACTAGTTCAGTTCAGCTGGGTGTTACAACTTGACCACCAGTTGGAAATCAATACATACACTATCTGTTTGCATAAATTCTATTCTATTGGTGATGCTTTAATAGAGTAAAAGAAATAAAATTTGGGAAGGAGACAAAAGAAAATCATAGTAGGAAAATTGTAGCTTGGAAGAAGACCGCAGCTTCTAGGACTTGGCTGAAGTCATCCAAGGCAACTCCATGCTGACATTCTTTGGCTAGATTTACACTCTTCCCTGCCAGAGCAGTCACCAAAAGGTCATAAATTAGCTCAATTAAGAAAGTAAGGACTGGAGCCTGGCTCTGAGATAAGGACAGTCCCACTGTCAACAGATTTACATTCCTTCTCTATCAGACCCATGACTAGAAGGCCATAAATTGGCCCAATTAAGGGAGCAATCAACACACTGAACAAATCCAAAGGATGTTTAAATTACCTATCCAAAACCAAGAAAAGAAAAACAAAAAAAGCAACAACAAAAATATATGCCTGTTAGTGGGGTGGTACATTTTGGGGAGAATGGAAAATTGGCACTCACTTTTATCCCTCGCTTTTCTCCCCTTTGAGAAAAGTATAAATATACCTAGCTCTAAACTGTAATGCATTTAATTTCTTTGAAAAAACCTGCCCTTCTTACTTTGTCCTTGCCTAATAAACCCTATATGTGCCTCTTTCTTTCTTTTTTCTTTTTTTTTTTTTTAGGTCAGAGTGTGTGATTTTTATTTTTTTATTTTTGGCAGTACTAGGGATGAACCTGGGCCTCAGGCATGCTAGGTCAAATGCTCTACTACTCAGTTCTGCCACCAGCTCCCGGGGAATTTCTTTATGGTCAGCTACAGGTAAAGACTAGAGAAGGGAGTTATAATAAGCCAGGAATACTGAACATAAAATATATATATGAATCTCAAGGGCACACAAAATGAACACATTCTTTTCATAAATACTTGCAAAAAAACATTTGGGTAAAAGTTCACCGTTGGACTTAAAATGTCCCAGGATGCTGTGTGCCACCTTAAACACCTGCTCCCATCTCCAGCAGTGGCTCCGCTCTTGTGTTAGCCAAAGTACCCAGGGTTCTTGGTACCCATGTCTTAGCCATGGTCTGGGAGACCATGGTCTGGACTGTGTATGTGCTCGCAGGGGCAGTAAAGGGCCACAAAGGTGCTAATTTTCTTTAGGAAGTCCCTGTTCCAACTACTGTAAAGGACAACAAAAGTTGGAGAGGGTGCAAAAGCCCAGGCCTGGGCACTGTTTTCAGCTATGCCCAAGGCTACAGCACCGTACTAGCTTAGATGAATTGTGAAAATCCAAATAAGACGCAGAAACCTAGAAGCATTTTTTGTTTCTTTAAAAAAAATTTTTTTTTTTTTTGCGGAACCCGGGGTTGAACTCAGGCCCAGTACTTGCCAGGGAAGCACTTATTCCACTGAGCCATCTCCCTGGCCCTTTTTTTTTTTTTTTAAATTTTTAAAGGTCTTTTTTCCCCCACTAAGAGTCTCTTGCTGTCTACAGGGAGACACCTGCAGACAAAATTTCATTATTTATGGAAACAGTCCCCATTTCTCTTCCTTGTCCTTATCCACAACTAAATAAATAGCTGCTCTCTCTGAAAGGTGGCCACAGTCCTGTGCTCCGGGGGGATGAGCACAGGCTGGGAGACTCTGGTCCTGAGTCCAAGTCAGTTGTCCTCCCCCTCTGACTCTGATTCTTCTGAAGACTCGGGTGCGCTCTCTGGCAAGTCATCTTCTCCCATCTGCTGGAACCTTCCTGACTGGGCGTCCCACATGTACTTGATGGTCACCTTGAATTCGACCATCTCATGGCCAAAGAGCTTCAGGATGCGGGCCTGCTCTGGGGTCAGCACATCACCCTCCTTGCACACCTCGTAGTCAGAAAGAAGGGTCACCACACCTCTCCTGAGGGCAGTAGGCAGTCCCAGCTGCCTCAGCTGAGGCTCCATGGAGTGGGGGAACTGCTCCAGAGGTCCTGGATCCAGGGTCTCGGTGAAAGTTGCTTTGTTCCCAGCTCGGGCAAAGTCCATTTCTGTGTATTTTGTGAACCACTCATTGACCTCTTCCTTTGTGCGGTTGGTGAAAAGGAGGCCGACTTCACCCCTCAACTTCTTACTGACCTGGTGCAGGTTGTCTTTGTACTCGTCAGCTGGGCTTCGACCCAAGGCCACCATCATCACCTTGTTTTTGCCAAAGAACATCCGGCTGTGCTTCCAGGCATTCCGGATGTACTTCAGCTTGCTGTTCCTCATGTTGGCCACAGAGAAAATGAAGAGGTACTGGTACGTGTCCACACATTTCCGAAGTTCTTCTATCAGGTTCTGTTTCAGTTCTAAGCCTTTCTTGGCAGTTTTCGTTAAGGAAACTTTCTTGTCGCGCTTGGATTTGGGCATCGCGCCCTATGTGCCTCTTTCTGATGCATCCAGAAAATTCTTTTTGCTGCGAAGGGAGTCAGTGAGCCTGCTGCTGTGGGGCAGACTAAGTTTGGGAATCTCTTGGCCTACTCAGCCCAGGGGCAATGCTTTAAAATAATTAAACATTCCCTATATTCTGTTCAAATAAGCATTTGAGAAAGGAATATGTTGAGCTGTAGGGGACTCAGGTCGACAATTTCTGACATTGCCAGTCAAGCAGAAGACCCAATACTATTATGGGTTACTGGACTCTTAAAATATTTTGCTGAGTATACACACGTATAATATTTAAATGATGGAACTTAACAAAAAAAGGGGATACAAGTGAATGTCCATTTTGTATCTGTGTATTCAAAGTGATTAGGATAGATATATAGTTACAGTCTCTTAATGAATAGAGGGATTTGTTCTAACGGTGTTTGTAAAGAGGATATCATGTCTGCATCTAGTACAGTAATTAACCACTAGGAAGAATGTATGCAATGTGTTAATTATTGAAACTGTCCTACCAATTAGACTTGAAACTGTCTCATTGCTATTTGTTTCTCAATAAGATTATGGAAAAAAAGAGAAAGGAATGTGAAAAAGGAAATAACCTACTTTTTTTAAAGTAAAAAAGTTTAAAACTTCAAACTAAAGTTTCTGGAAACATTTACAGATCTATCAAATGTAATTAATCTATCATATAATATATCAAATTCTATGCAATTCCAGACCTAAAACAGTCACTTGTTGCATTTATGTGTTAAATTCAATTTCATTATGCATCTTTTTGTCTGCTTCAGATTCACAGAGCATACTCCATGCTTGAAGAACACGTGAGTGAACTTTCTCATTCTTTGTTACTTGGTAGAACCCCAAGGCAATTTTCAGCAAAATAATTCAGCAAATTGTTATAGACTACAGAGCCAGTTGGCTGCAGTGAAGCAAAGCGTATTAAGTCTCTTACTACGTTAAGACTCTGGCCTACTCTATGAAAATTAACGTAGTCTATCCTTACACTGTACATTTTGTAATGTTCAGTAAAAGAGTGTAGATTTTCTAAGTAACATGCCTTTCCACAAAGAAATATACCTGTCCTGTAGAAATTTATCTGGAATGAAAGCCTTAAAAATGTTCACCTCTTGACAAACTAATTAAGAGAGGGAAAGGAGAAGAGCTAGGAAACATGACAGTGAGAAGCCATACAGTTATATGCAGAAGATGGGCAAGACAATGATCCTGAGAATCTCCAGAAGATTTTTGAATCTAGCAGTTAATTGGAAAGATTCTCACCCTGAGTAACTATATATACTGACACCTGTGAACTAAGCAACTGCACTGAAGATGGCAATTTGTAACAGTAGGTTTGTGCTTAGAGTGCCTATCATTCTGGTCTTCTGAATACAGGCTGCTTGTCATAACATGCCAGTTGCTGCTGTGCTGTCTCTCGGGTAGATAAGTGTTCAAAATGACGGGGGTGGTGAATGAAGGCAGGAGACAGGGAAAGGAATGTTGTGGGACTGTCCTGCTTCAAGGTTATACATGGTTAGATTTTTTTGATTTATGTGTAAACATAAAAATTATATAATTCTTTATGCTTTTTAAAATATATTCTAATTTTTAATTTTTTTTATCATATTCTGTAGGGACTTAAAGTTCAACATATCAATACTTGATGAAAAATTCCTGTTCCATGTTATGCCTAATATGTTTGATATTCAGACAGATAGTGAGGTTAAGCTTAACAGCTTAGGTTGTACGGTAATAACAGTAAACTACTCTTCTGGAGGGCTAACAACCTAAGGTTGCAGACCAAATTAGAGAAAAAGGAGGGCTTCAAGGAAAACCAACATTTTGGTCCTAGCCTTCCAAGGTCAATTAAGACTCAGGACATATGAAAACTTGTACTCTAATGTTATGTAACTCAGTAGTGTCCCAAATTTTCTGACCAAGAAGATTATGAGGCCAAAGAGGAAAGTGATAGATGATGTAGTGTGCCTAAGGAGAGTCACATGGAGAGAAAACATTCTCTCAGGCTTTCACAGAGAGCACATTGGCCAAACAATGGCCATGACTCATCCACATGGGCGACACTGACAAAGGATCTGCAATCTGAGGTTCAGGATCTCAGCATAAATCCGGAGGGGATTTCACTGACCTTATCAGACCCCAAAACTACAACTCTTGTTGCATAGATCTTGCTTTGTCTTGGTCTTAACCATCCAGCAGAAAAGTGTAAAAACGAAGTAAAGCCATGCTGTTATGTTGAGCTGTAGGGGACTCAGGTCAAAATTTTCTGACATTGCCAGTGAAGCGGGATACCCAATAGTATTATAGACTACTGGACTCTTTTAGAATATTTTGTTGAGTTAACAAACCTATAATATTCAAATGGCAGAACTAAACAAAAAAAAAGGGGGATACAGATGAATGTCCATTTTGTATCTGTGTATGCAAAATGGTTAGGATAGATATACAGTTACATTCTGTTAATGAATAGAGGGACTTGTTCTAATAGTGTTTGTAAAGAGGATATCATGTCTACATCTTGTACAGGAATTAACCACTAGGAAGAATGTATGCAATGTGTTAATTATTGAAACTGTCCTATCAATTTGGTTTTAAAATTTTCTCATTTCTATTTATTTCTCAATAAAATTATGGGAAAAATGTTCACCTCTCTTAATTTTATTCCTGAAATTTTTCTCTTAAGTAATTATCCAATATGAGCATGATGTTATATGCTGAATAACTTTGCATAATTATTTATTTTAGTGAAAATGAAGAACTATTTTATTCAATAGTATAGGTAGGTTAAATAATTATATATTTGTATAATAAAATATAAAACAAAAATTTGGAGATTGAAAGACTTATAAAGGCATGGAAAAATGGTCATAGTATGACATGACATAAAAAGATAAGAATATGAAATTAAATTTTTAATCAAAATTATACATATGCACAGAATAAAAATGAAACTCAAGAATTAAGAGCAATTATATGTTTTCTTTACAATTTATCATACAATATAATGAATACATAATGTTCCAAAATATTTTAATTTAATTTGTTGTTAATACCTGCTTACAGTGCACAATGATTATATTCATTTGAGGGAGTTGGCACATGTACATAACACATCTTACCATGTAAAAATGTAACTACTTATTTTACATGATCTACTCAAATTCTACGGCAGAAGTCACTTTGCAGTGTAGCTTCAGTATATGACAGAGGCTTGTTTTAAATGATATTTTCTGCACAGCATCCTCCAAAACACAAGTAGATCTCATTTGCTAATCGTGGGCTGTGCTTAAAAGTGACTTTAGAGAGAATTTTTTTTAAAACATCTTCTGGGGCTCATTTCTGGGAGTGTGGACGTGGAATCCTGCATATATATTTTTTCAAAGCTTCAGGTAATACAAATACACATCAAAAACCATCCTATATTACTTTGGCTTGAAATAGAAAGAACAAATATTAAATAAAGCTTAGAAAGAGATGTGGATGGATGAAGAAGAGACATTTAAGTTATAGTAGAAAGATAAGCGAGGTACTCAGAGCCTTCTGGAGAGACTGACAATCACTGAAATAACTTCACTGGGAGTACATTTCTCTGGTACAAAAGATACAGGATAGCAACGGGTATCTCATTACTTCCTTAAATTCCTGAACTAAGAGTAGGCAGGAAAGGAATAAATGGATATAATATTTATTGTGATTATGACCTGAAAAATATATCATACACCTAAATTTACAATATAATTTAATTTCTGTTTTATACTTTTTCAGAAAGACAACCAAAGGCTAGAAGTTTAAATTTCTTTAATCTTCCCATTTTACATGTTCTACTTCCATTATTTTATTTTTATTTAGTTTTGTTGTTTCATTTTTGTGTGTGTGTGTGTGTGTGTGTGTGTTTTAGGTAATGGTCTACTACAGGGTGTTCCTGGTCTCACTACTAGATCAGACTCGTAGTGATCTGCCTGTTTACAGTCTCCCAAGAGCTGGGATTACAGGTGCACTCCACCACGCTCAGTCTTTTATTTAGTTTTTATATGCCACAACTTTTTAGAGTCAATGTTTGTTCAGATTGACCCCAAAGTTTGAAAATTTGTTTGCTAACAATTAAACCATTAATTCCTGGTTGGTCTATTTTCTTTTTTCTTTTTTCTTTTTGGTCTATTTTCTTACAAAAAATTTAATAGTTTACTCAGCGCATGTGGGAAATTCATTAAAGCTTTGATTGTTTTTAATTGTCTATTTTGCCTTCACAATTGAATATGCAAAATAAAATTGAACATTTATCCACATGAAATAATTTTTTTCTGAATATAGGATGCTTTATGTAAGTCCCATGGTAATCATAAAGAAATACCTGTAGAAGATATACAAAAGAAACTAGTAATCAGAGCATGCCATTGGAACACATGAAGCAAGACAGTGACAGAAAAGGGGACAGAAGAGCCACACGAGAGAATAAAGAACAGCCAACTGTCTTATTCTGCTAGGAAGTCCTTGCCTATCAATAATTGCACAATGTAAATGGATTCAGCACACCGCATCACAGGTCACACAACGGCAGAATAATGGATAACAGAAGAAACAAGAGTCACTGTACTCTGTGGACAGTAGACACACATGACAACATGGACTGAAAAGAGGGAAAAGGTCTTTCATGCAAATAGTAAGCCAAAGATAGCTGTGTTGTTCAGACTTATATCAGATAAAAGAATAAGTTAAGAATGTCAAAAGAGTAAGAGAAGTAAAATATATGATAATACAAGGACTATTGACTAAGAAAGTAAAAACATGCTAACTGCATATTCACCTGTACCCACAGGGCGCCAGCTCTGCTCCGGAAGGCATTTCTTTCTCAGGGAAGCACCACGTCACTGCAGCCCTGACTAACAGATACAATTGATCATGGATTTAGAGCTTCAAAACAGTGAGACAAGTTAAGACCCTTCTTTTCATAGAAATTGATTTGTTTCATGCATTCTTTATAGTGATGCAGCACCAACTAACACACACACCTCAGGGAGCTCGAAGCACAAGAACAAAATGAGCCTGAAGTGACCAGAGGATGGAAGTGAATAAGCTTAGAGAAGAAACATGAAACAGCAGAAAATAAACAAACAAAAAAAAATACTGAGATCAAGAAAATTGAAGACCATCAACTGGATTAACTGTCGTAGTCTGTGCTGCTGTAAAAATACTTTAGGGCAAATATTTCATACTGCAGAGTGGATGGTTTATAAAGAATGAAAATTAATTTCTTTTAAGTCCAAAGGCTGTGAAGAGCAAGATCCAGGTGCCAACACTGATGTCAGGTGAAAGCTGCTCCGTGCCTCCAGGACAAGTCCTGGGTGCTGTGCTCTGACATGATGGAAGGCAGAAGGCAGGAGAGTGCTCCTTTCAGCCTTGAACCATTTTAAGGCTTGTTAATCTCAGAGGCCATATTATTAGTACTGCTGTACTAGATATTAGCATTCAACATGAAGTTTTGAAAGACTATCTTCATTCAAACTATAGCATTTCATCTTTGGCTCCCAAACTCCTTCTACTTATAAACAAATTGTATTCCTTTTTTTCCAGTGGTTCTCAAATGCTTAAACTCATTCCAATATCAAAATCAAAGTATAAATCCAAAGTCTCATTGAAAAAAAATCACCTATATGAGATATAAATTAGATTTAATGTATGATTCATCCTGAGGCCAGTTCCTCTTAAGCTACAGATTTAAAGCCATCAAGTTACATGCTTCTAAAGTACAATGGTGACACAGACTTAGGGTAGATACACTTATTCTGAAAGAGAACAATATGCAAGGAGAAAGGGATAATGTCTTCCAAGCAAATCTAAAATCTTACAGGGAAATTTTACAGCTTAAGAATAATCTTCTTTGACCCCATAACCCACCTTTCAGGTACAGTGGCATGAGGTTGGATTCCCAAAGCGTCAGAAGGTGTTACTCGTACAGCTTTGTTGGGTGTAGCCCATGCTGTGACTTTTATAGGCCGCAATATGCATCCGGGGCTTTTTCATGCTGGGGTTACATGCTGGTGACTTGGGATCTTTGGTGGAAGCCTGTTCTCAAGGTTTCAATAACCATTGCCTGGTGGGAACTCTATGTTAGCCCTAATTTTTCAGTCTAGCAAGGCACTGTGCCGCTGGGGAATTCTCAAACCTCTTCGAGACATCACTTGAAACCTAGGTTGAGTCAGCTGTGCCTCTACAACACTTGCACTCTTGCATCTGCAGTCACCATAGCAGAGCTACTGCCAGGATTTTTACAACATGTACTTGTGTACCAGTGACTCGACTTGTATCTGGTCCTACTTGGGCTATGAGTGGGGTAGCTGAGGAGCACTACACCAGAGTGGGAGAAGAGACTCGAGGTATTACCGGGGAGTGGACTAGCATTGAGTCCCAAGTTCCCATCGGTGTTCTGGGATTCTCCTTTGTAGTTTTTCTTCTCACAAGGCTCTACCACTCTTGGCATCTTATGGAAGTAAAAACCTTAAAGATATTAGCAGTATCTGCAGGCAATTCCCTGATTGTCTTGGTAAACAGCTTCTGGTTTACTTCTGTCCATAACAATGTCCTAAGCAAAAGGTTGCTCATTCACAATCCTGGATTCTGTCCCTACTGTACCTTCTTTTTTGTATTTTTTAGGGAAGAGTCTGCAGAATGTTCAGGGTCTCACTATTAGATTGGACTCATAGTGATCCACCTATTTACAGCCTCCCAAGAGCTGGGATTACAGGCATGCGCCACCATGCCCAGTCTCAATTGCTATCTCAGCACACTCCTGGGGTAGGGCTGGCACGGCAGGCCGGGGATCGAACTTCCAGCCCCTGCACTTGCTTACAGGCTCACTAATCCACTGAGCTATTTGGCTGGCCCTCCTACTGTACTTTTTAAAATAAATCTTTAAAATATGGCCAGGATTATAATTTTCCAAATTTTTGCATTTTGGTACACTTTTAATACATATTTTATTTTAAACTGTTTTTATTCTTGCATTTTACTTAGGCAGGTAAGAGAAATCATGCAATATCTCCACAACTTTGTTTAGAGTCATTTTTTAAAAAATATCCTCATTGTTACTTTTAAATTATTGTAATCACAAAGTAAATTATCAATTCATCTAAATTCTTTACTACTTTATGATATGGGTGGCATTTCCTGAGTTTCCCAGAAAATATCTCTCAGTTCTAAGATTACATGCAAATGCTCTTCACTGTCCATATATCTATCATCACTTTGGCCACAATCTTTCAATATCTAAGAAGACCAAGGCTTTCTCTATGGCTCTTGTGAATCATCACAACACTCACCCCAACTGCTCTGTTCATATCACCCCAGGCTTTTTCCTGTGTGCATCATTATACTCTTCCAGTCTCTACACAATATCTTCTAAAGCTACTTCTACATTTTCAGTTATGCACTATAACAAAGCTCCAGTTTAACTTATATCTTATTCTAATTGTATTGGTGTAACAGAATGGCTGAGAAAATGTAATTAGTAATCATAAAATTAATTTTCTCATAGTCCTGGAGGCTGGGAAGCCCAAGATGAAATATACAAGCTCAGTTTCTGGTGAAGGGCTGTTCCTCCAAGGAGTGCTCACATGCAATGAGGAAACAAAAAGGAGATAAGCTCTGTGTGGAGTGGAAAGGTGACTTGCTACCCTTTCCATTTTCTTTAAAGCACTAATCCATTCATGAGTAAGTAGGGAAGTAGGTAGGCAGTGGGACAGCACAAATTAGTGCCTCTCTAAAGGCACTAATCTATTGGTAAGGGTAGCATCCTTATGACCTAATCACCTCCTGAGGCCCTACCTTTAAGCATCACTACTATGGAGATTAAGTTTCAATGTGAATTTTTAGAGAGGACGCATACAAACCATAGAAAAAAATAAAAAAGAAGAAGATATAACAAGAGAAATGAAAATGATGTTATAATTGATGCCACATGATTAAAAGGATTACAGGAGAATATTATGAACAATTATATGTCAACAAACTGCATAGTCTATAAGAAATGAATAAATTCCTAGAAACAGGCAACCTACCAAGATTGAGTCATGAGGAAGGAAGTAATAATTTAATCAGTCTAAATTATTAGCAAGCATTGAACTAGCAATTAAGAACCTGCTAGCAAAGATAATCTTAGAACTTGTTGGTTACCTATGTAAATTTTACATAATTTAAAAACATGAATTGGTGCCAGTACTTTTCAAACTCTTCCAAAACTTTGTAGAGGGAGAAGCACTTTTAAATTATTCTACAATGCCATGATAATAGATAATAGAGACAGAAAATCTATAAAGAAACTACAAGCCCATATTCCTAATGAATCTAAATGCAAATATTTGCTACCAAAATATTAGCAAGCCAAATTGAACAGCATATTAAAAAAGTATTAGGCTTTATGACTGTGTTAATTTGTTTCCTGCTGTTAGTAACATAAGACAACATAGTGGGCAAGTTGTAAGAAAAACATTTTGGCTCTATCATTCTAGAAGCCTAATTCTATAGACCACGTATGGTGATAGCATTCTTGCTGGTAAAGTCCTGAAGCGAAACAGCAGATCATATGACAAGAGATGAGAAAGACACATTTATGTGTACTTGTTGTGATCTTTCCCTCTTCTTGTAAATCTGCTGGGGTTTGATCATAGGGCCTTAACTATAATGACCTTATTCCAATATGTCCACCTCGAAACATGACTAAGAGGTATGCTACCTCTTCTCTTCAACCTCATATCATGGCTCTAGTCAGTCCTATAGTGTCAAATAAATTAAACATAAATAGTAAAATGTGAAACAAGCATTATTTATAAAGGATACAATTTGAATATAAAGAAAATATTTTTAAATTAACTAAGAATAAGTTAAAAAAGAATAAATGAATTTGGAAATTTTCCTAAATAAAAGATAAAGTGGATTTTATATCTAAATATTGTTAACAAATATTCAAAATAGTGTAAAACTTCAAATACTTAAATATAAATATAATATGTGCCAGATAGTCTCCCAGATACTATAAAACATTTAAAGTGTTGGCCAAATAACTCAGCAGATTAAAGCTCCTGCAAGCAGGTGCAGGGGTTGTGGGTTTGATCCTCAGGCCCGTTGTTCTGGCTTCGCCTCCAGGGTGTGCTGAGATGGCAATTCAGACTGGGTGTGGTGGCACATGCCTGTAATCCCAGCTCTTGGGAGGCTATAAACAGGCAGATCACTATGAGTCTGATCTAGTAGTGAGACCCTAAACACGCTGTAGACCCTTCCCCCCAAAAAAATTAAAGAAAAAAATTAAATAGAATCATGTAGTGTTTAGAGCTCAGCAGCTTTGATGGTGTTAAAATGTCAATTTTCTCTAAATTGATCTGCTCAAGGAAATTGCCGCCTACTTTTTTCCAAGTTTTCTTGAAGATACAAAGAGTATAAAAACAGCCAAGATGTTTTTGAAAGACAACAATTAAGCAATGAAGTTGCAGCATATGGCAATTCTTTTTTTCTTCATTTAGTGTTACTTTATTATTTTAAAACATCTGTTTTGATTTCAGTAAACTTCATACTAAACATGAAGTACAAACCTACAATATTTACAAATAAAGCATACTGTTAAGGAAATCACTTAACCACAAAAGAAATAGCAGTAAAGGAAAAAAGGAACACAGCCTTTAGTTTTAACACAGTCTTAATTAAAAATTTAAAAAGACTGATTCAGATTTATAGTTTTTAGTGACTACTTGAAAGTAAGTGGGTTAAATATTTCAAGTAAAATTATGACACTTTCATCCATTCTGCCACTCTGTGGATAATTTTAAGCACCAGTAACAATGAGCAACACATGTCAAACAGCCACATTATTCCTTTTTCTGTCCTTATGTTTTATCCAGGCTACCAGTCCTTTGGCTGGACAGCACTCACACCCATTGTGGGGCACCTTTAATCCTATCCAGAAGTATACTAAACTATCAGTGGGCTAATATACTAATCAGACACTGATCTCATCATTGTTCACTTAATTCCAGAGTCACATATTCTAGGCTCAGCCTTCCCTGAAAAGCATCAGGCTTTGGAGGATACCTCAAAATAACCCATGACACAGCTGTATAAAGGAAACAGCAACATACCATAAGAGAGAAAGACTACAATATAACATGCAATCTCACCAATAGACAGATCATATGAACAGAAAAAAAAGACATGAGGCTTAAACAACATGTGGAACAAAATGAACCTGATAACCATTCACAGAACATTCCATCACACAGCTCTTTCCTATAGACTCTTCTCGACTGCATGCTAAGCATTTTCAAGACAGATTATATTTTAGTGTACAAAAAAGCTTGTCAATTAAGAAAATCACAGTCATATGTATCTTTTCTGCCCACAATAGATGAAAGTGTAAGCCTGAAAACTGGATAAATACATGGGAGCTTAAACACACACTCCTGGACACGTGAGCCACTAGAGAAGTTAAGAGAGAAATGACTAAATTTCTTGAGGTGAATGAAAATTGGAGGAACTCTGGTCAGGGAGATGACAGAGAAGGGAGCAGAAAAAGTAAAAAGGATCAAAATGTGACATCAATGTGTACTAATACCCATTATTAATGTATTTATTGTATGCTACCACATACACTAGTAAAAAAAGAAGGGAGAAGTAAAACACATGTTAGTTACAAAAGAAAATAGACACATAGAATGATAGAATGCTCAGAACTACTGGACACAGCAAAAGTTGTTCTAGCAGGGACATTCATGGCAACAAACATCATTTTCGAAAAGTAGGTCTGAAATAATCTAGCAATACATCATGAAGAACTAGAATAGAAGAAGAAATTGAACTCAAAATTAGTTTACAAAAGAGAATAATGAAGATTATACCCAAAAGAATTACAAAAATAAATGAAATATAGACTAAAACAATAGGAAGATGAAGCTACTATTAAAAGACAAAATTGACAAAGCTTTATCTAGACAAATTAAGACTAAGAGAGAGGGAGAAAGCTCAGATAAAATCAGAGATGAGTCAGAGGCACTGCACATGATGCCACAGAAATAAAAAAAGAATCACTAGAAACTATTGTGATCAATTATACAAGTAAGAAAACCTGAAAGGATCAGTAATGAGCAATGTGATTGAATAAATAATGAAGCATCTTCCATTAAAGGAAAGCCTAAGACATGATAGAGGGCTTCATTAATTAATTTCTATTAATCATTTAAAGAATAACAAACAACAGTTCTTCCCAAGTGATTCAACAAAAAATATTGTAGAAGATTTTGTAGTTCTGGGGATTGAACTCAGGACCTTGCACTTGCTAGGCAGGCACTCACGTGGGTGAGCTATCTCCTCAGTCCTGAGAAGAAAATTTTCTACGTTTGTTTTATAACACCAGCATTACTAGTCATAGCAAACCTTTCAGAGCAGAAAATCAGACAAATCTATGACAAATCTATGGCACACGTGCAACAGTGGCCTGCTTCAGTGAAAGAAGCAGGCCACTGTTGCACGTGTGCCATAGATTTGTCACCTGTGCACAGGTAAGAAGAAGACAACAAACAAAAACCTCCAGAAAGAATTCAACAGCACATTAGAAAGGTAAAAAAAAGAGCAAAAACGGAAATGTCACACTACCAGACTAAAAATATATTACAAACATATGTGATTAAATCTTCATGGTATTGACACAAAAGCAGGCACAGGAGGCAATGAAACAGAAAACAGGCCACACAGGATCCCATGCATTTATAGCTAATCACTTTTTGACAAAGTAGCCGAAGAGTGTGTAATAACCAAAGGGAAATCAATTCGCTAAATGGTGTTTGAAAAACTGTATATCTATTTATAGAAGAATGAAACTAGACCTCTCCATTTCTTATTTATCATATTATATCACCTAATGGGATTAAAGTTTTAATGTGAGATACGACTCTGTAAAGCTCCTAGAAGAAAACATAGGGCAAATGTTTCAATACTTGACATGAGTGATTTTAAAATAAAGTATGCTAAACACAAGCAACAAAAAGAAGAATTGACAAATGGGCCTCCTATTGAGCAAAAAGCTTCCGTGCGGGCAAGGATGAAATCCACAGAGCAAAGAATGAACCTTACCCAACATGAGAAAATATTTGCAAACTACACATCTCCCAAGGATTAGACAGGAAATTAAAAACTGACTTGGAACTGGAGAGCAAGCTCAGCTAATACAGTGCCTGCTTACCACGGACAAGGAGAGAACTAGTAGTCAGTGACTGGAAGGAGTGGTCTGTCAATGGATGCAATAGTATTGTGTCAAAGGAGTAAGTGTGGCTATTCTGTAGTGCCGTGGTGTGAATATAATGAGCACTAATGCATCTCAAAATGCTTTAGAAGATAAAATTTAAATGCATTAACAATTTTTAGGAAAGAAATATCTTTAAGGTAGTAAGTATGTTACTTATCTTGAGTTGATTGACATTCAATGTATGCATGAATCAAAATATAGCTTGTACTTCATAAAAATGTACAGAAAATGGGTCAATTAAAAATGAAAAAAAAATAGTTGGAAAACTTTCTGGGCGCAGTGGTGCACACCTGTAATCTTGACATTCAGGAGATGGAAGCAGGAGGATCACCACGAGTCTAAGGCCAGGCTGGGTGCATAATGAGTTCAATGCTGGTTTGAAGTGCATAAGTACATAGCAAGATCCTGTCTCAAAAGAGAAAGTAGAGGGACTTATGCTACAAGAGAGCAGTGTTCAACACAAAGCTACAATTACCAACGCAGCACAATATTGGTCAAAGGACATAATATAACTTTGAAATATTTGATATATGCATTTGCCTTAGGTCCTTATCCCTGATCAAAATACACAATATTTTCATATCTTCAGAAAGATTTTTCATGCTATTTTCTTTTCTTTTTTACAGGGATTCATTACTCAGCTCTGACTTGAAGTAATCTTCCTGTTTTCAGCCTCCCCAGTGCTCAGATTACAGGCATGCACCACCACACATTCCCATGCTATTTTCAGATAGTCCTGGCCATTATTGCAGAAATATTGTTATTATTTTATTTTATTTATTATTTTTTTTCTCTATTTAACTATCATGTGACTGGAAATGAAACAGTGAATATTTTCTTGTGTTTGGTTTCTTTCTTAAAAATAACATCTCAGGTATTTATCTAAGCTGTTGGGTGCCTCAGAAGGTTTATTTATTAGTTTAATGACTTTAAAATAATTTTTTATTTTATTAGTAAATTTTTGCAACTCATGCAGTTTATAATAATCTTGGGAGTGGTTACATGTACATATGATAGCTCGTTTCTTTTTATTAAATCTCTCCACCTTGAATTTTTCATTCTTAGTTAATGTGTTGAAAAGTATGAATATATCATAAGACAACTTTTTCTTTTGTCTTCTAGATGAGCATTTGAATTTTGGATAATACAGCTATATCTCCTATGTAAGTTGAAATAGAGTTCATTTTATGGGCATATGTATTTTCTTTTTCTTTGACAAATACCTAGGAATGGCCAGTGAGTGGGTAAGGCACATAGTTAAACTTATAAGAAACTATAAATGGGGGCCGGGGAGATGGCTCAGTAAGATAAGCACTTCCCTGCCAAGAGCAAGGGCCTGAGTTCAATCCCTGGTTCCACCAAAAAAAATAGTTTATCAAAATAGTTACACCATTTTTACCTCCTGCTTATGAAATTTGAGTTTTATGTATTTTATGTCTTTGTGACTATTTGATGTTTTGTTATTTTATTTTATTTATTTTTATTTTATGGAGTACAATATACTATTAAGACAGAAAAACTACAACTGATATAGAATTTCACTTAACAAAGTAATATGAATTTCACAGAATCTGTTGTAATGCATAATGTTGTCTTCCAACCAGTTATTCATATTACCATATATATATGTGCAAAATTGGAAGAAAAAAGAAAGAAATGCATAAGAAATTAGGAGAAAAAAGAGAAAAACATGAAAAAGGAAATGAAACAAATTAAGCATTATCTGCTCTGTTCCATAGAACAGCAAAAATCCACATTACAGTTGTCCAAACCACCCTGCTTACATACATAGATATATCTTTCCCCCACTTCCTCTCCTGTCCTTCTCCTTAAATCAATAACTCTTTCCTTTTGAATAAGTTCATTCCCTTTTTCCAGTATCTATGGTATCCTTCAGATTCCATTTTCTCTTTCAGGTTCTCACACTAAGGAGACAATATGATGTTTGCACATGTGAGTCAGGTTTATTTTACTTAAGACTATGGTCACTAGTTGCATCCATTTACCAAACAAAGTCTCAAATTTGTCATGTTTTATATCTGAATAATACTTCATTGTGTAAAAATTCCACATCTTCCTTATGTATTCTTCAATTGATGTGCATCTGGGTTTTTTCCAGGATTTAGCTATGACAAATTGCATTGTTATAAACATAGGTGCACACATATCACAATGGTATGATGTTTTCAGTTCTTTTGGAAAAATGCAAAAGAGAGGAATAGCTAGGTTGAATGGGACCTCCAAACCTCGCTTTCTAAAGAATCTGAACACTGATTTCCATAGTGGTCGTACCAGTTTACACTTCCACCAACAGTGGAGAAAGTTTCCTTTCCACAGACTCTCTAGCATTTGTTATTGACTGACTTTTTGATGTTAGCCATTCTTTCTGGGGTAAGATGAAATGTCAGTGCTGTTTTAATTTGTATTTCTTTAATGACCAATGATGAATATTTTTTCATGTCTTTACTTGCGATTTGTATTTCTTCTTCTGAAAACTGTATATTCATCTCAGATTCCAGCCTTTGGATTGGGCCTTTGAATTTGGGGGGGGGGACCTGCAAATTCTTTGCATGTTCTAAATAGAAGGTCGTTGTCAGAGGAACAGTTGGGTATAATTTTTTTCTCATTTTGTGGATTTTCTTTTTACTCTTATCGAGGTTTCCTTTGAAGTTAAGAAAGTTTTCAAAAAGATGAAATCCCAATTGTTGATTCTTTGGAATATTTTGTGAAAGGTGTGATTTCCTTAATTACACTCAGTGTGCTCATTGTGTACAAACATGCCACGGACTTAGGTTGTTGACTTCATATCTTTTTATATTATTAAATTTGGTGATTAAATCTATAAAGCTTTTGGTAAAGTTTTAAAGGTCCTCTACATAGAGTATCATGTCATCTGCAAATAATGATAATTTCACTTCTTCTTTTTCCAATCCTTATTCCTTTTATTTCTCTCTCTTGTCTATTTGCTCTGGCTAATGTTTCTACCGCTATACCAAATAGGAGTAGAGACAGTGGATGTCCTTGTATTGCTCCTGATTTTAAAGTGAAGTCCTCCAGTTTTTGTTCATTAAGTATGAAGTTGGTTGTTGATTTCTTATAGTTGGCTTTTATCAGGTTGAGTATAGACCATCTGTTTCTATTATCTGTGGGGTTTTTCATTATGCATGCATGTTGGACTGTGTCAAGAGCTTTTTCTGAATCTGCTGAGATGATCATGCAGTTTGTATGCTTGGCTCTATTAATCTGGTGTATTTATGGAGCTGTACATGGTGAACCATCCTTGCATTCTTGGGATGAATCCTACTTGGCAGTGATGTACAATTTTCTTAATGATTTGCTGCATTCTGTTTGCTAGTATTTTATTGAGGATTTTTGCATCTATATTTGTTAGAGAGATTAGCCTGTAGTTCTCTTTTTTAGTTGGACATTTTCTGGTTTTGGAATGAGAGTAATACTTGACTCTATGAATGAGTTTGGGAGAATTGTTCCTCTTTCAATTTCATTGAGAAGTTTGAGGAAAGATGGCATTAAATCATCCCTAAATTTATTGTAGAATTCTGCTATGTATCTATTGGGATCTGGACATTTCTTTGTTGATAGGATTTTTGTTACATTTTAAATTTCGTGTCCTAGTACTAGGTTATTCAAAGTTTGTTTATCATCTTGACTCAGTTTTGGCATTTCTTATGTATCTAGGAAAATGTCCATTTCCTCTGTTTTCCATCTTGTGAGAGTAAAGAGTTTGGAAGTAGGTATTGATGATCTTCTGAATTTTTATAAGGTCTGTAGTGATTTTTCTCTTTTTATTACTTATTGCATTGATTTAGCTTTTTTCTTTCCTTTTTAAATTAGGTTTGCTAGGAGTTTATCAATTTAATTTCTTTCCAAGAACCAACACTGGGATTCATTTATTCTTTGACTGTTTTCCTCATCTCCATTGCTTTAATATCTGTTCTAATGTTTATAATTTCCTGCCTCTTTGTGTTTTGACTAGACTTGCTCTTCTTGTTCTAGGACCTTGAGGTGCAGTGTAAAATTATTTGGGATTGTTCTGTTTTCCTAATGTGTGACTTTGCTGCTATACATTTTCCTCTTAAGACAGCTTTCTTTGTATCACACAGGTTTCAGTTAGCTGTATCTGCATTTTCATTTGATTATAAATACATTTTAATTTCATCTGTGTCCCACTCACTTTGCTTAGGAGGTTTTTATTTAATTTCCATGTGTTTATGGTGTTTTTGTAGTTTTTTTTGGTCAATTATTTTCAGTTTCTTTGCCCTGTGGTCAGATAGTATGCACAGGATAATTTCTTTCTTTCTTTCTTTCTTTCTTTCTTTCTTTCTTTCTTTCTTTCTTTCTTTCTTTCTTTCTTTCTTTTTTGCTGCAACTGGGGATTGAACTCAGGCCCTTGTACTTGACAGACAAGTGCTTATTCTACTGAGCTATCTCCACAGCCCTGCATGGGATATTTTCAATTACTTTGCATTTACTTTATAGTGCTCTGTGTGTTAGTATATGGTCTATTTTGGAGACCATCCCCTGTGCTGGGTGAAACACTCTGTAAAAGTTTACCAAGTCAATTTCTTCACAAGTTTGGTTTAGTTCTGTTATTTATTTGCTGATTTGTTGCCCAGTTGGTCTATTTCTCTTTGACAGTGTTGTGCTAAAGTCACCCATTGCAATTGTATTGTTGCCTATTTGATTTTTCATTAAAATTTGTCTTATGTAGGTGTGTACTCCTACATTGGATGCATTTCTATTTATAATTATTATCTTTTCCTTTGCAGTTTTCCCTTAATAAGTATGTAGTGACTTTACCTCTTTGAATGATTTTTGGTTTGAAGTTGATATTGTTAGCAACTGGAATAAATACCGCTTCTTTTTTTTTATTTCCTGTGACATGGAGAATTGTTTTCCATCGTTTGACTTTAAGTTTGTGAATTTCCTTTTGAGTTAAATGTGTTTATTTTATACTACATTGTTGCATTTTGTTTCTTAGTCCACTCTGCTAGTCTGTTTCTTTTAACTGGTGAATTGAGGCTGTTTATATTGTTGGTTATAACTGATACATGTTGGCTTATCTTTGTTGTTATTTTCCTGCTGTAAATTCCTTACTTTTTCCTTCTTTTTAATTACTTTCTGTGTTTGTTGTTTCCTTTCCATTGTTGTCGAAGCTGTGGTCACTTAAGTGTATTTCTAGAATATCTGTGGGTACTCTTTGTAAGTTTGGTTTAGTGGTCATGAATTTCTTCAGTTGTTCTTCGTCATGGAAGGATCTCATCACTGAATTTAATAGACAGCTTTGCAGGGTACATCAGTCTGGGTTGGAATACTTCATGCCAAGTATTTCAGTACCTGAAATACTTCACGCCAAGCTCTTCTGGATTTGAAGGGTTGTGTTGGGAAATCTGCTGTGGTTCTGATGGGCCTTGCATTACAGATGATTGGCTTCTTTTCTTCTGCAGGTTTTAACATTCCATTCTTCTGTTTAATTTCTAAAATCTTGACTATTAAGTGTCTAGGTGTAAATTTATTTTGATCATGACTGTTTGGAGTTCTTTATGCCTTATTTATTTGCATGTCAGTTTATTTTGCCATGTTTGGAACATTTTCTGCTAGTACTTCTGCAAATGGTCTGTTTATATCATTTGTGATGGCTCCTGTTGCTTCATTGACACCTATTATTCTTATAATATTTTTCTTTGGGTCATCCTATAGCTGCTGAATTGTTATTTCCTAATTTCTTGTCAGTTTTAAGAGAGCTTTCCTTTCATGTTCATTTGCTGTACCTCTGTCTTTGAGATATGAAAGTCTATCTTTAGTTTCATTCAAGCAGCTTTCCCAGCTTTCAATGGAGTTTTTAATATCCTGGATATCTGTTCGAATCTGTTTCATGCATTCTAATTCTTTCTTGTATTGTTTACTCAGTGTTTCCATAATTCTTCTATTTTTTAAAGGTATGTCTTATTTAGCTGTGATGAACAATTCTTTCTCTACTATCCTTCCTTCCTTCCTTCCTTCCTTCCTTCCTTCCTTCCTTCCTTCCTTCCTTCTTTCTTTCTTCCTGAGAGATTATTTCTGATCTTATTTCTTCTATAGCCTGATGGACTTGTTTCTTCAGTTGCAATCATTTCAGAAATTTCAGGTGTGTGATTTCCAAGTATTTATATATCTTCATCTCTTGGATTTGTTCAAGGGTGGGATGGAGGATTGAGATTGCCTTTTTCTCCTAAGTATTGGCATTTTTGAAGCTCCTAGTAATCATTCTGACTTAGCAGTGGTTGAAGAGCGGTGAGATTTGTGTAAGTAAGTTTTCTGCTATGGAGGGGATGAGGGTAAGACACACCAAGACTGTCACTACTAGTTGGGGGTGACTGGCTAAAACTCAATAAAGCTTCAGTGTATGTGGTAGGTGTTGCCCAGATTCACTAGGATCCCATGGGCCACACAGAATCCTTCTAAGTTCTTAAAAGGTTGGCCAGTTCCAGCACAAGCTCCACACTTGTGTGCTGGAGGTCCAAGGGACACAGCTCATCTGAGTCCTGCAGGCTACACAGGGTACTCCTAAATTTTTCAATGGCTGGTCCAGGCACCCCTGCATACAATCAACCCACAGACTGCAGCTCTCCAGGATCTTGTGGGCTGCTCAGGGTCCTCTTAAGTTCTTAACTATATTATTTTAATACTGTTTTAGGTATTGGATTTCTTAATGACTAGTGATAATTACTATACTTTAATGTGCTTAATGGCTAATCATTTTTTTTCTATACTGGGGATTGAACCCAGGACCTTGTGCTTGCCAGGCAGGCGCTTATTCTACTGAGCTATCTCCCCAGCCCTCCTATATCTTCTTTTGTAAATACTCGATTTTAGTTAACTGCCTTTTTATTTTCTATTTGATTAGTGATTTTCTTATTGAGTTTTGAGAGTGCTGTATATATTTTAGATATTTGTCTTTTATTATCTATATACTACAAATACTTACTTATAGTTTCTTGTTGTCTACATGCCTTAATATTTTCAAATAAATTTGACATAAAATTTTCTCCAACATATTTCTTAAGGAGTCACAAAGAATCTTTAAATGTTTAATATGAAATTTTGAACTGAAGATGTTTATTTCTCTATTGAACAACATTCATTTATTTTTTTATGAGCAGTGCTCATTGTATTGCTAGGAATCATTTGTGTGGTTATGATTGTTCTGCAACCCAATAACTAACTATGGAATTATAAAGTTGTCCGGTCAATAGAAAGTTTTAAGAAGTGTGCATAATGAGATAATTCCCAAGAGTTCCATAGAAAATGCCTCGTGTTCATTAAAAGCATACTTTGCACATGCTAGGGTCAATTTCCATATCTTGGTTGTATGTGTTTCAATAGCATTAAAAATAATCGCTAAGAGAACTATTCTGTTCTCGGTAGAGTTGGTCATATTCTTTTCATAGATGCACCAGTAGTCGTAAGTAATGCTTATATTCCTTTTTATTTTGTCTGCAAAGACAAAACTTTAAATTTTATGGTGTTTGTAGGTTACAAAGATTGTAATATTCTCTTATGGCAGCCCAAATGTACTCTTTTATCTTGAGTTAAGGAAGCCAAGCCCAAGGACATTTTCTACCAGTTTTCACTTGAAACACTAGATTGAAATTATGAATTCTGTTAGAAAATTCCAAAGTTTGCTATGTACCTGATCTACCAAACTTCTTTAATTATTTGGGAGACTGATCTTTTGTGGATCTAGGTACCAGGCCAGTTTTTCTGAGAGGGCTACGTAGACATTCATTCTGCATAAAAAAGTCAGCCCTTCTTTCTGCCTTCATATTGACTTTGTTTTCTGCTACTAGAAGAAAATAATAAATATGATTTTACTGGCATAATTAATCTAATTACTTTCTATTTAAAAGGACTTATTGAGCATCTTAAAATAATTGATATTTTGTGATATGTAATGAGAAAAAGCAAAATTGTCTGCATTATCAGGGGTTAATGAGAATCAGCTTCAAATGTCATTAAAATGTTGGATTTGTTTATAAAACCATTTAATCAAATATATTTATATTTAAATTTAGTTGAACTAAACACTATTAAATTTATTAAATAAAGATATAGATATTGCATATGAAAAGGATTAAAATGTTTTAATATACCCATAGAAATAAACCATTAAAATGTTATCAAAATGTTCCAAGTGATCACATTTAAATTTCCTCATCAATTTAGTCATTCTATAACATCAATTTTTGTTCTCCTGGACATTTGATAGTATACTTGTTGACTAAAATAGTGTCTTCCTCAGATTCAGTCCACCTCAATTAGTTGAGGTGTATTCACTTTATAGTCTGAATTTGGGACCTTCCACTGAACTATCAGTAGTTCAGAATTATGTACTACAGACATATCCATAAAGTTCCAAAACCTTCCTTCTTATGGAAAATGAAAATTCTGACTTTGTCTTACAGCTCTGCTATTGGGTCACAACTACAGTAGCACTATGTAGTTTTACTTGTTGTCTTATAATACTCAAAATAGCAGAACACTGACAAATTAAATTATTTGCTAAAATTTAATGATTAATTTCAGTAAAGTAGCTTCTATAAATACTGAACCTTCTGGTCCATGAACATGATGTACCTCCCCATTTACTTATATTTTCTTTTAATATTTTCATCAGTGATTTTCTTTTTAGTTTCAGTAGGTGTCTAGTACACACCTTTAAAATTTTAAAGTATTTAGTGTTTTTGAAACTTTTGTTTCCAGAGGAAACTGGAAGGTATATAATTGAAGAATTATAAATAATGTGGAAAAGATTTAGCAGTCCAAATTTCTTGAAAAAATGAAATAACTTTCTGTAGCCACTCATATTTCTTTACCCCTTCTGATTTGCTTAGTTGATGATATTAAAACAAAGTACACTAGTCTCAGTGGCTTATTTTCCAGATTTGTGGAGGATACCAAATTCAGAGCATCAGGATGAATGACTTTCTGGTGAGGGTCCTTTTCTGGGCTGCACACTCCAACTTTTTGTTGTCTTCAAACAATAGAAAGGGGATGAAATAACTCTCAGAGGTTTAATTTATAAGAGCATAAATCTCAACCCCTGTGACCTAGTTATCTCCCAAAAATAATTAGCCTCCCTTCCTAACACCATCACATTGGCATTTAGGATTTTAATGCATGAATTTTGTGGAGTGAAAAAATTTACATCCACTGACACGTCTATAAATGTTAAAAATGAACAAATTTATTAAGAGGGCTATCCATAAAGCTGCCATGTAGAACTATAATAAGAGTAAAGGAATGCACGATAGTTAAAGTTGTGGTCAGTTATCAATTTTCTAATAATTGGCCCTTCTTAGAAATTATCTAGATATACAATAATTAGACATTTATAAAGTAATTTAATATTTGCATTAAGATTTATGCCATAGAGAGAGAGAGTTTCAAACTGTGATTTAGCTGAAACACTGGAAATTATATTTACTGTCAGCCAAAAATTTCAAAATTATGATTTAATTTAGTTTGACAAGATCTTATAGGCATTATTTTTAATATTAAATGTTAATATGAAATTTCTGTGAAACAGATGACCAGACAGAACTTGTCATATAAAAGATTGTAGGATTCTCTCTTTAAAACCTGACGAGGGAGCTGTGTGAGTTTTAAAGAACAATTTGCTTGTGATATATATTAACTTCAGTGATTAAGAGGGGAAAGGAAGGAAAAGAATAGTTTTAGGCTGCAGTATAATTTTATAATTGCTTTGGCAAGGCAAATGGAAAAGCTTCATGCCAAAATAATCTGTTCTATGACCTCTAGTCCCACAGGAATGGGCAGCCTACTTGTTTCTACTGAAGAACCGTTCTGGAGAGCAGTGTGGAGGAAGCATGGCTTTGGACAGGATACACTAATGTATTCCACATATGCAGTGAATGAATTGCGTGATTAATTTGGTGATGCATTCAAACACAGTGATGAATTCAGTGATGGCTGGGACTGTCAGTTGGGTACAATAACTAGGGTAGGAGATTTGAGAAAAACATTTTTATGATTGTTACCGTCTGTCCCTTGCAATATCCTATTTCATCACAAAATTTAGAGATTACTGTTCATGATTCCTATCATCTTAAATGAAACTTAGAAGAGTAAGGAAGAAAACTTCAGCCGTAATATCTGCAGTTAGTGTTAGGGCTAAAATTAGCCCTCATCCTTCTTAGTCTCTGCTCCCTATTCCAAATTCCCCTCACTTTCAGAAGTTACTCGTCAGATCTTGGTAGATTTCTTGGTACTGTGACCCCTTCTGGGGATGGGAGGAAGGGCACATTGAGCCTTTGAGAGTCACCTCTAGTCCAGGGTTCCTGCAAATGAAGTTTATGCACAGCTGTATTGTGTGAAAGAGTACCAATTGGTATCTGAATAAATCGTCTATAGTGCATATGTATTCCACTTTGTCCTCATTATGCAAACCATCTTCACTCCTAGTGGCCACAGCTAATTATCATGCACAATGTGGTAGCTCCTTCACTGGTGCCTGCCAGTATCTGGGCACAAGAAGTCCAAAATGCCTAACATGAGCTGTCATTTATATAGTTCAGTAGAGCCCTTGCATTGTCCACTTAAAAACATTACTTATTATTTCATGTATTTTAAAGATATATCTTCGAAATACATAAAATGACAAGTAATGCATATACATGGGTGTGTATATACGTGAAAGTATTATTTTTTTGATTATATAACATTTTGTCACTTTATTTTTTAAATGTATTTATTACAGGGTCTACAGGGTCTCATTACACAGATCAGACCCATAGAGATCCTCCTGTTTTCAGCCTCCCAAGCACTGGGATTATAGGTGCACTCCACCACGCCGAGTCTCATTCAAAGACTCAGCGTGCCCCGGGGACCAGGCTGGCACAGCAAGCTGGGGATTGAACCCTGGTCCCTGAGTCTGCCTAAGCAGGCATTTCAGTTTGTTGAGCTATGTGGCCAGCCCAACATTTTATCACTTTATAATAATCAACTTTTCTTCTCCAATACTTCCTATCATGATATGTTAAATATTTTATTATTATTATTATTATTATTATTATTATTATTTTGTAATTTAGGACAGGGTCTATAGGGTCTCACTATGTAGATCAGACTTGTAGTGATTCTCCTATTTTCAGCCTCCAAAGTGCTGGGATTATAGGCACGCGCCACCACACCCAGCCTCAATCACTGTCTCAGAGTGCCCTGGGGACGGGACTGGCACAGCAAGCTGGGGATCCCACCTCAGCAGCTGCGCTCTGCCTAAGCAGGCACTTTATTCTGGGGAGCTCTCTGGCTGGCCCTATGATATGTTACATTAATATGGCTATTTCATTGCTTTAGGAGTATTGCTTGTCTTGGTATCTTTTTCTTATAATTTATCAGTATCTATAAACTTAAAGCGTATCTCTTGTAAACAGTATTTCAGTTGGTTCTTTGCTATTAAATCCAGTCTGACAATATTTGTGGCTGGATATTTTCTTACTTACATTTAATATAGGCAATGTGAAGTTTTAATAGAAGATCATCATTTTACTATTTGCTTTCTATTTTTATGATCATACTTTTCATTGACATTTGAAATTTCGGGGTTTTTGTTTTAGAGTATTTTATTCCATATGTTATCAGTATGTATTAAAGACAGGAGTTAGAAACTTAGCATTGCTTGCTCGGTAGCTGAGACAATGAGGTATCTTTCCTGTGTCACATGATGAAGATAAAGTTTTCATGATTGATATCTTTTGCATATTATATTGAATCTGGCTCTAGCTTTAATTAGATAGAGTTTATCTCCTTTTCATTGTGTAATTATTGAAGTGGAGAATAAGTTTGCTGCAGCTTCTAATATGTTGAATGATTTTTGGGATCAACACCAATAGGCTAAAGAATTCTGTCATGACCAGAATGGAAAGATCTATTTTCAGGCCTTTCTACACTGCAAGTCTTTTTGAAAAACTTTTGGGGTGCTGTTGAGATAATTGTTAGACAAGCAGTCTATTTTTGTGCTTCACCCTTTTCTGCCCTACAGTGTCGTCCAAAGCTCATTTGTCTTCTCTCATTCTCCATGTTTCCATTTTCAGCATGTCTCTTTCCATAGTCTGCTGTACCTAGAGCAGTTATCTGCTCCTGGGTGTGAAAGACGCCAGCTTTTCAGGGCTTCTGTGCAGCATCTGCTCTCTTTAGTCACACAACAGTTGTGACTTCTCATTGGCATAGGTTTTATTTTTACCGCAGAACCAAGGTCTTTTTTCTCCTTTTCTCTCTAGAAGCACAGTGGCAGTGCCCAGTATTTCTTGCATTTGGGTTTTAGTTCACCCTTGTTCTGAAATAAGAGTGGAAAGACACACATTTGTCTTTATATTATGGTTACTACATAAATAATGTGAAAATATTTGAAAACCCTGATGTGCATTAAAATTGTCTTTGGCATGCCTAAGTTAGATGCCTTGGTTCTAGAGTGGAAGCTTTAAGTTTATTCACTTTGGACCAAGATGCAGGAATTATCTGTTTTCTCAAAGCTCCTCAAGGTAACTTCCAGTGCAACCCCAAAATTGTGAGGATGGCAAATTAAGCGAATGGTGATCTGAACATGCACTGATCTTTATCCCCAATATCTACGACTGTGCTACATAATAAATGCTTAGTTTATACTTATGATGAATGAGTGTATTTCTACGATCACTTGATTTTTCATGTAAATCAGATAGTGATGATTTAGACATGCTAAATGATATTTCAATAAGCTACAGCCATATTAAAGGACATCCATTTTCTTAATTTTGTCAACACTAGTCTCCTCCTTGTTGTATGATGCAGCGGGTGCTTTCCCTTGTAGATATTATTTGGCACTACTGAAGCATTCCACATTATTTTCCTCTTTAAAATATTTCTTTGCTTCTGTTGACATCGTAATTTTCTGATTTCCCCTACCTGTTGGCCTCTTAAATAGAATCTCAATTCTTTCCTGCTCCCTTTTCAAAATATAGAACTTGTATTCTGCTCTTACAACTCATCATAGTTGCCTCAGTCATCAGCAGAGTGGTAAGAAAATTCTTTTGGTGCAGAAATGTGTGTGTGTGTGTGTGTGTGTGTGCACGTGCACATCTGTGTGAGTATGATTTCTTTTATTTTTATCTTTTTTTTTTTTTTTTTGGCAGAACCGGGGATTGAACTCAGGCCCTTGCACTTGCCTGGGAAGCGCTTGTTCCACTGAGCCATCTCCCCGGTCCCCCATGATTTCTTTTAATAGTAAACATTTGTGAAGTTTTCTTTTCTGTTCCACTGGCTGGGAATACAAACTACCATAAGCTAGCACCTATGACTGTGAGAAAATTTTAAGTCAAGTAAATAATGATATTGTAATTCAGGAAGAATTCTGAGAATGTGGCCCTAAGCTATGAAGCACAGTTTCCTTCCTCCCTGAAGACTAGATACTCTCTTCTTCGCATGTCTTTTCATTTTCTTGGACAGTTGTTTCACATACATAAGTTTCCTCTGTGTCTGTGTGTAAAAATCTGTAACAGAGGGAAGGTGGAAGAGCAGAGGAGAAAAGCAGGCTCCCAGGGCGTGTGGCTCCTGGCTTTCTCTTGCATACTCTAGATAGCATAAATGTAATTAAAATACATTCTAGGATTTTCACTCTCTTAGAATTTCCCCCTATTTTATTTTGGTGATGCAGAAAATGGGCCTGCCTGTTTCTGTGCACCTCCCAAACACTGCCACCCATCAGCTTCCAAACACACACTGAGGTCATTAATTTGATGCTCAAGTAACTGTCCTTTGAGTCTACTGAGTGTGCACTAGAGAGGAGCAATACAATTAACCATGTTTGAAAGGGACAAAAAGCTACCTTTGAATCTGTGCTCATCCACTTGCTAGTTGTGACTTCCACTCAAACTCCAGGTGCCTATATTTTGGTAACTATTAATATTATCTCCTACTTGTAGAGCTTTATTTCTTCCTAGATGTTGCCTGATTTTCTACTTCCTAAAAATCTACTTTCATCCTAGGAGCTCAGTTCTTGCAAAGACTAATATTTTCATGGCAAGTCGTATTTTTCCCAAACTAAGACAATAATTTCAGGTCTGCTTGGCCCTGTACTTGGAAAGACGGAGTCTAACAACCTCTTCCTTTCAGTATATTTATATCGTTGCTTCCTTTCCTTTTGCATGAAATAAGGTCCAGAGAAGATATTAGGCTGTGAAAAATTTTCTTTCTTAATAACACATTAATATACACTAGATACAATAATCTCCTGAAAATAGAAAGAAGAAAGATGACCTGAGAGCTATTATATGGCATATGACTAGCTACACAGTTTCTATTCTGGTAAGAGTTTAAATATAATAATTAATGTCACACTTCACTTCATTTCAGTTAGTCTAAAGCTTATCTGCCTGAAGCAATAATAATCAGGACTCAATAAAAGATGTTAGAGAGCAGACGGAGGTACTACACTTTCCAATTAAGCTCTTCTTTGTTAAACTTGTATTCTTTTATTACGTATTGGGCTGATGACAGCCCCATCACGGTGTACAATTGGTGTTTGTGTTCAGTGCTGCTCTGTACATTTGATTATTTTCTAAGCTAGAGAATGCTTTACCTAAGTGGAGAATTTCATCTTTCTTTAATAAAATCTTTGCAGAGTAGATAACATTTGCTTTTGTAGCTGGACTGAAAAGAGCAGGAGAAAAAGGCAAGTGAGGTTTACTGGGCTTTGGGAATTTCCGGTAGGCATTTTTGAGTAAATCTGCTCTTGAATATATTGCTACATTTAATCCTCATAACCATACTATGAGGAAGAGGTTATTTCTTATTTGTTCACTATTTTTCTTGATGGAAAATCTGAAACTGTGGGATTTTGAATCAGCAAGCAAATGTGAAAAGCAGAAAGACCTTCCTAGCTGCTCATAAAATCATATTACCAAGGGAAAGGTAGGAGAGATTTTATGAATGAGGTTGTGAAGAATGTCATGAATAAAGACCTTATTTTATTAAAAGAAAAATATAGCACATGTCTATGTACATATGAATCAAAAGAATCTTAAAAACTCTACATGGCTCATTTCTGTGTGAATGACATTACTGGGGAAAGCATTTAACAAGCAGTGTGCGTTTATCACACCTCCAGAGGCTGCAGCAGCACTGAGAGTTTAGTGGAGGAGAAAACAGACTCTGTTTTTATAAGAAAAATGAATGCATTCATGAGACTTCAGTTATGCTCACTCATTGCTTAGTAAGAAAATTGGAGAGTGGTCTGCTGGGCTAATCTAAGGTAATAAAAAAAAAAAAAGGCAGAAGAGATCCCTGACTATGAAAAATGCAGAGAACTCTTAGAAAGTGGAAAACTGACAATGGTTACCTCCCCCAGTGAATGCTACACTGTGGAGGAGAATATGGCCTAGATGAGGGAAGGACCATACATTTTCAGTATCTCTCTAAGAGCAGGGTGATGTTTCATCTTGATTGTCAGCTTGCCTGCATCGATAGACATATCTAGGACATCAATACAGCATGCTTCTGGGTGGTCTAGGAGAGCATTTCCTGAGCCAACTGACACATGGTAGAGCGAATGGGGGTGGGGGGGAGGAGCGCTGCCCGATAGGTTATCGGCCCAGGTGGACGGAAAGCAGGAGGAGGAGCCCGTCCGTATGTGACGCACACGCTTCCCACTTGCACTCTTCCCTTTTTGTGCAGTTGGCCATTTTCCTCCATAGCAGCATTCTGTCACTACGCTCTGTCTTCCAATAGCCTGAAAACTGAGGCTAAAGTGACCATGGAGAAAGACTTCAGAAACTACAAGCCAAAACTAACCTTTCCTCCTCGAAATTTTTCTTTTCTCAATACTTTGTTGTAGGGACGAAAGCTGTCTAACACACATAAAGTCAAAAAGTGCAAAAATTGTCAGGGAATAGAATTTATTTCAAAGGTATTTGTATCCCCAAAACTACTCTTCTTGAGCCTTTACCAAGGCACCCCAACAGTAACACTTGTAAACGTACTTCTTTTTACCTTGGAAACAACAGGCAACTGTCTCAAAATAGTAGATTTCATATATTACTCTATAAAAAGATTCAGCTATTATGGTACAACACCCATTCTCCACATTCCACAATCTAGAATAAGCCAGTGAGGGCGATGTACTCATTAGTTTAACATTAAGGATTTTTGTTTCCAGAATTTATGAAAAAGTCAGTTTTATTTTCAAGTTAAAGGGATAATCTCAGGAATACACAGGGTGTGAAGTGAGAGCTTATAATTTATGAATGGTCTAACAAAATCATATCAAAAGAAGTAAGAAAGAAGTCATAAAGAACAAAGTCAGCCAATTTTGACCAAATATGAGGAAATATTTAAAGCACTAGATGTCTATTGAGTTCAAATGATTAGGAATTTTGTAAAGGTTCATATATAACAAAAGTGAACAAAGTGTTAGGGAAAATAAGAAGCTATAGAGAAATTTGTAATTTAAAGTATAATTATACTATACCCTCATTATTAAGAGGAATAAGACAGTCATTTTTTTCTCTCATGGACAACAGTTTTGATTTTTACATAAGTCCATGGGTTAGGCTGCAAATATAATGTACTGAAGAGTAAAAATGTGTAATTGTCTATTATTACTATCAAAAGAATCCATGACTTGTGGAAGAATGTACCTGTGTGATACAACTATCCATTTGAAAATACTTGCATATTTATTTATTTAGGTCATCAAGAAGCACATAGATTAGACTACAAAGAATGAAAATAACTTCAGTAATATGGTAATTTTAAAATTCTTTTCATAAATTGGGAAATACTGTAACAGTAAGTATATTTTAAATGTTTTAGCTATAAATCTACATTTAATGTCTTAGCTATACTTAGCCATTTTAGGAAAAGATTAAAATGCCGGGAAAGGAAGTGAATTAATATTCAGCTTTGGATACTACAAATAGAAATTTACCAAAGACAAGAACCTTGAAAGCCAGACCCTTAAAACAGAAGTTTTTCTGTATTCTTTTGTCTTCTTATGAGACAAAACATAAGTAAGCTCTATAACCTTGGCAAGAGTTCTGTTTCACATGATTCTTCTCAAGCAGGAGAGGAGGGAGAGTGGAAGGGGGAAGAGTTAGTGAAAGAGCGAGAGAGTGGCTGCTACCCTTAGTCCTTCTGGTTAGGTGAGAAGAGAGATGGCAGCAGAAAGGGCAGAGAAAAGGATGAATAGAGAGGAGGAAGGGCTCTTATCCTCTGCCTAAATTTGTAAAGAAAGGGAGTTTTGTAGATACAGTGTCCAGGTGGGTGCAAGTCTAGCCTCCTCCTTTGAGGCTAGTCATGTTTCTGGAACATCCTGAAAGGAAGCCTTCAAGAATAAATGCAGAACGCAACACAGAGGTGCCTTCTGCACTCATGTGGTAGTTATGTGTGGCCTTGCCTTAGGATGATTTACAAAGCATTCTGGGATCGCAGAGTTTGCCACACAGTCTTCTGTGAGGTGATGAAGAGATGCTAGTATTAGTGGTGGACAGGTGAGATAGGACAATCACAAGTTCAAACCCAGCCTGGGCAACCTAGCAATGTAGATATCTCAAGATTTTTAAAAAGCAAAAGTGCCGGAGATATATCTCAGAGGAGAGACCTCTGGTTCAATAATTTCATGTGTGTTTTCATTTTGGGGGTTCAATTTTGCCCATTTGTTCATTTATCTTTTTCATAGCTGCCTCTTCACTCTGCAATGGCAAAGCTGAATAGTTTCAGTGTGACGACAGCCTGTATCACATAATGTATGTGTTATGTGGAGCTTGACAGAAAAATAAAATAAGTCTCAGGTTTTGTTGCAGAGTAAAAATAACAGTACAGTGATAGATATAATTGTTTTTATCATGTTCCCTACTTAGTCTGAGTTCACACTTATGCAGTTATGTTTTAGTAAATAATTATTTTGAAAAACTGCCTCATTCTTTGCAGAGGTTACTTGGCTAATGGAGAAGATGAGCCTTTTATTAAAAAGTATGCTTCTCATTGAAATGAACTAATGGGCATCCTATTTATAAAACAGACTGTTAAGAACTTGGTTCCTTTTTAGTTCGCCGAGGCCTGACTCCCCTCCACTGAGCTGGTGCAATTAACTTCAAGGATGAACTCTAAAAGAATGATCTGTTGTTCCTCGGAACTCAGGGTGGGCAGTTCCTTCCACATCCCTTGTCCTGAGACCAACTAAAAGCTTTGCTATCATCATTCAGTTTCACCAGACTTCCCACAAGAGCTAAACATGTTCAGGCCCTTCTGGAAACATGAAATCAGAAGACGAATTGCTTCTAAGAAAGATACAGCCTACCTAGTAGATAATTCTCCTCCCCAGAGAGCTGTCCTCGTGTAGCCTGATAGCAAAGCTGCAAGGACAAAACTAAGTGAAAATAATGAAAAGCTATTATGGGAAAGGGAACTTGGGGTAGTTTTGGCAAGAAACTAGGGTTATGAATAAATAACAATTTTAAATACTGGCTTATAAATGAAGACTGACTTTTGAAAAATTCAGTCACAGGACATGCAGCAGTGGGGATGTAGCCTACTCGGGTTTAATTATATCATTCTTCAGGAAAAAAGTTGGTAGCAGTTTGCCACCTGCCATGTATTAAAAAATAAAAGGCTTTAGATTTCTTTCTGGAAATACAATGTTTCTGTAGTTTTGCCAAGTGCTGATGAAACGACAAAAGGTAATTATGTCGGCCTTAGAAGACCATGATTATGAAAACAAGATTCACAAAAAATAGTTGTGGGTTTTCAGCCACAATTAAGGATAATTTTAAATTTGGAAGGGAATGTCCTTGTGCTTGGGCATAGTTTAAATATTTCCTCCCTACCAACTGTTCCTCTGATTTGCCTGAAAAACTTCCAGCTCCCTCTTTATTTCTTTTCCTCTATTCTTTGTTTTTTCTTTGCTGTAACCTCTGCTTCACTCATTCTCACAACCGCAATGACTCCACACATAATTCACGGTGTGAAGATGTGTATTCCTTTAACACAGAATGAAAGAAAAGTATTTTTGTAGTGTGTTTCTATGGTGTGTAAGAAGTGCTCAACAGTCTACACAAGCCTAATTCAAGGATTTTGTCCCTCAAGTATATGTATGTATATATATAGTATTTAGGACAGGATGTACAGGGAGTACAGGGTCTTACTACATAGACTGGACTTGTAGTGATCCTTCTCTTTCACAGCCTCCCAAGTGCTAGGATTACAGGCGCACGCCATCACACCCAGTCTCAATCACCAGCTCAGTTCATCCCACAAGCAGGGCTGGCACAGGAGGCTGGGAATCGAACCCCAGCCCCTGTGCTCTGCCTAAGCAGGTGCTTTAATCCACTGAGCTATTTGGCTAGCCCTAAGCATTTCTAAAAAGAAATAATTCAAATTTATGCTTTGAAAATACTCATTCCAGAATTAAGATGGAATGAAAAGGTAACTAGAACAGAATGAAAGCAATAGGAACAATGGGGAAAACAAGAGAAACATGAGTTTCCGGCAGGGTGCATTCTGTTGAAAGGAGCAGTTGATCCTTAAATTTATTTTTTACTCTGAATTTTTTTCCTCTTTCGATTTTCTTATAACTTCTTTGCTATTCTTTTGTTTTGTTTTTAATAGAATTTTACATGTTTGTATCTGGTAATCTGAACAACTATTTTGAAGATAGCATCATGGAATACAGCAACCATTGTTGAATTTCTACTATTTTAGTTAGTGAAATCTTGTATCGTTTCTTTTTTCCCCCATAATTATTGTATCATTTCTAATGCTGTGTTTTTCATCTATCACTATTTTGTATCCCTGAAAAATAATAATAAAGAAGAAGAAATATGGTGGGAGAAAGGAATTCACTACACTAGTGTCCCTCCTTCTTGGTCCACAGGAAGACTATGTACAAAATAAAATGTCAGGGTTATTATTTTTTTTTGCTTTAACTTGATATTAATGGTGTACAAACTCTCATTTAATTTTGTAATGGGGCATTGGTGTCTTGGAGATGAGCCCCAAATATCCAAGGGAAGAAGAATGTGTTTCCATTTTTTTTCTTATTGACACTATTTCAAGAAAAGATGCCAGAGAGAAAGAAGAAAGCATCAGGCTACTTAAAGTATCTATTGTAATAAACTCAGTAGGGTAGGTCATGTGGCAAATTTGCCCTCAGTTATTTGGCCTGTAGGAAGAGAAAAATAAGTAAAAAACTGGCAGTGCCAAAACCAGGGAAACTTACTCAGCTGGAAAGCTGGCTTCCATAGAATGTGGCAAGAATCCGACTCAAGGTCCAAGTAGATGACGCAAATTCATTCTCCATCTGGGCTTGAATTGTTGTTTTGAGATTTAAATCAGCTGGATGGGGTCCAGAAGCTGGAGTTTTCCAGGAGTCATGCTGCTCAGACACAGGTGGATGAGATTGTTTGGTTTCTGAAAAGTGGGAGTTCACCTGGGTAGAAGTCAGTATTCTAGCCAGTTGCTGGTTGGAAAGAGAGGGTTCATCTCCTGGGAAATTTAGATTGTTTTAGAACCCTATTGTCATTGTTGGAGCTCACTAGCAAGATGAGATACTAGTCAGAAAATTGGAGTATGAATCAGAATCTGAGACAACGGTTTTCTAGTCCCATGAAAACAGTCTGAGAAGTAAACAGAGGAAAGGAACAGCTTAGTGGACACAAAACCATCTTGGAACCTATACCTGTTATGGAACTGAGAGTTGTTCAAACACTAATGCACAACTATACAGTCAAGTTAGTTCATCTGGTTCAGGCATGGAGGGGACACCGAAAGAAGCAATATAGATGACAGCAACAACATCCCTGATGAAATCATAAGAAATGTTTTGAATGGTGCTGACAATTTAAAAGGTCCTGGAAGTGTGTCAAAGATTATTTTCTGGAAGGCAAATAGAATAGTTCAGGGCTGATTACTTCAGTCTTTAATTTATGAATTTATTCATCAAAAAGTTAGTGTCATTCTATTGTTCTGAAGAATAGACAGCTCAGTATTACTCTCTTAAATTTCACAAGAAAAATTCAAATGATGAAAAAAAAAGCGAGCTAATCATTTAATTTACTTCCATAACTTTATAAAGTAAGTGTCTAGGGGCTATCTGTTGACTGCGTTCTATCTCGGGGCAGCCATGGAATGAATAATTGGTATCTTGATAATTGTAAGTGACTGATAAAATATGAAATTTGGCAACATTGTGTTTAAGAGATATAGAAAATACTTGATATTTAATGAATTGCTTTAAAAGTCTATACTAACATTTTAGAAAATTTTGAAAATCTAATTGGCAAAATTTTAATCTTCAAGCCTATATTATATGATATCATATTGAATTTACATTTGCCAATTGAGGAATTATATGTAGCAATTTAATTATAATAATATTTCCATACATCTGCCAAAATAAGTTATTCAGAAGATGTAACATGTTTTCACTAGTAATACATACATAGATATGAATATTTATATCCAGATTTTCCATTGTATGATTGTAAAGAGAGAAGTGGATTTTCTGAACACCATGATAATTATCATTAGTGAGTGTTTACAATTCATCAGGCACTGTGCTAAACTGTTTTACAAGCATTAACTCTAATGCTCAGCAAAAGTTTATGTAGTAGGTACTCTTGCACCATTTTCATAGAAGAGGAAACACAGTGAATGTGCTGGAGCAAAACCATGATGAAACAGCATAGGATCCTGCAATTAGAAGAAGTGAAAGAGGAATTCATATATATATATATATATATATATGAAATTTGATGTTCCTAATTTATGTAGTACTCTACATTCACAAGTAACACTCTTGATTCACTAGTGAAGCCACAGTCAAACCACTTATGCACAAGTCAACTGGCTTGGCATAGAGAAAAGGACCCCATTGCACTATCACCATGATTGACCACTGCTCAAAACATCTGTGATTCTAATTTTAGTGTAGTTGTACAAGACTGGGGAGCTGTTTTAAAATAAAATATGTGATGAATGACTCTTTAAATTCTACGCTTTTTAGTGCTTCACCATCTAAAATAAAGGATGGTAACTTATTAAATTTCTCAACAGTTTTATGTTGTGAAATTCAACAGAAGATGGTAGAATGAAATATATATATATATATATATTTAGTATTATACTGAAAACACATTAAGTCTCAGAAATTATTTAACACTCCCAAAATCTCAATGATAGGATAGGTGTCTTATGTTTCAAATTACCTTTTATCAAACTCCAAAGCTAATGCAATTTTGCTTAATAACTAATTTTCAGCTTATTCAGAAATTCTGCTTCTTAAGAACATATTATTTGTTAAGTATCAAAACACAAAATGAGATATCATAAAGGTTAACACTGACTTATTTCTCATTTGTGTGAATTTATCAACAGGTATTAAGAAGACGAGGGGTGGACAGATACTTACTTTTAACTTCTGTGACTCTATGTGGTACCTCTCATCTCCAGTCACAGACCCAAGAGAACCTGACGATGCAGCCTTGACCTAATAGCAGGCCGTATTTGGAATTGGAGTCTTTTACATTCAGAAGGAGAAAATAGCCTTAGATTTCATGAGCTCTTTTTATTTTCCTTACCAGAGCCTTCTCTCTGTCACTGGTCATGATACAGGAATTGTGAACTGCTGAATTTTTACTATTTTGCTCACAGATGTAAAGAAAGAAGATGACTTACTATTTCTGTCCTCCTAATAATTATATTTGTCATTCAAAAACTCTAGATAACTAGACTACATAACAGAACATCAGAGCCTTCTTCTTAACGCAGGAGCTCCATGCTGGCTTTTCCACAGAACATTTATTGTGTTTGCTATTTTCCCTTCAGTGTCTACTGCAGAGCACAGGCATGGTATTTATTGTATGAGTGTTGCAGTGTGCTCTGGAATGACGATAGAGGGTCAGTGTTAATTTGCTACTATTTCAGTACCTGCTTGAACAGACTCTGGCTGAATTTAAATATTTAAGAAGACACCACTACACATGCCCCATTGGCCCCACTCCTGGGGTGCGCTGAGTTGTGGACGGAGTCTGGGAGTGGTGGCACACACCTGTAACCCCAGCACTGGGGAGGCTGAAACCAGGAGGATCACTATGGTCTGAGCTACATAGTGAGACACTGTACCAAATACATAAATGGAAAAATAAATAAATAAAAAAGAAGACACCACTAGCATTTTGAAACATTGCAACAGGACAAGCTTTGTGGCCAAGCTTCTATTGGTATCAGTTTACGCTGTATTTTTTAAAAAGAAGGGAGTCTGTCCAGAGTGATTGTTTCTGGCCAAAGGCCTGACCTCTTTGCTGAATCAGAATTCAGGATGATGAACAAAAATCGGGTGATGATGGCCAGAGCCCTTTACAAGAGAAGGTTTTGGAGGAGCACCTTAGTCTTCATACACGCTTGACTTCTGTGCCCTTCTCTGACTGTCAGGGAGCTTCAGGAGGGAAGGGTGACATTTAGTAATGTAACGTGACCTAGACCTGTGGTTATCAACCTTTTCACATACGAATCCTTTTAAATGTCACACTTTTCAGAATTCCAAGAAATACTAGTTGTATTTATCAGTTGCCGAGGAACTATGCAATAATAAAAGGCCCCAATGAGCAATAGTAGTTTTCAATGAGTTTGTGCTTCATTAATTATAATTAGATTCATTTGAAAAATCATCAAATGCAAGACAAATGGTTTTCGGTTGGTCAACTGTACTTAATGTGCTACTGATGTGAAGATAATTTTTTATAGTGGTGAATTTTCCTGAAGCACTGGCTCCCATGCCAAATGCAGTGTTGAATTTAAGGATGTATATAGTGGACATGAATAGTGGACTTCAAACATTTTAATCATTCAAAGTGGAGCACCGGTAGCCATGTATACATAAAGATACATATGTACTATATGTATACATAAATTTTATACATATATACACTATATATGTGCATGTGTGTATCTGTGCTTCTCCATTTGTTGTTCAGAACACTGATGAAGGTGATAAAAAACAATAAAAGTGATTTCTTATTTCGTAATTAGTATCTGAGGTGAAGTTTTAGTGTCAGGTATTTTAAAATGCTTTCATATTATTGTTAACTCTGTTTTGCCAGTAAGGAGACAGAAAAGTTAAGCAATATTCAGGAAGGAGGCCCAACTGGCATTCCCACTCAGCATAGCCCTCACATGCATGTTCTAGAATACTGTCCAGAAGGGCCACTTGTACCAGTTCCTACAGTCACTAACCTGTGTCTCATGACTCTTATATTCCATTGGGAGAAAAAATAAACAAGTAAATAATAAGAAAGCTGTAACTTATTCACAGAAAACTTCTGAGATGGAGAGTGAGTACTATACAATTATTTTATGTAGGGGAGTTTGGAAAAGTCTTGTTAAGGAATTGACATTGGAATATTTAAGTAAAGATATATTTAAGCCTCTCTTCCCAACCATTTCATCATCTCTAGAACCACTCTTTTTCTGTTGAGGGAACCAGCTACCCACAGAATACCCATGAAGACATATTTTGTAGCATCCATGGGATGATTACATGGCTAACTCCAGCTCATCTTTCCAATAGCTTTATTACCCGTCTGTCACACTGAAAGCTGTGATATCTTTTGGTTAATCAGAGCTGGCACAAAAGTTTGATATTAAAAATTTTGATGAATTCCTCTTTGTGATTTCACTGCAAAAATTGTTCATCATTTTTTAAATTTTTCATATATCATAAGAACTCTTAGCATAAACTATACTAAGAAGCTGAATCAAAAGTAAACAATATCTGTGACCAAGGGCACATCAGTTTACCTGATCACCCTCTTAGCCAAGCTGCAAGTAAGTATTTTATATTCTGAATTACTTTTTTTTTTTTTTTTTTTGGTGGAACTGGGGATTGAACTCAGGTCCTTGCACTTGCCAGGAAAGCATTTATTCTACTGAGTCATCTCCCCAGCCCTCTGAATTACTTTCATGTTGCTCTGGAAATTGAAAGTTTGAATGGTAAAGTATGAGGGCAAATAGTATTTTAGACTCAGGGCCCCTCTCATCTGTTCTATTTCTCCTGATTCTCAGGTCCTTACTGTTTTTCCTTAAGAGATCTGCTTCCCACATTTCAAAGATGTACTTCCCACCTATTCTAAATACCCCCTTCATTATGTTTTAATCACATTTGTTTCAAAATATCTAGTGACAGGATACAACTCCAAACTTTGGTGGAGGAGAAGTGAAATATCTTTTAGAAATTATCCCTGGTTGGACAAGCAAATATCCACGTTCTTGCATTTATGTATTTTTTGAATAATGAATTTCACTTTTCTCTTAGGAAGACCCTATTCTCTGTCTGTCTTTCTAGGGGTTTCTTATCTATTTTTGTTTTTACACTTCCTATGCGATTTGACATAAACAAGGTGGGACAATACATGATTAATTTATCAGTTGGCTCTTGTGCTTAATTTCAAAAATTTTGCATAATTTCCTTGGAAGACATTGTAAATATTGATATTTGTATTTTTCTGAATTTTGTAGGTTCTAGAATAGAACTAATTTAAATTCATTCCCTTGACAAACTTTTTCTCCTAATATTCCAATTATCAAAAGCCAGTAGGAACCTATGCTTCTGTCTCCATATTGCTTTTCTTTGACAGATATCTATTTTTGTGCATGATTGTGACTTATACCCTGTAATCTGTGAACATACTTCAGAAAAAATGCATAATTTATGTTTTAAAGATAATAAATTTTGGACATAGAATTACTATAAAAATGTTTTTGGGAATTTGCAGCATGTACATGTCAATTGCTAGTAGTGCTTTTTTTTTTTTTTTTGCTAGTAGTGCTTTCTCATGACGTGGTTATATGGATCAACTGTTATAAGCTTTTATCCTCTATCAATCTTTTTACTTTAATAGTAACTCACTGAGCTAAGTACTACCTTGTGTCACAAATTTAGATTAGAAAATAGTAGGATAAGGATTTCAGAAATTTAGGGGTTGGGGCGATGGCTCAGTAGAATAAGTGCTTCCCTGGCAAGCGTAAGGGCCTGAATTCAATCCATGGTTCCACCAAAAAAAGAAAGAAAGAAGAAAGAAGAAAGAAGAAAGAAGAAAGAAAGAAGAAAGAAGAAAGAAGAAAGAAGAAAGAAGAAAGAAGAAAGAAGAAAGAAGAAAGAAGAAAGAAGAAGAAAGAAGAAAGAAAGAAAGAAAGAAGAAAGAAAGAAAGAAAGAAAGAAAGAAAGAAAGAAAGAAAGAAAGAAAGAAAGATTGTCTAGCATCATAACCATGGTAAGTAGAATTGGGTATCTAAGTCCTAGTCACTCCAGAGCCTTCATTTGTCCAGTATGCTATACATATTGAAAGTGTCCAGTATGATTATTGGTTGCTTACTGCATTTCTTAACCCCTGCCTCTAGATTAATCTTCTAAGGTAAACCTTGCAACATATCCTTTTCTTATTTCAATCCTCTGACATTCATAGTCCTGTGACATTGAATGAGAAACTATCATAAACTTCTCATTTCTGAAGTTACCTCAGTCACACTGGTTAAACTCTGTCTGCTGAATGTGCATTTTCATTTTATTTCATGAATGGTCTCTATCAGTCAGTGGGACAAAATACATGATGCCCATAACTTACGGGAGGAGAGGTTCATTTTGGCTTCCAATGTAGAATGGCACAGGTTAAACATTCACATTCTTATAGAGTGAAATATGAGGACAGGAAGGAATCAAAACAAAGCAAGAACAAAGCCCAACAAGGAAACTATTAAATCCCAAAGCTCCATGTCCAAACCCCAGGGCAATCTGTAGCATGGTGTGAACTCCAAAGCCATGCCCTGTTCCTGCAGCATTGCTGGCTAGAGCCCACATGGACTCTCTCTTGGGCTTCTATCTCTGTTTATAGCTTTCCTCAATAGATAATCCACACTTGTGGTGTTTTTCAACTTCTTGGGTTCTATGTTGAACTTTTGGTTTTATTCTTCGCGTACCACATCGTCAGGGCCACATTGCCTGGCCTCATCCCTTTTGTAAAACTAGGCTTGGAGCCCTCAATAAAAATATAATGCTTGTATCCTGCATTCTTATAAAACCAGTACCATGCAGATGAAGCCAAGGAATGCTGTCAGCTCGAGCAGCAGCTATATCCTCTTGGATCATGGATGCAGTGGAATCTAAATACTGAGATATGGCTGAGCATTGTGAAATGAATCCTATTCATTAGGTAGTCCAGTTCCTTAGGTAGTCCTTTATGAGCAGCGTGCCTAGATAGTCTCTCCTCAAATGAAAGCTTATCATTTTGTACTCTTGAACCTGGGAAGGGTAAGGTTTTGCTGATTTCTGAGATGCTATCAAGCCTATTTACTACTGTTCTTATGCAAGCTTCTTGGTTTCTTTTTAATGTTAATATTTCTTTTTTATGTATTTGGTACAGGGTCTGCAAGGTAGGTCTTGCTATGTAGATTGTACTCATAGTGATCCTCCTGTTTTCAGCCTCCCAAACACTGGGATTACAGGCGTATGCCACTTTAATGTTAATCTTTCAATAACCAAGCTCTTCATGGACCAAATTTTGAAGTCTGGTTAATGTAAGCTTCTCACATCTGCTTTTTTCTGCCCAATTTTACTGTAGATATAGCTAAACCCAGCCAACTGTTTCCATATCACAGCCTGAACATTGACTGCTTTGAATTATTCCATCAGGTTCATTAGTCCATTTGCTTTAATCTCATTCACTTAAAAAGTCTTAAAATGTATGCAAAATGAAGATGAATAAGGCCAGAGTAACAAACATGGCCTCCAGACCAGCTGCCAGTAGAGTCCTTGTTTCTAACCAGCCCTTCTGAGCCAGCATTTACTGTCTACATTCATGTCAAGATTCCTGTGCTCATACCAGAGTTTCCTATTTTCCTGTGCTTATAGCATTCTAGGGCTTCTCCAGCGTGCCATTTCCAAATCTTTCTAAATTGCTCCAGCAAGCCAGTTTCAAAAGCTTTTGAGCCATATGACTGCTATGAGCTTGTGTCTTTGGTACTAATATTTTGTGTTTGTCACTTTTCTAGCTTCTGAGACACAATATCTAATGTCCAAAATTAAAAAGAAGAGAGCATTTTATTTTGGTTTATAGTTTTAGTCTGTGGTCTCTGGCTCCAAGGCAGAAACAGCTTGAAGGGAAGGCATGCTAGGAAAAACTGTTCAATTCTTTACAGCCAGGAAGAAGAACAAGACAGAAAAACCAAGGATAAAAATACACCCTTCAGGGTCAGGGAGATAGCTCAGTGGTCTAAGCAACTGTCAGGCAAGCACAAGGACCTGGGTGTGATTCCAGGATAACACGCTGTGCTATTCCTGGAATCCTGGGCACATCATGCCAGCCATTGCAACCAGGCATGATAGTGCATGTTTGTAATCCCAGTGCTGGGGAGGCTGAGACAGAAGGATCACTGTGAGTTCAAGCTGTGTAGAGTGACCCTGTACAAAATCAATCAATCAATCTTTTAAAAAGTTTACACCCTTTCAGTTTGTGGTCCCAGTCACCTGACTCCAAATGTGGGCCCCACCTAATGACACATTCAACTACTGAACTCATCAATGGATTATTACACTAATGTAATGTAAACAGCTCCCTTGTTTTAGTTACTTTTCTATTGTTTCTGAGACAAAATCCCTGACACCCAAAGTTGAAGAAGGAAAGCTTTGGCTTACAGGTTGTAGACATTTTAGTCCATAATTGCTGGCTCCAAGGCAAAGGGGCACATAGCAAAGGTGCAACTGTTCATGGCAGCGGAAGGTGGAAAATGCAACAACCAAACCTTAACAGCATCTTTTTGTCCCTTTTATATTCCACGTAGGCTGCTAGGATTAAGGAGGTGCCAAACCTGTCACGGAGCACACACCTCTTAACCCCAGCATCACACACTAGATTTAGTCTCCTCTGAAAAGCCTACCCCCAGGAGGCCTTGGGAGGACACCTAGACACAAACCGAACCACCCCCCACAATCTAATCATATTTGAAATACATAAGACTTTGGGGAACAAATGTGTCAATTTTGTTCCCCAACAAATGGGGAACATTTTATGTCAAGTTCATACTACTCTCCCTTGTACATTAAATATCTTCTTGTCTTTTTGTCAATCAATTCATACCTTTGATTCCTTCGATAACATCTGGGTCCAAACTATTTTTCACTAAATTGTCTTAGTAGCTCTACCTTAAAAATATTCTATCTGTCTGAAGTACACTATTGAATAATTTTCTGGTTCTTTCTGTAGGTGCCTCTTTAGTGGTAGAGGTCATATATTTATTGTTTTTTAAATCCTCCATAACATCTAGAATATGTTTGATGCTGATCTAATTTCTCTTGACATCTTTTTGGACAGTAAATTATAACTTGAATTCAAACACTTTTGTGTGGAAAGAGCATTTTCAGAGAACAGTTTAAAATGAAGATTAAAGTTTATTCTTAGGTAAGCTATAGTTTACACAGAGATGGTCTTCAACTTATGGTTGGGTATGAATGAATAAACACATGATTAATTGAAAATCTTGTAAGCTAAAGTACACTTAACAATATAACTTATAAAATATCATAACTTAGCAGCACTGCTTCATGTAGGAATTTTCTCTTTTTCATTAACTTCTGCGCATCATTATGCATAGAACTTCAACACTTTGTCCTGTTTTTTAAGGTTATATATTGTGGTCAGTTCCACACTATACTGGTCTGTAAGATGTTTCAAACACTACCTCACTGTCAGTTTCCCCAAAAGCTTGACTTTCTGTGCTGCTGATAAGCGTATGTTTTTCTTGTCATTATTATCTCTGAGGGTATCTATAGGACCTGAGACATTTTCAAAGACACCTTTATATCACAGAACAGGACATGGTCTTAGCTCTAGTGGTGCATCGTGAGGAACCCACCATTGGTGCATCAGACCTGCCTATGTGCCTCCTAGTAGGATTTTTGGTGTGATTACATGAGGGAAATTAGGCCCTTTTGGAAAACATACATGGTAGATAAAGGGGGCGGGGAGGGACTTGTTTGTACTGGGGAAGCTGAATGCACTGGGTATTGTGTACATTCACCTTGACTTCAAACTATCTCTTAAGGTCACTTTTGCCATTATTTCCTAATTTAAAAAAGTTTTATTGAGAATATTTAAGATTTCAAAATTTTATACTCAACTTGTGTTATTTAGATTCTTTCTATATGCAAATATGTTTTGATTATTATTTTTAAAACCAATAGAATAAATATACAGTGTCAGTAAAATAAAAGTTTAAGTTGCATAGAATATTGTTTCCCTACAAGGGTTATTATTTCTTTTGTTTTTCCTCTGAAAAGAAGTACTGGGATAGGTGGTAGGACATATTCTTAACAATGGTCAGAAGTTATATGAATGACTAGGCTTCTGAAATTATGCTCTTTCCATTGCCACTTTCTCTCAAAGGATAAGCCACCTAATTCGCATTCTATTTCCTTTATAAATTATAACTTAAAATGTCTATCAAAGTATCACAGGGTAAGTAAGCATTTGACCTTGAGGAATAAGTATGGTGCATAGTATTTCTAAGTTATTGGAAAGCTATGTTACTATTTATTGTAATTCATAGTGAACTAGTCACCAAATACAATAATATAATAAAAGATTGGGTTACAAGGAATTTGACAATAGCTTTAGTTGTAGTCCCGAGGCATTCATACTAATCTTGCTGCTCACATGCTTTCTGAAAATATATTGGCAAATTGCAATCACTGTATTTCCTAGGAGAAGCTGCACATCAACTGGGTACTTTATTTGCCATATTTCATTCATATGAGTATAGTGAAGCTGGCATTTTCATTATAGACAGTGTTTTAGAGCATTAACAGGACCATAGTAATTGGCCCCCAACAAAATTTGCAATGACAAACCTAACCTTGGGGCCATTTTTAGGCAATTACTATTATGAAGTCAAACCACTTTAGAGTATTTATCTTATAAAGTACGATACACTGAAATGGACCTGGGAAATAGGACTTCATTTTCAATATGTTTTAAAATGATTTCTAGCTTTAGGGCTTGAAAACACATTCCTTCTTAAATGTAGAAGATTCATAATTCATCATCAAAATAAAGGCAATCTGAACCTACCAGTCTTAATACATCAATATCTTATACATATTCTAAATAAATACAATTAAGGATAATTACTCCATTTGAATATAAGTTCAATGAAGTCATATAAAAGATAAGATTCATGCTGTTGAGAAGGATATTGAAAAATATTTCTGTGGAAACTATTAAATAGCTGCTTGGTCAATATGAATATTCAAAGCAATGCCAAATATATAAATATGTTTCAGAATTATCCTATTGTATGTACAGTAGAGGCTTATTCTGCAGTATGTTTTTGAGTATTTTAGAGCAACATATGTTAGCAAATTATTTTGAATCATGGAATTAGTTTCTCCAAGAATGTGGATTAAAATTACTGTACCACTTTAAAATGGAATGTTGAAGAATAGAAAGATACATACACATAACGATGGAGTCTCAAGGTCCCAAGAGCAGATTGCTCTGCAAAATAGCCTTCTTTGGCCTGTTTTCCATTATTTTATTTACTTATCTTTTATGGATTTGGTACAGGATCTCACTTTGCAGCTCGGACTCACACTGATGCTTCTGTTTTCAGCCTCCCCAGTGCCAGAATTACAGGTGTGCACCACCACGCCTGCTCTCAGTGGCTGGCTCAGTGTGCCTGAGGGAGGGGCTGGTGCGACATGTCGTGAGGGGATCGAAGCCCAGCCCCTGTGCTTGGCTAAGCAGGTGCTTAGTCCACTGAGCTTTCTTGCTGGCCCTTTCTGTTATTTTAGCTAGCATGTCAGTATATATATATATTTTCTGAAGATTCCTTTGACTTGCCAGTGTCTTTTCTCTCTAGGCCTCTAAGAATTTGAATCTATAAGTGCAAGTATTCCATCAGGGAGCCAAATGTATCCTAGGGAGCAGAGAAAATTTGGAGAAATCGTGCAACTGAGAGCTTGTCCTAACTCCTCCACCCAGAGATGGCTGGATCTGGGCTGAATTTCACAAAAATGTGTGGCAAGTGTCAGGCTTGTCAGTATAAGCTGGAGCTAGTTATTTGAATACATGGGCTTCCTGCTTTGCACACTTGTTTGCCCAACTTTTTACCACATAGAGATCTCTTTCATGAATATGGTGTGCATAAGAGCTTGACTGGAAATAAAAGAAGGTACTTCCTCAGAGTGCATTGTTACTTGTGACTGGGAATGCTCAGGATTCAAGCTGGACTGGGAGACTGGTCTCAGGGCCTTTACTTTGAGCCACCTCCTCAGCCCTAATCTTCCTTTTTTTTTTTTTTTTTTTTTTTTTTTTTTTTTTTTTGAGACAAGGTCTTGCTAAGCCACTCTACTGCCTACGCTGCCTCCTCCTTTAGGCTCTACCTGGCCCAGTCTCCCAGGGTGCTAGGATTACAAGTGTGCCACCATATACAGCTTTTTTTTTTTTTTAATCATGAGTTATACTTGAACTTGCTAAATCTAGAGGGTTTTTCTTTCACAGCTTGATTACAGAAGCTGTGCTTTTAAGCAATGTGACACATAAAAGTCTACAAAAAGTAATATGTGAACATAATATTAAATTTAGCATGAAATTTGAATTTAGCATTTAAAGATGCAAACATGAGTTTCCAAATATAGTAAAAATGCTTATCATCAAAGTTTAAAAGTTAAAATACTTCTTAAGGACTGGCTTAGCTCCCTGATTTCCTATTTCAATTAGCTGTACAAGCCATTTTGAGAAATACTTGTACTAATACTCATATATTTCTATTTTAAAAATCCAGTGCAAATGTTGGATTTATGTTACAGGGGAGCACAGATTTTATGGAATCGCTCTAGATAATGTCCCAGACAATAGCTTAAGGTTCAAGTTCCAGCTCTGACGTAAACCTGGGGAACTTGAACATTTTAAATATTCTTCCTGTGCTAGATTCCTCATCCCTAGAATGGAAATAATAGGAACAGAATAGAAACTATTCTTTGAAGCTGTTGTTAATGATTATATTATGTATCTATAATTACTTAGAATGACAAAATAATTCTTGGCTCAAAGTTAGCTGTAAACAAAGATTAGGCATAATTATTATTGCTATGCCTTGATGTAAGGAATTAGATGTTTCTCCCAGTCCATCGATACATATGAACGTTGATAATTTTAACCATTTAGCTCAACTTTGTCTTTTCTTGTGTTTTGTAACTGGGTACTTGAGTGAGCCGACAAATTAAAATGAAAATTGTATGGCGAATCGTTCTTTTCCCCTAAAATTTAGAATTATAAACCTTATTTAAAAATTAAGTAAAACATTTATTAAGTTCTTGATTTATGTAGGAAAGAAGTACATCCCCAAAATGAAATAAATGAAATATTAGTTTTTAATATCTCAGGGAATAAATGAAATTCAACTAAAATGAGATGATAGGGCTATTCAAATTTGGTAGTTCATGCATTCCAGAAATGTTATCAGTGTTGCCATAGGGATAGAAATATATAATGTATTAGAATTGTTTAAATAAGTGGCTTGAAAATTTAAGGTAAACCAGTCATTCATCTAGACCGTAATGCAGAGTTTCCAAATGAGTACAGAAAGGAACTGGAGAAAAGAAAGTGAGAACTCAGACGGTCTGATGGAAGATCAGAAACATGAAGTGAGATGGACAAAGAAAAGAACACACAAAATACTCAGATAAAATGGTAGAAATAAAATTTCTTACATTTAAACTAGTGAGAGTAGTGCTTAGTTCTTGGCTTAAAATGTACAGAAATTACATAGGCTTTTTTGGTTTTTTTTTGTACTGGGGATCAGACTCAGGACCTTGCCCTTACCAGGTGGGCATTCATGCTGCCGAGATGTATCCGTGGCCCAACAGCATTTCTAAACAACACATCTTCTCAACAAGAATCAGTCTCTGAAAATTATAGTAAAAAATGAAGACAAAGAAATGCCCCTTAACTGGTAAATGTATGAGCAGAATTGTAATGTACTTAGTAAATGAACAACATTCTGTAACAAAAGAGAAAAAGTACTGATAACACTATTAGATGGATGAAGCTCAAAACTGTTACACTAAATTAATGGAGCTTGTTAGGAACAAACAGCATACTTATGGATGCATTCATAGGAAGTGGTTGGAAGCAGGAACTCAAGAGTGAAAGCCTGTAGAGTTGCGGTGGCTCACAGTTTGCCAGTGGAGGGCTGGGGAGATAGCTCAGTGGCATAAGTGCCTGCCCTGCAACCGGAAGGTCCTAAGTTTGATCCCTAGAACCACAAGAAAAAGCAAACAAACAAACAAACCATCCAAACAAAAACTAAGGGTGCTTGGGCCTGTGAGATAGCTCAGCCATGCAAGCACTTGCCTGGAAAGTGTAAGGTTCTAAGTTAGATCCCCAGCATGAAAAAAAAAAAAAAAAAGAAAGAAAGAAAGAAAGAAAGAAAGAAAGAAAGAAAGAAAGAAAGAAAGAAAGAAAGAAAGAAAAAAAAGATCAAACAATTTGGCAGTGGAAGGTGAAGAATGCTAATATGCATGGAGCTGCTTTTGAGACTAGCAATATTTTTCTAAAATTATATTAATGTTGTTTCTGCATAATACTATAAATCTACCAAATACCATTGAACTGAACACTGTAAATGGGTGAATTTTATGGCATGAATCATAAATCTCAATAAAAATATTAAATTCATTACTGAAAAAACAAGCAACATATGCTAACAAAATACAAGAGAAAATTTTCATAATCCTCTGAGTAAATACAAATGCTTGCTAAAGTAAAACATCTCTTATAAAGTGCCCATTTATTTTTATTAATAAATATTTGTGGTTCATCATGATTGCATTCATTGTGGGTAGTTTGTAATGTTCACGACATGGCTAAATCCTTTGTATATGTTCTTCCTCTTCTACTAGTCCCTTCTTTCTATCTTTTGGTATCATTACTACTTCCAAAAGTTGTATTTCCTTGTTTCCTTCTTAAAATTTTTTAAAAAAATCTTTTATTTATTTGATACAGAGTCTCACCACACAGCTGGGACTTGTAGTGATCCTCCTGTCTCAGCCTCCCCAGTGCTGGGATTGCAGGTGTGCAACACCACACCTGTTTTGGTGGCTGGCATGGGAGGCTACCGTGGCATGTGGTACCAGGGATTGAACTGAGTCCTTGTACTTTCCAGGCAGGCACTTAGACAGCCGAGTTATCTCTCCAGCCCCTTCCTGTTTCCTTTTATCTAAATTTTATTTTACTCCTTGATTTATTTATGCTTGGAATTTCTCATATTAAAGAAATCATTGCTATATGTAAAATTGCATGTTTGATTTATTTCACCTAACATTATGGTTTCAAAAGTACATCCATTTTACTACAAATGACTCAAGTTTATCTTTTAAGAAGGTGATAGACCATTGCACATGCCTGCTTTTCTTTATCCATTCATTTTTGCTTGCCATAGAGGTTGCTAAGCTTTAGCCACTGTGAGTTGTGCTTCTGCAAGGATGCATGCATTACTGTGGTAAGATGTCTTCAACTCCTTTAAAATGATACCTAGCAGAAGAGCAAGATTAAAGGAATTTCTATTCTTTTTGAGGAGTCTCCATATTGACTTAAATAGTAGTTATACTAGTTTACAATCCTAAAAACAATGTAGAAACTTTTTTCCCCAACATTCACCATCCTTTGTTACTATTTGTCTTTTGTGATATTCATTCTTTTGAGAGCAAGCTAGAACCTCAGTATTGTTTTATTTTTTATTTAGCTAATGACTAGAGATACTGAACATATTTTTCATGCATTCATTGGTCATTTGCTCTTCTTTTGGCAGGTTTCTATTTCAATTTCCCTTTTTTATTGGGTCTTTTTATCTTGGTGGGGTATAGTTTTTGGTATTATTTATATTGTCTAGATATTAGACCTATGTTCAAAGTGTAGCTGGTAATATTTTTCCCATTTACAGGTTCTGTCTTCATCCTGTTGGTGTTTTCTATTTTCTGTATAGAAGTTCATAATCTTACATGACTTCATCTTTTTGCTTTATTAGTAGATGTTTGTAATTCATGCAGTTCACAATCATCTTGGGTAGTGGTTATGTGTATATATTAAAGCTTGATTTATTTTAACCTCCTTTTCCTTCCCTTTCTGCCTTTGGGGTTTTTTTTTTGTTTGTTTGTTTCTCTTATCACCTTTGTCATACTTGTTGATATTATTTGTCTTAGGTCATGTTATGACGTATAATGTTTACATTAATTGGAGCTATACATTGTACATCTTTATTCTTCTTTTTCCTCTTCTGTCCCCCTTCACCTCTTTGATATGGTTCTTATGATACTGGGGTTCTGTTTACAAAGTCCTTGCTTATAGCTATAATCTGAAGTGTTTTACCTATTTTATTTTCCAGTAGGTTAAGTATTTCTGTTTTAATATTTAGATTGTCAATCTGTTTTAACTTAATACATGGTGAGAAATATGAGTCTAACTTCAATCTTCTACATATGTACTGTATATAGAACAACAGTATCGCCAGTTTTCTCAGCACCATTTGATAAGGAGACCATCTTTCTTCCAGCATGTGCTTATTGCTCCATTGTAAAAGATCAGGTGGGTGATGTGTCAGGGTGTGCTTCTCTGTCCTCTCTTCTGTTACAGTCATTAAGATGTCTGGTTTTTGTTCTTTTTTAGTGGAACCGGGGATTGAACTCAGACCCTTGAGCTTGCGAGGGACGCGCTTATTCCACTGAGCCATCTCCCCAGCCCCTAAGATGTCTGTTTTTATGCCCATATCATACAATTTTCATGACTGTGTCTATGTAATTTAACCTGAAATCCTGAAATCCAGTATTGTGATGCCCCCATGCTGCTCCAGGATAGATTTTTGCTTTATATATCTTTTGGTTCTATATTTATTTTAGGATTGCTTTCTGTAGCTGGGATTAAATCTATATAATGATTTTAGAAATATGGGCGTTTTGACAATGCTGGTTCTAGCTATTCAGACACAGCAGAAATTTCCTGATATTCTCTTCAGTCTTCCTTTTCAAAGCCTTGCAGACTTTGTTGTGGCAGCCTTGCACTTCCCTAGATAGGTCCTATGTCAATATTTAATTTTTTTGATCCTGTTGTGAATAGTATTGCTTTCCTAATTTCTTTTTCTGTAAGTTCATATCTGTTGTACAGCAGTGTTTCTGTGTATTGATTTTGTAGGCTGGAAGATTGCTACATTTGTTGATTAATTCTAGGAGGCTTTTGTCGGAACATTTTGCGTCTTCAACATAAAGGATAATATCATCTGCAAGTGATAATAATTTAGTTTTCTTCTTTCTCTTTTATTTCTTCCTGTTCTATGATTGCTCTGGCTAATATTTCAAGCACTGTTGTGAACAGTGGTGGTAATGGTGGATAGCTTTGTCTTGTTCCTGATTTTAGAGAGAAAAAACTTTCAAATTTTCCTCATTTAGCTTATTAGCCATTAGTTTTTCATGAATAGGTTTTATCAGATAAAGATAAGATCCTTATAAAGTATATCTTTAAAAATCCCAAAGCAAATATCAACTTCAAGGTAAAATTTTGAAGATATTTTTCTTTCAAAGTGTCAGGAGCACAAAGATATGTGCTTTAACATTAGAGGTCCTTGTCACGAGAATAAAGCAAGAATTTAAAATAAAATATAAATACTGGAAAAGAAGTGAAACTGTTCATTATTTATCATAATATAACTATTTATGTTGAACTATATGATAAAACTCGAATTCATAATGCAAATAGCAAATTTGACAGATGTGAGTTTAATGGAGAAACCTCACCGTATTTATATATGCAGTGATAACTGTATAGAAGAAAAGTAGTTTCCGACAAAACAGAAAAGTAGCTACTACATATGCCATCATATGGAAATAACAAACATGTAGGCAAAATTTTTAAAATAGATAAAGCCAGTATATAGAAACTTATAGAGACTTTTATGAATAATAGGAAGAAAATGTATGAAAAATACAAATAAAGGAATCTATCATATTGATTTACTTTTAGTCTTAACACTTTAACGTTGTTTATTCTGAATTAATGGCTTGTAGGTTGAGAGCCACTCCAAAGAAAATCTTCACATGTGCTTTTTTGAATTGATAATATGCTCTTTCAATTTACCTGGAAATATGAAATGCTGAAATTGCTAACACATTCAATAAAAGTAAATGGTTATATTTGCTGTTCTAGAAATCAAGATATATTATGAAGCTATACTAATCAAAAGAAAGAAATTGACATAAAGTTGGCAAATAACCATATACAGAAAACTCAGAGTCTGTAATTGGAAATATTTTTGGCACTATACTTGATTTATGAGAAAGAATCACCATACAAAGAACAGAAGAAAGAACAATCTTTTCAATGGATAGTTCTGGCTCAAATAGATTTAATTTGTGAAGAAAAAAATGAAATGAACCCTGTCTCAAAAGGGTTCTGAGCAGGATGCACTGAATGGAAGCACGCAAATGTCATCAGTTAATCCAAGGAGAAAAATCCATAACCTTCCAGAGAAATATATAATGCAGAGTTTTATCTCTCTTTTTCTCTTTCCCTCCTCTCTCCTCTCTTTCTTTCTATTTATTTATGAAAAATTTTAAAAGTGTACTATATTAACATTAAAGACAGTCATCATTTAAAAGACATTACTAGGGGCCAGGGAGATGGCTCAGTAGACTAAGCACTTGCCTGGCAAGTGCAAGGGCCTGAGTTCAATTCCCAGTTCCATAAATAAATAAATAAATAAATAACATTAGTAAGAAGGAAAAGTAAGTCAGCAAGTGAAGGTATTTTAAATGCACATGACCAACAATTAATGTCTAAGTAGAATAAATAGGAAATATCCCACAAACTAATAAGAAAAAGGTAGCTCAATTAAAATAGGCAAAATATTTGAACAAGGAGCTAATAAAAGATGATATCAAAGTTACTAAATGAGAATAGTAAAAGAAATTAAAACTTACTAGTAGTCAGAGAAAGAAAAGTTAAGGTACCACATACACTCATAAGAATGGCTGTTAAAAAGATACTGTTACTGCTTAGATTTTTTTCTGCTTAGATTTAAAATGTTCCTTGAGACAATATGATATTTACACATGTGGGTCTGATTTATTTCACTTATGAGTATAGCCTCAAGTTGCATCCACTTAAATATGAAGGCTTTAAGCTTTTCGTTCTTTACAGCTGGGTAATATTGCATTGTATATAAAGTTACGTTTCTTGTTATATAGGTCTTGCTTTATCTTGGTCTTAACCATCCACCAGAAAAGTGTAAAAAAGAAGTCTAAAAAGTAAAGCCATATTAATATGTAAAAGACTCAAGTCAACAACTTCTGACATTGCCAGTCCTATGGATAACTCATTACTATTATGCACTACTGGACTATATTGGATTATTTTGCTGAATTCACATACTTACAATATTTAAATGGCAATGGAATACCCATCTCTGACAAAACTAAATAAAAAAGGGGATACAAATGGAGGACCATTTTGTATCTGTATATACAAAATAGGATAGATAGACAGCTACTTTCTCTTAATTCAATGAATAGAAATATTTGTACTAATAGTATCTGTGGACAGGATATCATGTCTGCATCCTGTACCATGAATAACCACTAAGAAGACAACAATATGTAATCTATTAATTATGAAACTGTCCTACTAATCGGATTTGAAACTGTCTCATTGTTACTTGTTTCTCAATAAAATTATTAAAAAACAAATAAAAATTGTAGACAAATATTGAAATGTGAAAGATATAAGATGTAGACAGAGTGAACTTTAGAGAAATATTTCTGAAATGAATACATAGTATGAGATTGATAATAGATTATCAATCTATTTACAAGAGATAAATAAATTATTTACAAACTTAAATGACTGTAACAATAAAAATTGCCCAAAATAAAAAATGAAGAAGAATTTACAAAAATAAAAAATACTCCATTGTGTAAAAATACCACATCGTTTTCATCTGTTGATCAGGCGATGGACATTTTGGTTGTTTCCAAGATTTGGCTATAACAAATTGTGCTGCTATAAACATGGGCACACATATATCACTATGATATGTTTTCAGTTCTTTTGGGAAAATTCCCAGAAGAGGAATAGCTGGATTGAATGGGATTTCCAATTCTAATTTTTTGAGGAGCCTCCACACTGGTCTCCATAATGGCTGTACTGGTCTACATTCCCACTAGCAGCGGAGAAAGATTCATTTTTCCCCACCACCTGTCCAGCATTTGTTGTTAGTTGTCTTCCTTATGATAGCCATTTTTTCTGGGGTGAGATGGTATCTCAATATTGGCCTTTCTTGAATGGCCAGGGATGTGGAGCATTTTTTTCAGGTATTTATTTGCCTCTTGTATTTCTTCCACTGAGAAGTGTGGATTTGTCTCAGATGCCCACTTTTCGAATGGATCTTTTAATTTTGGGGACCTCATTTTTTTAGTTCTTTATGTGTACTAGATAGAAGACCTTTGTCTGAATGATTATTGCTTAAGACATTTTCCAAATTTGTGGGCTATTTCACTCTGTTGATAATTTCTTATGATGTGCAGAAACTTGTCAATAAGAGGAGGTCCTAGTTGTTGATTCTTTGAAGTGTTTCCCATACAGTTTGATTTTTGATCATGAAATATTTGTCTACCCCTATATCTTCAAGATTTCTACCTACTTTTTCTTCCAGTGGATTTAGTGTTACTTTTTTAATGTTTAGATCTTTAATCCATTGTGACTTTAGTTTAATACATGGTGATAGATCCGGCCTAGTTTTAGTTTTTGGCATGTAGGGGGTCAGTTTTTCCAGCACCAATTGTTAAAGAGGCTATCTTTATTCCAGTGAACATGTTTGGCTGCTTTGTCTAAGATAAGATGGCTGAGTGTGTTTGTAGTGGCTTCTGCATATTCTAATTTATTCCATTTATCCTTGGCTCTGATTATTGCCAGTACCATGCTAATTTTTTTTCTGCATTTAGGGCTGTGTCTTCAGGGTCTCACTACTTAGATCAGACTCATAGTGATTCTCCTGTTTACAGCCTCCCAATTGCTGGAATTACAGACATACACCACCATGCTCAGTCTCAATTGATGTCTCAGCATGCCCCAGGGTGGGTCCAGCATGGCATGCTGGGGACTGAACCCCAGGCACTGCGCTCTGCCTAAGCAGTCATACTAATTTTATCATAGTAGCTTTGTAGTATAATTTCAAGTCAGGGATTGTAATGCCTCCTGCCTTGCCTTTGTTGCCCAGGTTTGCCTTTGCTATTCTAGGTTTTTTTTTATGGTTTCAAATAAATTTTAGGAATAATTTCTCTAGATCTTTGAGGTATTTTGATAGGATTGCATTAAATCTGTATAACAGTTTTGGGAAAATGGCCATTTTTACAATATTGGGTCTTCCTATCCAGGTTCAAGGAATATCTTTCAATTTTCTGAAATCTTCTTCCATCTGTTTTTACAGAGTACTCTAATTTTCATTGAATAGGTATTTTAGTTCTTTAGTTAAAATAATTCCTAAGTATTCCATTTTTTGGGTGCTACTGTAAAGTGTATTGTTTCTCTAATTTCTCTCTGTGTGTTTGTTTTCTGTGTAGAGGAATGCTATTGACTTTTGGCATTGTCTTCCTAGTGTAAGAACTCAAAAGAAGAAATAAAACCTGAAAGGTATAACGCATACATTTAAATGGAAAGAAATGGACCTTAAGGATTAAACAGCAAAAAGGAGAAAAAGGAGAAAAATAAAGAAAAAGGTAGGGGGAAAAACATACAAGTATATACACAAGAAGGCAGAGGTGATTGTACTAAGAATTGCCATCACTATTTTGAAAATAGCAGTTAATGTGTAGAATCCTAACCTTGACTAATTCTTTTTAAAAAATTTTAATTCATTTTAATGAGAAAAAAGATAGAATAGTAATGAAACAGTTTCAATACAGGTTAGTAGGATGTTTACAATTATTAATACATTGCATATTGTTGTCTTCATAGTAGTAATTCAGAGGACAAGATGCAGACATGATGTCTTGTCTAAACAGTGTTAGTACAAACTTTTATTCTCAGTGAACTAAGAGAAAATAGCTGTATATTTATCCTAACCCATATATATATACGTGTATATAT
>NW_004524763.1:2485583-2510232 GCF_000260255.1 Octodon degus | reverse complement strand
TATGTTACATGTATATATACACGTATAATATATACATATATGTTACATGTATATATACACGTATAATATATACATATATGTTACATGTATATATACACGTATAATATATACATATATGTTACATGTATATATATTTCCTTCCCTCTTTTTTTCACAACTAAACTGTCCTTTATTTATACTTTTGTGAAGTTAGTAAGGCATGATGCTTGACTGCCTAGCAACCAATAGCAACCTTGACTTATTCTGCATGCTGATATCTGCAAAGTAAGCAACTACATTGAGGACAGCAATGTGTAATACAAAAACCACTCTTTAAACACCTGTTATCTTGGTCTTCTAAATATGTACTATTTCCAATGGCATATCAATTATTACTATACTCTCTTTAAAATAACATTTTTAAAAAAAGGAAATAGAAGAAAAAGAGAGGGGCTGGGGAGATGGCTCAGTGGAATAAGCGCTTCCCTGGCAAGCGCAAGGGCCTGAGTTCAATCCCAGGTTCGGCAAAAAAAAAAAAAAAAAAAAAAAAAGAAAAAAGAAAAAAAGAAAAACAGAGACAAGAACAAAAATTTAAGGTTTCTTGAAATTGTGTGGTAATATTCAATCTTATGTCCAATCTTGTCATAACTATATCTGTTAATCTGAGCAATGTATTTGACGTTAAAAAAAGATATCAATCATCATTAATCAGGTATTCTTGTGAAAATGCGTAACATACGTATTGTTGTGTGTTACCTGTTTCTGTTTTTCTTACTTTTGTTTTTGCTCTTCAAGATAAAAGAAAATTATAACAAAAAATAAATACATAAACAAAATGTTCCTTGAAAGTCTCATGTTGAGAGGTAAAGACTGGACAGGAAGGGTGCGACACTGGGGTGTATCACGCGTGTAACATGCCGCTGGAATCCCACAGCCTCATCTCTTGGCTCCTCCCCTCCTTTCCTTTCTTGGCTACCTGCCACCATATGGTAAAACAGCTTTCCTTTAGTGGATTTTCCTTTCTGCCATTTCTGCATTGCAGCCAAGCACGCAGAAACTGTATTCACTAAAGCTGTGAACCAAAATAAACTTCTCTTCCTTTGAGATGTGGAGGTTGGATGTTTTGTCCCAGAAATGGTACGCTAGCACAGACATGACTACTGAGGTGTGCCGGGGATGTGGAGCAACACAAATCCTCTTTCACTACTGCTAGAAATATAAATTGGTGCAACCATTTGAGAATAAATACTTAGAATTATCTCTTAAAATTGATCTTTTCATACATTAGAATCTGAAACTTTCATTCCTAGGTACAGCCAGCAGAAAAATCTGTTTTTATGCACCAAAAGATATTATCAATGAACTTTCATAGTATTGCTATAATAGTCCTAAACAACAGAAAAGTAAACGTCCATCCAATATCAGCACCAATTTTTTATATAATGAAGTTATATACAAAAGCTGTAATAAAAGAACTGAAATTACATCCAACAACAGAAATGAATTTCATATTGCAATGTTATGGGAGAAGCCAGATATAAACATATACACACTTGGTAATTTCATATATAGTTTTAATATAACTATAAAGTTTTATTAAAGAGTAAATCTAAGGTGTAGTGTTGGAACACAGGGTAGTAGTGTCCATTCTGGAGATGAAAATGACAGTGGCGGGGTGACATTTGTTGTCTTGAAGACTTGGTGATTGCATAGGACTTTGCTGTGTGATAATTCAGTGATAATCCTAATATGATTTTCAATTTTCATGTGTGTATTAAACCTTATAATATGAAACCAGTTTTTAAAACAGAATGCTGCACTGGGCACAATCATGGACCTTTCAATGTGGGCATTGTGAATTTCTATATCTAACTGTATAAAAGATTTGCAATCAATGCATAGACCAAAGGCACTGGAACTAAATTTACACAACAACATTTTAAATTTCAATATTGTATAGCATTGCACAAATTTTAATGACAAATTAGCTTACTTCTCCTTTATGTACAGTTAAAGATTTATACAGACATCCTTAGACTAGCATGTTCACTGTAAGTCATTAAAAAAGATTGCTATGGAGAAAGAATTTGAAAACCACCTCTAGGCCTTTCAGCTGACAAGAGCACAATCAAGGCCATGTTTTTCTGCATTTCAGCAAGACTGGCACCATGTCAGTGGCTTTTGCCCTCTCGGTGGGGCCTTGAGAGCAAATGCAGTCAAGGTTGTTTGTCACCAGCCTATCTGAAATCTGTTGAGCCTTGAAAATGTATTGCATATTCAACAGTGATCAGTGCTGGGTCCTCAGATGCAGACTGACGCGTACTTTCTACTGACATTTTTTGGCAAAGTGCACTGTGTGTGAAATTGTAAATAAAAACATTTCAGACACAGCTGCATCATTTTTCTAGAGCCTCCTGGCTATTCTGTTCTGCTGAAGTTCTGAACGTGATGTGTTGATGCTAATCACACATCTCTTGGAAAGCATAGCTTTGCCATCACTGCATGTGTATTACTGATAATATGTTTTGCAGAGAGATATTTAGGTGGATATTTGGTGACATGCATTTTTCTTTTCTGCTCTTTGAACATTTGGCTTCTCTTAAGAAAAAACAAGCTTCTTGATGTGAAGGGTGCCTTATAATTTTGAGGATTGTATGTGAATTTATTTAAGATTTAAGATAAAGTCCTTTGTATTTCTGCAGTAATGCTAATCTATTAATAATCAAGTAATTTTCATTATGTATTTATGTCAGATGAAATAAAGAGCTTTTGAACAGTTGAAAAGTCCTGCAATGGGTTATCACAAAGGAGAGACATAAGATGTAGTTTGTAAAATAAAATCATATGCATTTACTTAATTAATCCTCACCTTTGTGAGCTGAAAAAAAACCTGTGAAATATATATTTCCATATTTTAGCTCTTAAATAAGTCACTGGGTGTTCACAGCAGTGCGGTGCTGTGATCTAACATCTCTTGAAACTAAATGTCATTTTATTTGAGGATAAATAATTTGAACTTTATTTACATTCGGGAATCTCTTTGAAGTTAAGAGTTTGAATGTCACTTTCTAACGAACTCTTTTTCAGGAATAGCCTAGAGAAAATAATCTCTTGAAATAAAAAATTCCATTGTAAATCAAAATATAACGATTATGGTTTTCCATTTTAGAGCAAGATATTATAGAATTGCCATATTTATACTGGGTTTTGGTGCTGATAATACTATGTGGAAAGTCCTCAGAACAATGATTTGTTTTTGTCTTCCTGGGTGAGTGAACACTATGTCTACTTGGTTATTTAATGTCCAATAGCAAAAGGCACCCAAATTCTCCAGGTGGTTAAAATGGCAGCAAGCAATTCACAGAGTACAGCTTTTATATTAGCTGTTCTGTCATTTAGCATTAAAGTTCATCTTTAGGGCCAAGAAAGATTTTCTAATAAACAAAACAAGTGAAATAACTAACATTTTAAGAGGATTCCCCCCTTTTAAAAGAGAGCAAAGTATCACTGAGAAGTCAGGATAATCCATCACCTTGAAAGTGAGACAACAGCGGCAGCAATCGAAAGAATTGAAAGCAAAAGACAATTGCAACAACAAGCAGAAATTATTTTCTCATTAGGGTGCATTTTATCAGAGTTGCAAGAGAATATTCCTTACCTAGAATTAATTAATGAAATTATGTAGATAATAAAAATCATTCCTATCACAGCAAAATATATAAACTAAGGCAAGCAGAATGGATCCTAGAGCTGAAAAACAAATTTACATACTAAAAAATTAAATTGAAGCATTCTTTTAGAATGCAGAACAATAGAAGAAAGTTGAGATGCATACAATGATATCTGTGATGTATTCTATGTTTCAAACTGTGCATACTAGAAGACTCAGAGGAACAGAGTAGAGAGGAAGTAGTTAATTATATTAAACAAATATTCGTTAGAATTGAAAAAAAGCTGTGCTTTCAGACTGAAATACTGCAGCCATCTTAAGGAAATTTACAAAGACAAAACTCTGAAAGTGTCCTGTAGAAGAGAATAAGAATGTTACCAGGCCAATGTGCTGTCTGTGAAAGCCTGAGAGAATGTTTTCTCTCCATGTGACTCTCCTTAGGCACATTGTACATCATCGATCACTTTCCTCTTTGGCCCCATAATCTCCTTGATCAGAAAATTTGGGACACTACCGAGTTACATGACAATGCAGCACAAGTTCTCATATGTCCTGAGTCTTAATTGACTTTGGAAGGCTAGGGCCAAAATGTTGGCTTTCCTTGCAGCCCTCCTTTTTCTCTAATTTTGGTCGGCAAACTTATGTTGTTAATCATCCAGAAGACAAGCTTATTGTTATTACCATACAACCTAGGCTGTTAAGCTTAACCTCACTATCTGTCTGAATATCAAACATCTTAGGCATAACATGGAACAGGTATTTTTCATCAAGTATTGATATGTTGAACTTTAAATTCTTACAGAATATGATAAAAATTTAAAAATTAGCATATATTTTAAAAATAGGCATAAAGAATTATATACTTCTTATGTTTACACATAAGTCCAAAACACTAACCATATACAACCTTGAAGCAGGACAGTCCCACAATATTCCTTTTCCTGTCTCTTGCTTTCATTCACAACCCACTTCTTTTTGAACAACCATCTACCTGAGAGACATCATACCAGCAACTGGCATGTCATGACAAGCAGCCCGTATTCAGAAGACCAGAATGACAGGCACTTCAAGCATGAAACTACTATTACAGATTACCATCTGCAGTGCAGTTGCTTAGTTCACAGGTATCAGTATATATAGTTAGTCAGGCTTGTCGCGCGCAGCCTTGCCAGCAAGGAAGACGCGACCATTGGTTGTGTCTGCGCAGCCTTTATTGCTCTCTTACATTTCCCTTTTCTCTCCCGAGGCCCCTGCTCTTAGCTTATAAGTCTTAGGGCTTCCAATCATGGGGTGCCACGTATGTACTGTCCATTGGTCCAGGTATGTGGAAGCTATGCATTAGCCTAAGCCTTGGCCTTATATGGAGTTGTTTATTACTAGGAGCGCTCACCCCCTGAGAGGGTGGAAGGCGGAAACCGGCGCCATCCTAGGGCGCAGCTACACGCAGCTCCCTACAGTTCTCCCTTTTAGTTTTTGCAACAGGTGAGAACAGAGGCCTGATCCCCATTGTGCTAGAGGCTGTGCTGATGCTTGCCCAGGCTCTTATACCCAGGGAGCGTCAACAGCGCCCGATGCCCTTTGCACAGGGGTGGGAGGAGTGGCATCTACCCACATGCAATCAGGCATGCTCTCCATGGATTCCGGGTTGGCCGCTCCAGTCTCCAAGTGCAGTGCTTTGCCTCGCATCCTGTGCTCTAACAATTTGTGTAGGGTGGCCAGCCATACACCAGGGGACTGTCCTATTTCCATGGCCGCGAATGCTTGGACCAGCATGGCCAGGGGTTCCGTGTTCATGCAGCTGCCATTAATACCACATAAGAGCCAATTATCAAAAGGGTTGGACACATACAGCTGTAATGGATCTTGATCACTAAAGTTTTGACCTGCATAGGTCTGATTAAACCTAGTGGCTATGCCTGGGGAAAAGGTAAATTGTTTTGCTTTGTTGGCCCAGGTTACAGTGTGGGACTGACACCCAGTCCACAGCCAGGTCTCTCCCCAATTCATTCCCCAACAATAGGGGGGATCGTAAGACTTTCGGAAACTGCGAACCATGGAGCCACCACATCACACTCCCCCAGAAACTTTTCTAACGTCCTATTACTCAACTTCAATTTTCGTGCATGCAACAGCTCCTTCAGAGCCTGAAAAATTGGGTGCGAAGTGGAAGCGCCCATGATGACTGATAATACTTTCGGTTTCGTTCCTTTTCGGTTTTAGTCTGCTCATCAGCAAACTCTTGCTTTCTCTTATCTACAGAGAAGCGCCCATTACCTGGGTTATCCTCACTCTAGGTGAGACTCCCGCTCCCCCCGAATTAGGGAGCGCGAGTTTTACTACCCGCTCTAGGCAGACCCCACTTACCTCAGGGCTTACCAGTACTGTTCGCGCAGGGCTCCAACCAGCAACGGGACTGCAGTTCCCGGGTTTCGGCACCACTTGTCGCGTGCAGCCTTGCCAGCAAGGAAGATGCGACCACTGGTTGTGTCTGCGCAGCCTTTATTGCTCTCTTACATTTCTCTTCTCTCTCCCAGAGGCCCCTGCTCTTAGCTTATAAGTCTTAGGGCTTCCAATCATGGGGTGCCACATATGTACTGTCCATTGGTCCAGGTATGCGGAAGCAATGCATTAGCCCAAGCCTTGGCCTTATATGGAGTTGTTTATTACTAGGAGCGCTCACCCCCTGAGAGGGTGGAAGGCGGAAACCGGCGCCATCCTAGGGCGCGGCTACACGCAGCTCCCTACACAGGGTGACAATCTTTCCAATTAATGGCTAGATTCAAAAATCTTCTAGAGATTCTCAGGATCATTGCCTTGCCCATCTTCTACATATAACTATATGGCCTGACATTGTCATGTTTCCTAGCTCTTCTCCTTTCCCCCTCTTGATTAGTTAGTCCTTGAGATCCTGCTTTCCTTTTACTTGTATTATACTTTTCTATTTGTATTTCTTCTTTAATGCTGTGACTCATCCACATGGCTGACACTGACAAAGGTTCTACAATCTGAGGTACAGAATCTCAGGATAAATTCTGAAGGGATTTCACTGATCTTATCAGACCCAAAAGCTACAACTCTTGTCACAAAGGTCCTGCTTTACGTTGGTCTTAACCATCCAGCGGAAAGTGTAAAAATGAAATATAAGAAGTAAAGCCATGCTGTTATGTTGAGCTGTAGGGGAATCAGGTCAACAATTTCTGACAGTGCCAGTCAAGTGGAAGACCCAATACTATTATGGACTACTGGACTCTTTTAGAATATTTTGCTGAGTTTATACACCTATAATATTCAAATAATGGAACTTAACAAACAAAGGGGATACAGATGAATGTCCATTTTGCACCTGTGTATTCAAAGTAGTTAGGATAGATATATAGTTACATTCTCTTAATGAATAGAGGGATTTGTTCTAATGGTGTTTGTAAATAGGATATCATGTCCAAATCTTGTACAGTAATTAACCACTAGGAAGAATGTATGCAATGTGTTAATTATTGAAACTGTCCTACCAATTTGATTTGAAACTGTCTCATTGCTATTTGTTTCTCAATAAAATTATGAAAAAAAGAATGTTACCAGGAAACAAAGGAGTCAATGAAATTAGGTTTACTTCAGAATTCATTGGATTCATAAGACTCAAGAAAATAATGGAAATTATATTTAAAGTAAGCAAATTTTCAAGTACAATTCTTTATTTTACTTATCAGTTATGAATGCAAAAGAAGGTTCTTTTTGATAGGCAGTTAAGTTGGATAAAAATTAATATTCTGTCAGAGAAGGACTAGGTTATCATGGAAGTCATTGGAAAATAAAGACATCAGGATTGTGGTTAGAGGAACACCTAAAGCCCAGGCCTCAACATAAAGATGCAATGGCTAGACCTCCATGCCTCCCCAAGGGATAAACAATAACTTATAATTATACTAGAATCAACACTGCCTGGTCCAGGAAGTCCAGGCAGGCATCAGTCGCCGAGGTAGGGGACCAGAGTGTCCAGACTTATTCTTTCCACAAAATGTCTTTGTTCTTTCCAAGTACCTAACTAGGTGACTCACTTTCCTATTGAATAAATATTAGCAGCTATAATTGTAATTCTATAACTTGAGTACAGTTGGGCCCACGCTGTGACTCATCTGTGTACAGGCCCAGGGGAAGGCCTCTGCAGAAACCTGCTCTCAGGATCCCTCCTGTCGTCCAAGAGCTCTGGCTCAATAAACTTTTCCTTCTCTTCACCTTCCCTTCTGTTCACCTCTATTATCTCTTGGAATTAAGTCTTCAGTTTCAGGGGACACAAACTCAGCACATCTGACAGCTAGCAGGTCAGGAGTTATATTTCTCCTATATTAGTTTTGCCCATGGAATGATTCAGAAAACACATCTTTTCTCAACTGAAGTTTTATTACTGTTGAGTGTTCTCAGGAAGAATCCAATTATGAATCTAAGAAGACACACTAAAATATCAAAATAAATGGTGAGTCACTAAGTTAGTTGACATTAGTAATAAAGGTTTGAGTGCAATGATTTTTTTCCAAATTTGTTTTATAATTAACAACTTTCAAATGGAATTAATATTAAAAATAAGATGGTGAATAAAAGCATAAACACAGTGTAGTTTTTGAGTTTTGGAGGGTATATGATAGATACACCATTTAGTCCTAGTCACTGCAAATGATAAAATTAGGAAGAAGCTCAAGAATTAAAGTTTATTGCTAGAACAAGAGAAATAGAATATTTCAATTTCAAATAATTAGTTAAAAGATTGAATTTCAAGATTCAAAAATAAAGATTTACTCGATAAAAGGCAGCAAAAGGTAATATATACCCTTAACAATTGAATGAAAAGAAAATACATAGATTTAGAGAAATAATACAAAAAATACATGCAAAATTTTAGATAAACACAAATAGCATTAAGTAATGGATTGAAATTAAAATGTCAGGGACATTTACTGTTTGCCTTAGAAATATAACAATACCTCAACAATAATAAAATCTATCAATGTGATATACAATATTGACAAATTATAAGGAGAAAAACAACTTTTGAGTAAACCTACATGCCTGGTTAGGCAAGTGCAGGGGCTGGGGTTCAATACCACTCACCACATGCTGTGCTGGCCCCACACCCAGATGGCTGAGCAGGCCACCTGCACTGGGTGTGGTGGTGCGGCCTGTAATCCCAGTGCTGGGGAGGCTGAAAGCAGGGGGATCACTACAAGTCCGAGCTGGGTAGTGAGACCCTGTACCTAATACATTAAAAAAACCAAACAAACATAAATGGTATTCCTTAGCTCACAAAGTGCAGAAAGTTTATCTTTATTTTGATGCATAATTTTTTTACCAAGATTTATTTAAAAAAATACATTTAATGGCACCTGCCTTTTTTCTTTGAGAAAGACAAGAAAGTAAGGTCATTGTCTCCATTACTATTTAGTAGACCACTGAAGGGCCAACCAAAGTAGCAGCAACATCAGCAGCAGGGACAGCAAATTGGGGAGGATGACTGTCATGGAGACAGTCTAAGAACCTCAACTGTCAAGCTGTCAGCATCATTAAGCTTATGTGCAAGACAGCACATAAAATATCAGCATACAAGAAATTGCCTTCCTATGTGTAACATTAAACAATCAAACATACTATAAAAAGTTTAGTTGAAAAGTAATTGGTAACAGTAATAAAACCACAAAGCCATAAAACACCTAATAACAAAGACTGCAGGTAATATCAAACAAATTAAAGCTTAAGATTCTAAAATATCTACATGCTATTGAAAGAATTCTAGAAAATCTATACACATAGAAAAATGGAAAATTTTATGAGTGAGGAAGTATATCATTCAATATATTTCAAGTCTCATAAAGCAAATCAGTAATTTAGAATCAAATCACTTAAAGCTATATTCTTTTCCTGTTAAAGTTGAGAAGTGGACAGAAATTTATCCATAAAAATATGTGAAAAAATAACCAAAATAATATTGAAAGAAAAAAAAACTAGTGGGAGCTTGTGCTATTAACACCAAAGCATCAAAAAGTAGCAATTAATTAAAAAATTAAACCATTATTAGTGGAACAGGTAGCAGATAAAGATAAATGGAATGTAGAATCTAGAAATGTTATCATTTCTCTCCCTTTCACTAAGTTTAATATAAAGTGGTCATTTCATAGTGGGAGTATGGGTCATTTAGTAAACTAAAGAACATGTTCGCATGTATTCTGTAAGTTTGAAGATATAGCTCTTTGTTTATACACTAAATACTCCCCAAGTAAAAAGTTCAGGTTCCGTGCATGAAAGAAGATATAAGAGAGTGACTGAGTATGGCTTCAGTTTCTTATATATTATATATTAGTTCTTATATAGATTTTCATGGCCTCCAATTCTATCAAATTTTTGTTGTGAGTCACAAGATTCCATTCTTATTTATGGTTGAATAATATTCCATTGTATATGTGGACTTTGGAAAAATTAAGTAGAGATAAGGAGAGATGGCAGGCAAGAGGGAAGAAGACTCTCAAAGATGAGGGAGGTGTCAGGAGAAGGGAGCCAAGGGGCAGGAGCAAAGCAGGGTAATGAAGCCAGTCGGTGTCATGTGTATGTCCAGTGTGTCAAATTAAGTCCATTATTTCATATCATAAAATGTGTACTAATTTTTTTTAAAAGAACAAATATCTGAAATTTGTTCTTATGAAAATGGAAGCATGAAATAGTATTACTGCCTACAAAAATAGATTAAAAAGATATTCATGTATGTGCAAAAGTAAATTATGAAACAAAGAAGAAGGTATATTTGAGCTGTAGGTAGAAAAGCTTCTATGACATGTCACAAAATATGCCAAACCTCCTGAAGGAAATATTCCAACAATTAATATTAAATTAAACCTAAATAAAAAAACCTAAGGATGTTTGCAACATATGTAATAGGAAAGTATTCATATTCATGACATACAAAATAACCACAAATCAATAGGATAAGACAATGAAACGTAGAGGAAAACAATAGTTGGCATTTCATGGATTATAAAAGAAAAATTACTGAAGATTAAATTCAAAATTATAATTTTTCCTTGTAGTAATAAGTGTGCTTTTTACATTGGTATTGAAATATTTTGAGATTTGCATTTGTATATAAGTATGCAAAACATGAAGTACCTTTGCCTGTAATAAAAATATATAGCAGTTTGCATTTAACTTTTACATGTATGTATATAGTATTTACATATCTTATACATATATGCACACACATATATAGACAAAAACCCATGAAAAAGGGAAGGAAAGATGCAAATTTGAAAATTATTTGTGGATTCCTCTTCAGAGGAATATGGAATTTAACTTTTTTTTTTTTTTTTTTCAGAACTGGGGATTAAACTCAGGGAGTTCAGGGAAGCGCTTATTCTACTGAGCCATCTCCCCGGCCCCGGAATTTAACTTTTTAATCCTCTAATCATTTTCTTTAATTTTACTTATCATGCATACTTTAATGCCTTAACTTTGTACACGGACAATATATTCATGAAATATGTCTTTGAAATTATTTTTATCAGTTATATATAAGGCATTAACGAGGTAAACCTGTTCTCAAAACTTTTTAATTAAATCATAGCGTCTAACTCTTCAGGTTCATACCTAGATGTCCCCCAAGGGCATCCCACATGGTAGGTGGGGTTTCTGGAAGGTGACAGGTTCTGAGGGCTTGCCACTGACTCGCCCATGGAGTGCTGCCTCCTGAAAGAGGGGGTCGCTGTGGCCTTGAGCCCAGGCTGCGTTTCCCCTCCTGACATTTCACATCACTCCCACTCTGCCTCTGGCCCCTTTCTGGGAGCACCCTTTTCCTCTGCAGTGCCCCTCTGTCTGACTGTCCTGCCTCAGAGACAGGCAAGAATGGACTGCAACTTCTACAAAGTATAAACCAAAACCAGTTTTCGTCCTTTATGTTTTGGTGCCAAGTATTGCATGTTGGCAAGAAGAAAAGTGAGTAAGACAGTAAACAACACCAGTTCAGTTCATGTAACAGAAAAGTCTGATCAAGACTCAAATTTGGAAAAACAAATACAAAAATGTAAACTGATAAACCATGAACGTCTTTATGTCACATTTGGACGGTAAACATCACTGCACATCCCATCTGCTTGATTTTGTCCTTGTAGGATTTAGATTGGGCGAGACACTCTATGCTACATGGATGTTTTCCAGAGTTCATGTATCTAGAAAAACAGCTGCATCTTCATAGAGATAATTATAATGTCCAAGAATATTATTCTTACATTCTGAGAGCCATGTAAATAAATGTTTAATTCAATTTGGGAAGGTTTTAGAAATATTTGTTTTAACATAAATCCACAGCTTTACTGTACAAGGAAATACTACAATATTTACAGTACAGACACTCAATATTTGAAAGGAATATTAAGTCTGTGCTTCAATATAATGTGATCAACTTATGGTAAAAGAATGTTCAATATGTTTGATAGCAGACAATTATGATAACAGGATGTGTCCAGGGATACTGAAGGGCAGATTCCTAGAGATAATGGATGGAAGGAGATACATAACATCTGCGGGTTATCGCCTCATACGGAAAACATCAGATGCGCAGCATTACCAGAAAGTGATGAAATATTTTCACCCTCTTCTATAATTCAAGGCCTTGCTTATGTAGTTGATGTAAAGCTTTTTATACTAGAGGAAAACCCTTCTTAAGGATAAGTACAGAAGAACAGAACTTCTTTATTTGAAAGAAGCAGCTTCATGGAAGGGGTGCAAGGATGAGGGGTATACACGCACAGGCAAAGGGCGGAACCGAAAAACGTACTTCAGCTGGTAACTGGCAGGTGTGGCATGCCTGCAGCCAAGAAGACTGCTTTGTAAAGAAAATGGTTTTCTTGATTTCCTTTTCTGGTCACCTTTGTTATCACTATGCATAAAAATCTAGGGTTGATCTGAAGTTTAATAGAGAAGATTTTTAGGCGACTAAATTTAGGTCTCCTAAGCCTTCAGTAGTTTGAAAGCTTTTGTCTCAAATTAAGTATTCTACTGTCCTTATATCAATTATTTTTATGTCCTCTGCCACAGACACATATTTATGGAGAGGGGCAGCATCTGCTAAAATATATCTTCTACCTTGAAAGCTCAAGTGATGAAGACAGAATGTAGAAGAAAAAGAGGGAAAAGTGAGTAAATAATTGCATTAGAAAAGTAGAGCGGTGTGTCTGATTATTTTGCTCAGAATGATACTTGACCCTGAATTGCTTGGTACGCATAACTGAAAAGGAAATAGGTATACAATCAAAATAGCATAAAAAGATGGACTCAGATAGGAAAAACAATGATTTGGTGGAATTTTTTTTTTTTTGGTAGGGGTGTATGTGTTTGTGTGTGTGTGTGTGTGTGTGTGTGTGTGTAGGGTCTCACTATGCAGCTCAGACTCATAGCAATCCTCCTGCTTTCATCCTCCCTAATGCTGGGATTTCAGGTGAACGCCACCATGCCTGGACTCAATCGCTGGCTCAGCGTGCCCAGGGGCGGGGCCAGCACAGCATGTGGTGCCAGGGGTCCTACTCCAGCCCCTACACTTACCTAAGCAAGCTCTTAATCTGCTGAGCTATCTCGCTGGCCCTATTTGATAGAACTTTAAGAGAAAAATCATTGATTTTTTAAAATTTAAATATGAAAATAATTTTAAGACCAGTTATTAAATTATTTTATTTGTTGTTAACAAATGTCAGAAGTTAATGTTTCTTTTTTTACTTTGAATGCTTTAAACATTTTTCTCTAATTTCTTTGTCTAACAGTAACTTACATACATTTAATTTAAAAATGTAAAGAGCACAGAAAAGCAAAATTAAAAAAATTTAATTTTTTAGAGTACTAGAAGTCCAAAATTATAGTCAACTTTTTGAAATATTGTATTCCATAGTTTTGATACATAATTTACTTGGTTGAAAAAATACTAAATATTTGTGTGCCCTCTTTAATATTGCTAAATTACATTTTCATATATGATTTTTCATAGTATTTTAAAAGATTGTTTTAAAACCTTTATTATTTATATAAATGTATGATATATAATTGTGATATTCTAAAGTTCAATATTATTTTTTCATTGCATTTATGTTTATAAACAGTGCTATATTAAATGATTTCTATAAAAATTGTGGTATCTTGTCAATTTAGAATCATAAAGTAGACCTGAAAAAATTATTTGATCAAAGATCAACTAATAACCAAATTGTACTTTTCTAAAATGTATATCAATTTAGACTATTATCAGTTGTGGTTGGCAGTTACTTTTTCAATGTACTATTGACAGAACTGGATGCTTTGTTTTTAATTAATGCAACATTAATTGTATGTTTCAAAAATTGGATTATGTGACATTATAAATGATTATCAACATTGAACATTGCTTATATGCTTATTATATATTTTTGTTATTTATTTTTTATCTGCATTATTTTCTATGTAAGGGAGTCTGATTTTTATTTATTAATCTGTATCGGTTCTTTGAAGGAAAATGTTTAGCTATATTATTTATACATTTTTATTTTGTAACCTTAATCTATATATTTTTGAAGATCTGTTACTTGTACTTCTGCACTTCATCTTTCTTTTTTTAAATAATTTTTTTCTGAATAATTAACTCACTGTGGAATTCTTTTCTTTTAAAATGTATTAAGCCTTTTCTTGTAGGTCATCTCAATTTTTGTTGAAATTTCATAGATACTCATGAGGTCTATTTCTTCAGAAACTAAATTAGTTTTCTTAATTAACTTTTCCTTTAGGGTAAAAAACTATCCTGATATGCATACTGATGAGATGAGGTATATTCACCGACTAATGTTGGCTTGTATCTGTCATATGCTGGTGGGTAGACTGATTTTTTTTTGCATGTTTCATTTTTTAAATTGAATAACATAAATACAACATTTTAAATATTTTCTACAATAGGTTAATATGAACAAGGAGCAATATATATGCAGAGTCATTGCCAACTATTTGATATTTATTTTTATCAATATTCTGCTGGTTCCTCTTAGATCGGTAAACAGAAAGTTCTGTGCCTTTACCTGTTTCCTGTCTGAAAGTCTTTTTCTTACATCTTGTATTCTGAGTAGCTACTTTTAAGATTATGAGGCATAGTATAGTGTGCTTATTGTTGCTCTCCTACTATTTTGAAATGAAAGTTTACTTTTTCATAAGGCAAACTCTATTTTAAGATATTTTGTGTAGATCATAGAAACAATTCTAAGTGAAAACCAAATGTTACTTTCCAGAGATTTAAGGCTGCATAAGTTAATATGTTTAATCTGTATTCAGTATTCATATATCATTATTTTCAGAAATTAGGTTTTTTTAAAAAACTCTCTTGATAAATGAAACCTTCAAAATTAAACTCCAATACTGTTCTCTAAAATATGTGAAGCATTCCAGAAGAAAGTCTCTTAAATATAATTATTCAAGCTTTGATAGTAACTGAGTGGAAATTTGTCAGCATTCAAATTATAAAGGGTCAGTGATTAGTTTTGGATGAGGGAAACATTATAGTCCCTGGACTCTTAAGGTCAATAAATGTCTAAAGACAAATTTGGAGCAATTATGCTTTTGCCTTGCTAGTCTGTTACTATATGTAGATATGCCAGCTTAACACACCTGAGGTCTTTCTTTGTTCCATACTTATTGTAATAGTTAAGTTCCTAAAAATTTAGCATAAGACTGTAAAAATCTTAGTTTTCAAAAAATAAGGAAGTCATCAAGTCTATTTCTGAAGTATGGAAATACTGTTAATTATGTAGACATTATATTTAACATGATAGATGAGCAATGACAGTATGCTAAGAATTTTAATATAAGGACTATATTGTTAGAAGAAAACTCTAGGGCCAGCCAGATAGCTCAGTGGACTAAAGCACCTGCTTAGGCAGGCTCAGCAACAGCGGTTCAATCCTTGGAGTGCCATGCCAGACCTGCGCCCACCCCAGGATGCACTGAGACTGGGTGTGGTGGCGTGCACCCCTAATCCCAGCACTTGGGAGGCTAAAAACAGGAGGATTGCTATGAGTCTGATTGGTATAGTGAGACCCTGTAGACCCTGTACTAAACACATTAAAAAAAAAGAAGAAAAGAAAAAGAAGAAAACTCTATCACATGGTAAGATACTACTAGTAGTGATTTAGACAAATTTAAATTCTTTGTCGTACTATTTGTTTATAAACACACTAAGAGTATTTGGAAAACAAACCCTACATTCTCTTCTTATAACTAGAAACAGATAAAAAGGTACCTATCAAAAACATACAAGAGTTCAGACATTACTACATTTTGATTTTGGGAAGTATATATGGGGTATCTGAGCTTCTTTTATAGAATATCTATGACAAATTATTTTTCCAAAGTCTGAGCAATGCAATCTCTCATCCTACCTATACTTCCTACAATGGGTTATAGATATTTCTCCCACTTGAAGGTTTGGGGCTGAGGGGGACAATTATCTAGGAAATCACTTCCGAAAATCTGGGCATATCCATGAATAAGGCAAAAGTGATCATATGTAACTTTAACTGCTAGGTCATAAAAGGTGCTCAAATTGCTCTTTGAAACATTGTGAGCAGATGAATAGTGAGAGGGCGAGATCATATGCCAATGTTCTGGTTAGTAGAACCAAGCAACATCCTAACTGGTAGCCAGTATCAATCTCAGTCTAGGCCAGCCAAACAGCTCAGTGGATTAAAGAGCCTGCAAGCAGGCTCAGGGACTGGGTGTTCGATCCCTGGGCCTGTGGTGCGGGCCCTGCCCATGGGGCTCTCTGAGACAGCAATTGAGCCTGGCTGTGGTAGTGCATGCCTGTAACCCCAGCACTTGGGAGGCTGTAAATAGGAGAATCATTTCGAGTCCTATATAGTAGTGAGACCCTGAACACCCTGTAGCTTCTTCCCTAAAATACAGAAGAAGAAAATCAATCTCAATCTTGAAATGTCTGAGTGGCCTAAGCCTTAGTTGGTTTCAGGTCAGTCTTTTAGGTCATCTATAGTTTTGAATCTTCCAAGCTGCTTCCAGATATTGCAGAGCCAAGGGAAACCATCTTCTCTGTATTTTGCCCAACTTTCTGAGTCACATATAACAGAAGTCTCTCAGCAGCAGAAAACCAATAGATGTGAGTCCTGGAGTCATGGAGCTCAACAATATGAACCTGTGGTTTTGTCTTGGCTGGCAGGTGGAAACTGGAAGGATAATGAGAAGACAGCTGGTGAGGTTCTCTAGTTTGAGAGCTACAATTAAAGAGAATCAGCTGAAGATCCCCATTTAGTCTTATTTAGAGGATTCTTCTGGACTTTGAGTTGATGGATGGATGGATGAAGGATCAAGACTTTATCAACCTGATGGTAGCAAAAAATGAGTTATGCTCTTTCCAGAAACATGAATTATTTAGGCCAGCACAGTAAAGTTTGGATTAAGCCTGGGTACAAAGTGTGAGTATATGTCTACAACTATTTACTAATGATGAATCAGAAAACAGGATTCCAGGGAGAGTTCTAGGGACAAAATTACAACTGTTCTGTTAAAGCCCTAGGAAATGAAGAATAACTAAGGACAGAAGAGAGAGGGAACTCTGTAAAACCTAGGAGTGAGGAAATGTCTCACACGCCTAGAAATAGCTTCTTCCAGGATATTTCTTTCACTTTGCTAATGAATGAGGTGACCCCATCCATTGTCTCATGGTATCATGTCCCAATTACCATAGATTTGTGCTGCAATTGCTTACTTTGTCTGTCACTGGCCTACATTCTAGGAGGAAAAGACTGTGCTGCCTTATCCCCGGAATGGAGTCTAAGGTATAGTTGGTATTCAATCAATATATTTTAAATAACCAAATTTTTTTAATAAAATGAATAAATTGTTTTGTCCTAACAGACATAATACAGAGTAGACAACATTTGTAAATCTTCATATGCTGGGTAAATGGAAGAAAGTATTTCTCAAATCAAGACTCTAAGACATTGTTCATGTATGGAGTATTATAAGGAAGTAGTACCAGCTTTGCCTCAGATATTTGTGAGACTTTAGGGAAGAGTATAAATAGATAATTTGCCATATGTGTAAATGTCTAAAGATTTTTGTGAGTCAAGTCAAGAAACTCCTAAATAAAACATATTTTAGCCTTCTACTTAGACAGATATGATTTTATAATGAAATGAGAAGCAAGTTTAAATTAGAATTATTGGACACTCACCCTTTTCACCTGCAAAGCGTCACCTCAGACTGTACCTCAGGTCTCGGTTTCCTCACACCAGGTGATACTCCTCAGGGAGCACAGACTCTGGGAAGTCCTTGTGGAGGCCCTGTGGGAAGGTTGGCCATTGTGAAAGATATGGATGGGTTACAAAGAGAATGGCCTTCAAGCAGGATTATGGGCCTGTTAGGAGTTATGTGGAGGGCCACTCGTGCTCCTCTCTTCATGTAGGGGCATGAATGGAAGATGGTAAAGGCAAGATTGTCTTTCCCTCTAAAAGAAAGTAGCAAATACTTAAAATTACACCCCTAAATAAATCTAGATGGCAAATGAGTCAACAAAGATGTATTGATGGGATAAATGTTCCCTATAAACACTTCTGAGTGAAATTTAAACATAACACTGGGACTTTGTGTCCCCTGAAGTGGATCCCTATTGGGGTATGTTGGTTTTCTTAGTTTCCCCACTGGATTTGATGGGTATTTAAAAGCAAAGGTTCTTTTTGAGTGTTTAAAAGATAGAGTAGATTTAAAAGATAGAATAGATATTGTGAAAGGGAAAGAAACTGCTTAAAAGGGAAGAACAACTGGTATGGAAGAAAAAGAAAAAAAGGAAGAAGAAATACACACACACACACATATATGTATATATTCAAGAAGATATTTGTACTAATCTCAGTTTATTGACAGTAACAAAGCTTTTACTGTTTGATCAATTTTGCATGCGTATATCTGGAAATCTGAGCAACTACACTGAAGATAACAATGTGCAATGTGAAACTGCTGTTAGTTGCCTATCATCTTGTTTTGAAATTCAGTGTCATTTTCATTTTTATTTTGAAAATTATGCTAAGAATATATCAGTTTGGACCAAATTCACACAGCTTTAAAGGACAAAGGGCTCAGGAAAATATTTCAGGATGGAGTGAAGACAGAGTAGATAGCACTTACAGATATGAAAAATAATTCTGCACATTTGCATCTAAACTGCATAAAATTACATCCACAGGCACACGGCATACTAGTAATAAATTGTCTTGAAAAACACTTGTTTATTATAAATTTTTTCACTTTTTATTCAAATGCTTTCAGTTTCATTAAATTAAACATAAAGTTCCACAGCTGAGGATGAATATTCTAGGATGAGTCATATGGATGTAAAATAAATTTAGTGTTTTTATATTCCTGTTAGCATATTTTAAGTTCTACCTTAGAACAGCTCTCACTTGGCAGTGTGCTAGGCTCTCTGCAATTTGTGATTTTCAGATCACTTGAGGGAATGCGCAAGAGTACAGCATGGAGATATTCAGATGACTGTGGGTGGAGGGGAAAATTTCTCCTTGAAACTTGAAGACTTTCAGTGTGACCCTTATATATACTGTCATAGCTTCTCTAAGAAAGTGTTCATAATTCTCATATTATGCCACTTACCCTCTCTTCACATAGGGGAGTGAATGGAAGATGGCAAAGGTGACATTGTCTTTCCCTCAAAAGGAGAGTAGCAAGTACCTAATACCTATTGGGGTGACAACTATGTCAAAGGAACACTACTAGTTTGAAGGTTGGTAGAGTGTCTTCTTTCTGTATCTATACCCACTAGGTATCATAGCTATACAGAATACATAACTGTAGACTGATCTACTTCAGATTCAGCTACCTAATCATAGCCTCTCACCTGAGCTTCAGAACTCCAGGGACTTAAAAAGTACTCAACAATGTTGACATTGACACCCACAATTCAACATATCTAAAGTAGACTCTTTTTTTTTTAAATAGACTCTTGATTTCCTGTGTCCTTATCTCCATCTTCTCCATGTCAGTCAATAGCACTAGTGTTCAGTTTCAAATCCTGGAATTATCTTTGTATCCTTTCTTTCCTTTATCTTTAACAGTTAACATATTATAAGCCCTATTGGCTTCACTTTCAAAATACATGAAGTGATTTATCAGATATATTCAAGTAACACATCAAAAGAATGAGTTAATTTTCTACAAGCTGTGGCTAACGTGTTGTAGAACTTCTATGGATAACAGGTACTGTGACTTAGTGGCTGTGTTCTTGGGCTCTAGTCAAAGTATAGTTTACTTCCTGCAAACCACTAGAGTAAGCCTTCGTAATGCAAACACACATTTTGTGAGGATGATACAGTTGTATTTTCCTCTGCTAGTCTAAGAACAAGAAAAACTCTTGGTAATACAGATGAAAGAAACACAGAAGTCTCTGAAAGGTTAAGAGAAGATACATTGCTCAGCTCCATTTTTCAATTTTCTTTATTTCGTTTTCTATCTCAAATTGACAATTTAAAACCCAAAATGCTGGCAATCTGGAAATGTCAATGGAGACACAAAACAAAACAAGGTAAAACAGAAAAAAATAAAAAAGGTTTTCTGGTCAGCAGACCAATAAGTAGGGAGAATAACAATAGAGAAATGCTTTCATTCATTAGTGTGTGTTTCAGCATGTGATGTTTATGCTCATCTTCAGGGGTGAGCACATGAATGTAATCCAGCTTGTTCCTTTTTTCACTCCCCTTCCCCTTCCTACCCTCTTTGTTACATCGTCCTCTAATCATCTTACTCCAGCTTTACAGAAAAATATTTATTCATTGTAGCCAAGGCCCAGAAGAGTTCTTCACAGCTCTCTTGGCCAGCCTGTACTGGGGTGCCCTAGGTCACCCACCAGGGTGTGAACCTAGAAAGATAAGTCGGAGCCCTGCCAAGGGTCAGGGAAGTGGGGATGCTGTGGTACTCCTGAACTTCCTGCCCCTTCAGTAGTAATTGCATGTGGGTTATCAGATAAGTATACAAAACAGTGTTGCTGTATGCTAACAATTAGTGTATAAGCACCAAAGTTCTAACTGCAATGCCATGAGGGGTAAATACAACAAAATATACATAGGACTTGCACGCTGAAATTATAAAACATTGATGCAAGAGACCAAGTGAGATCTAAATCAATGGAAATGCATTGGATTTGTGGAGTAAGAACACTCAACATAGTGAAGATGTAAATTCTCAAATTGACACACAGGTTTGATTGATTCCATATAAAATTTCTGTACAATTTTGTATGGTGTGGACAAGATTGTTTTATAAACTACATGGAAATACACAAACTCTGGAGAAATTGCATATCTATAAACAAATGAACAAATGGTAATCTATGTTTCACACTGTCCAAAATATTAACTCAAAATAGATAAAAGATTTCAATGCAAACTGTAAAGATCTGTCTTGGGAAAAATATAGATGAATTCTTTGAGATCCAGGACTAGGAAATGTGTTCTTAAAATTTATTTTTTAAAAAAACCTCTGTATAAAGGCTGGTCGGAGAGCTCAGTGGACCAAAGCGTCTGTTTAGAGAAAGCTCAGAGGCTGGGGTTTGATCCCTGGCCCTGCTGTGCCAGCCCCACCCTTGGGGCTCCTTGAAACTGAGATTGAGACAGCGTGGTGGTGTGTACCTATAATTCCAGTGCTTGGAGGCTGAAAACAAGAGGATCACTAGGAGTCTGATCTACGTAGTGAGACCCTGAACACCCTGTACCAAATACATAAAAAACCCTATATATAAAGAGAAAATTTATACAGTGAACCTCACTGAAGTTTAAAACTTATATTCTGCTAAAGTTCTGTGTAGAAGAAGAAACAGTGAACTACTACATAGACAAAAACTAAAAAGCATATATTCTTCAGAACATGAACATATAGGATATAGAAAGACCTCCCAGAAAGTAAAACGAAGACTCAGTTAAGTATTAGGCAAATAATACGATCATTTTTCCTGAAATGATTACACCTAGATGCATTACGTATTTCAGATAAGTACCTAACATATGATCATAATCATTGAGCATCAGGGAAATACAAACTAAAGCAAATGAACCACAACTATACACTTATTAAAATGGCTAAAATAAAAGTGATAACACAAACTACAGGCCAGAAGGTGGAAAAATTGAATCACTCCTATATTGCTCATGGTAATGTAAAGTGGTGCAGTTACTATGGAAAACAGTGGAGTGGTACCTCTAAAAATCAAGTACACAGCTATTCCAGAAACCAGTTAATACCACTGCTGGACAGTTTTCCTAAAGGAATGAAAGCCTCTGTTCATACAAAAATGTGCACATGAATATTCGTATCACTTTCATTATCAGTAACCCAAAATCAGGGAGCAGTTCAACTATCTCTAATATAGTAGCATGAGACTCATCAGTTAGAAAAATATCGAGGGAGTAATCCAAAGAAACAAATTCCTGATCTAGTTAACATTTGTGAATCTCCAGAGAATTGTGCTGAATTGAAAATGAGAGTTTTCAAAGGTCATAAACAGTTATGATTTCCTTTATATAGTATCTTAAAATGATAACTACAGTGAAGAATAAGTTAGTTATATAATACAAGGATGGTAGTAGCAACAGGAGTGATAACGGTGGTGACAGAAATATTCTGCCATACTGTATTGCTGCTTACTGTCTCAATGTGATGCTGCGCTATCATTTTTGCAAATGTCACTAATGAAGGAAATTGGGTAAATGGTACATGGGACATCTATGTACATTTTGATGACTGGATGTGAATTCATAACTATCTCAAAGTAAAAAGTATGATTAAAGAACACCAAAATGTCAATCACACCCCTCTTCTTTCCAGAAACCTTTATTCTGTTCCCATAGTTTTTAGAACAAATTCCATATTTTTCCTCATGTCTCCAATGTCCTCGATGATGTAGTTCCTCCCTCCCTCTATGCTCGCTTGCTCTTCAACAAGTCCAGTTGGCATAATTCTTCTGCCTAACATACATTTCCTACTATTCCCATGAAATTTTTTTCTTTTTTCCCTTTTAAAAACCTAGTAGTGCTTATATACATAAACATTCATTCATTGTGGGCTACTTATAGATACCACAGCTAGATCTTTCATATTTTCCCTTCCCTCCTCCCTCTCCCAAAGCCCTTTATTATGGTTTATATCTAGATTGTCCCCCAGCTGTCATGTATGCAGAAGCAAAGTTTTGGATGGTGGTTGGCCTGTAGGACTGCTGTATTTATCAGCAGATTTTCCTTCTGGTGAGCTCAGTATCTGAATGTGCTCTTGGGAGGGGGGCTTGTTTAGAAGAGGTGAGTCACTGGTGTGGCCTGGTAAATGTACCTCCACCCCAGGGAATGCCCTTTGATTTATTTTGTGCTTCCTAACCATCAGGCTGTGAGCAGTGTCCTCTGGGCGAGGCCTTCTGCGAGGCTGTTTCTGTCCTGCAGCCTGTGTACCACAGACTGAAACTTCCGAAATGGTGAGACAAAAGAAGCCCCACTTCCTTGAAATTTCAGGTGTCCCATATTTTGTCTCACAGATCAGGAAAGTGACTAAGATCCAAGACCCACTCTTAAATCCCCTTTTCATCTCCATAAAGTATTTCAGGCTTTGGTTCAATAGTTAACTCCTGGAGGTTCTTCCTCATCAATTCGCTCTGTCGCTTTCTGTTTTTCTCCCTTTGACTCCCACTTCTTCCCTCCCTTCCTCTGTCCCCTTCCCTCTACATTCCATCTCTAAGAAAATGAAGTTCAAATATTAAGAAGTGAAGTTACTAAAATAATGTGTATATGCTGTTTCAATAAGATAATATGTTTCATTTATACAGATAAAATGTAAAAGTGGCAAGGTCCCCTTTGACCATAATCCTAAATTTATTGTATCTAATGTTTCTCTATATCACATATGGAATGCTCTTAAATTTAACATATCCTTGTATTAGTTTCACTATTGGAAAACTGCATGCCTTTTGATAGAATTCTAGAGTCTGAGGTTACTTGAAAGCTGATCTTTGAAGAAAAGCTGCATTCTAACTTGCAGAAGGCACTAGACATTTGGCCTTTTTTTAGAAAAATTTTTTTTAAATGTACTTAGTACAGGGTCTACAGGGTCTCACTACACAGATCAGACTCAAAGTGATCCTCCTGTATTCAGCCTCACAAGTGCTGGGATTATAGGCATGCACCACCACGCCCAGTCTCAATTGCTGTCTCAGTGTGCACCAGGGGCAGGGCCGGCACAACACACCAGGGATCGGAACTCGGTCGCTGTGCTCTGCCTATATAGGTGCTTTAGTCTGCTGAGCTATCTGGCTGGCCCTTGGTCTTTTTTACTCTTTAGCATGCAGCCTGACCTAGATGCTTCTCACTTGGCAGATGAGCGTGTTGCCTTTGTTCTCTCTGTGTGTCTCTGTGTCTGTCTTACTCCTCCCTCCTTGCCTCTCAGGTATGCATTAAAATCATGTGTGTAGATGGTATATGGGAAGTGGAGACACGAGGGCCTGTCTTTCCTGGCTGACTGAGCACTGAATACATCCACTGTATTCATTGCTGCTGCAGGGAAAATAAGCAACGCAGAGCTGCTCATCCATCAGCCTCATGATACTGCACATTTTCGTTTTCTATATATGCTTTCCATTAGAAGATGACAGTGCTAACTCATCATCCATAAGGTGCTTTTCTGATTTTTTCCTACAGAAGATATGTAATTGAGCTTCATATTTTCTCTATTTATGGCCTTTAACACAAATTTATAATATGAACACTTGAAAATAAGAGTGTCAACCATGGCTGCAATCTAGCAGTCCCTAATGGAGCTTGAACCTATTCAAATGAATGAAAAAAAAATGCCCTAGCCTAATTCATTCTCTTCTATGTGATGTTTCTTTAGATGTTTTTCCTCCTATCTTTTCATTATTATTTGATTCCATTTAGAAATACATTTATAGTGTGACTTTTTAAAAAAAGT
>NW_004524763.1:2475325-2485483 GCF_000260255.1 Octodon degus | reverse complement strand
ATAGTACAGGGTCTCACTATAGTACAGGGTCTCACTATGCAGCTCAGACTCATAGTGGTCCTCCTGTCACAGCCTCCCCAGTGCTGGGACTGTAGATGTACACCACCACACCCAGTTTCAGGGGCTGGAACAGTGCTGTGCCCGCACGGTGCGGTGGCTGCACAGCATGAGGAACCAGGGATAGAACTAGGTCCTTGTGCTTGCTAGACAGGCGCTTAGACCCCTGAGCTGTCTCCCTGGCTCCACTATTACATTTTTGTGTTAAATTTGAAGGAATGACTGGGAAGATGAAGACTATATAAAGAGATGTTGGTAGGGATTATGAAGTGTATGGGGAATATAATTATTACTAGTATAAAATAATTAGAAGTAAATTTTTATTTGCCTGTTTATCCATTTGTTTGGTAAGTAATGTATTGAGCATCTGCTGCTAAGGATAGGTAGAGATGCTGGGAGATAAATTAGTGGACAAATGAATATAAATATAATTTTGGAGTCTGTATTTTATTGGTAAAGAGAGATTATTATTTGAATCAGAAACCATTTGTAATTTTCAATCAAATAACATAATTGTGCCTTCTGATTTCAGGTTAATTGGTTATTTTTTTAATTTAATTTATTTATATATGTGCCTTTTTGAGACAGGATTTCACTATGCAGTTCAAGCTGCCATTGAGCTCACTTTGTCCATGTGTCTTTATTTTTTAATTAAACTTTTGCATTCACTTTCATTTTAATTCGCTATGTATGGGGACTCTCTGAACCTATGAGAAATGAATGCTTCATTATAACAATAAATGCATTCTCCACACTGTAGCCAAAATTACCTATTAATATCAAATCTGATTGCATTAGTATGTTGTTTAACACTTTTGTCTTAGTCCAATTTTCATTGCTATGGTTGAATACTACAAACTAAATACCTTATAAATCTATTTAGTTCTTATACTCTGCCAGCCAGGGATCCGAGGTTGAAGGGTTCACTCTGGTGAGAGTTGTCTTGCAGCAGGAAATGCCCAGAGTCTCCAGGTAATGCAGAACATCCGTGGTGAGGTGACCTAGAGAAGCTGGCAAGTGAAAGCTTGCACACTGTCTCGTTTGATAACCTATGAATCAGTTAATTCGCACTTGAATTAAAGTAGCTATGAAGGCAGAACCTTTGTTATCTGGCCACCCCTTAAATTTCACAACTGATCCAATTGCTTCCTACCTCACAATGTGGTTAAAATTCCAGCATACTTTTTAGTGAGCCATTCAAATCATAGCAACTGCTCAGTAGTTTGTATTGATCTTGGAATAAAAGTAATATCCTTGACATGGTTACCAAGCCTGGAATCATCTGGTTTGTGCCTGTTTCTCTCTGATTCTCATGGGATGGTATCCCCACACTGTTGAATTTATATATTTTTACTTTTTTTAAGAAGAAAAACAAAAATAAAGAACAAGAACAAAAACAATAACAAAGCAAAATAGAACAATAAAAACGGTACAGAATTTCAAAACAAGAATAGAAAATTAACAATGGTTGCTATATTATGTATCATTATCATTGAATTTGTTGCTCAGATTACCAGATATAGGCACACAAGATTGATCAAACAGTTAAACATGAACTCTTCTTTTCAATAAACCTTAATTCTGACTTTATCTCCATTTTAAACCTTGCAACACTTCCCTTAGCCCTAGGGTTGTCCCCGCAGCCTGGACGGTCACCTATTTTCTCCCTCTTTGGGCTCCTAGCTCTCTGCTCTATTGAACCTGTTCAGTCTGAAATCAACTTACATGTCCATGCTTAGAAAGCCCCACGGAGCTAACTTCATTAATAGCTCTCATAATAGCCTACTCTACTGTACCATGCTTATCCAACCTGAAATGAATAATTACCATTTATGGCTTGCTTCTAACAGGTAGACATAAGTTCCATGGGAGTAGGAACTGTGCATTGTCCTGATCATCACTGTATTCTCAGTTTCAGCATGAATTGTAATATACTAAGAAACAAAAAATATTTTTGACAAGCTAACTAACTCAAATTTTCATGAAAACCAGTATATACTGAACACTGTGCTATTATATAAAAGTATATAAAGGTGTTTATAGACTATGATTGAGACAGTCATGTTTTCTCTTAATGAGAATACAAGTGAAGTCGGCCTTCAGAAAATGGATGAGGGCCAGGGAGATGACTCAGTGGAATAAGCGCTTCCCTGGCAAGCACAAGGGCCTGAGTTCAATCCCTGGAAAAAAAAAAAAGATGAAATGCACACATTAGGGTATACTTTTAGAAGAGGTGAAATGAATTTTGGGGGAAGAGAAGTTATTTAGTATTTCTTGGACTTTCTGATATTGACTTGCCAAAATTGAACAGCATAAACCAAGGGTCTCTTGATAAAATGATCACTCAGCTTTTGTTCCTTTCATTTTGCTTTATTTGCAAATGGCCCTCTGGATATCCATCAAAACTACAGAGTGGAAATTGGTTAGCTTCATTTAACACCATATCCTGCTGCAAAGGCCTCACACCAAGGTACTTACCAGTTTGCATTTTTCATATTTTAATAATTTTCCTAGCTTCAAAAACTTAGAAGTGTGGGTAAAGTTGCTCACTGTAAATCCCTCAAGATTTAACTCTTTGAGGATATTGAGACTGCCATGTTCTAGTACCTGAAGAAACATAAACTTTCATTTTACATCCCAACATGGATGAAATCATCCTGATTAAATCAGTAAAGCCTTTGGCAACATAAGCTGGAATTTCTGTGCTGTAACAGGGTAGAATTCCTTTGTTGACTAACGATATCTTTCAAATTTAAAAGTCAATAAAAGTTTTCTGATTTTCACTGAAATTTTAGAAGAATGAAATAGCAAAGTATAAAATAATTTCCTCAGAGGAAACAATGGTATAAAGGGACAAATCATCATTGCTTCAGTATAATTTCATTTTGTTTATGAATATGGAAGCCAGTGGGGTAGATCTAGCAATTTGCATATCTGTTTAAAAGCCTCTAAACTTTCAGGTAGGATTTTTTGAAGATTTTTTTTTAAAAACATACATTTTGATGTATGCCACTGATTCTATATCAGGAAGTTAGTTTTCTTGTTTTATTGATGAAATTCCTTTCTCTGACATTATATTTTCTCTTAGAATTATGTTTTGTTGCAATGTGGGTACAAAAATGCAATATTAGATGCTTTGATTATCATAATGAGACTATTTCCTATGAACAATTATAAATATCTTCTTTTGTGAAATAATTACTGGGGAGCCAAGAGGCCCAAAGTCCAGCCATGAAGATGGCTTCCTGGAACAAAAAGGCTGACCCAGGGCCACATCTGGGTTTTATTCAGTGGTGGAGGAGTGGCTTGAGGAGGAATGACTGAGAACTGTGGGAGGTAGGTAAATACTGTGAGTTGAGCTAGGTAGGTGGCCTACATTTACCTCTGCCATATGCAGAGAGGATATGCAGAGAAAGTAATTTGCATTATGCCATTGAGATAGTATCTAATGTTTCAGGGGTCTGGTGCTTCAGCTCTGATGTAATCTTTCAAGCCCCAGGAAGTCATAGCCTCTAACATGAGGTTCGATTCCAGCTGGCAGCATGGAGCATTGGCTCTTCATCCTGTCTTGACCTGGCTCACATTAAAAGCAGCAGGTGTAGGTTACCAGGGAAACACACATGCCACCTTCAAAGACCATCACCAGCACCTCAGCTAGACCAATATATATATATTGCTTAAGGCCAATTGAAATGATAAAGAGAAGTCCTAGACAACTCTGTACATGTCAATACAAGGAAAGAGGGTCAGGCTCAGTCAAAATGGCAATAATCGCTCTTCTTTCAAGGAGAGCTACTCAAGTGGTCCTCCACAGTTCCCCCTTCTTTGTTTTGAAGAAACTGGAGAAGTGTCAGTTGTGGCTGCATAGCCCATAGCTGTTCTTGAGCTGAGAATTCTTTGTGACACATTTTAATGAGAATTATTATAAACAAGAGAATGAGTACATCAATTCCAATATAAAACCAAAAGTGAGCTTTGAGATATGCAAATAATTCAACTGCTCTATAGCATCAGCAAACTTATCCCAGTCTTTAATTGAGGCATCAAAAGTGGCTGTCTGCTGTGACATTAACAATACCTTTCTCTGAAGAGCATCTATATCCAAACTAATACTTTGGTGGATAGCTCCTTGCATATATTTCTTGATTGAACCCCAAGGATGAAGACTTTTGTTATATGGTAATGGGACGATACAAAAGCGGGGCCTATTATAGTGACATTTTAAACCTTGTTGTCAATGTAAACTTTCAATTTGATCTTCCATCCAAGGGATGGAGGTATCTAGAATGCTTGCTTGGGTTATTAACTTTATATTAATATTTCACTGAATTTCCCACTGTCACCAGAAATTCTTGTCCAGTTGTCTACAAGGGGAGCAGTTAATATGGAATAAGCTAACATCATAGAGTCAATAACTACAAAGACTATCAAAAATATCAAGGAAGTTATCCTTACTATAATAAATCCCAACATCCTCTTGGTCCATTTGCTAAATCTTTTAATTAAGGTCTCTACCAAGAGGGAAGGAGGTGAATAATACCAAGGCTCAGTTAGATTAATAGGAAGCCAAATTCCAGGCATTCTTCTTGTGAGTACTACTGTGGAGTAATTGGAAAGATATTCAGGCATGATGAAATGGGTTAGATAACAATTAGTGCATGAGAACATATTTGGTTCCCTATCAATAATACATGAGGATCATAAACACATATATTTACTTTGCATATTTATGACCTGGCAATACCACTTTGACCATTCCTCCATTCAGTGGCTGCAGATGCCCAGCCTGAAGCTGTCCAGCATGAAAGGGTAGGGCTAGCTTGCATAAAATACATTGTATGGGCCCATTTTTGTCACTGATAATGAGTTTGGGCATTGGAAGATTGAGGCCTCTACCTGACCATGTAACATTGGACAAGGCCTCTGAGATCATGATATAGTGGAGTCTGCACAAGAAATCTTGTGCCGATCTCTATCTTTCCCTAGAAGGAATCCTGTAGGGGACCAGTCTACAAAGGAATGATTAAATTTGCATATAGCCCACCCATGGTGTGGATCCCTACAAGTCTGCCATGTGCCCAAATCACCTTCTTCAAAGTGAGGGGCATGAGCTTGTGGAATACAGATAGAAATGTTAGGTTTAAAATTTCTTATGATGTTGCCCTCTGTGGGAATAGAACTTAAAGTTAATAGGGCAAATCGTCCTTTAGACAATTGCACTTTCCATGTCTGATCTGTAACTAGCATACAAGGGCCAGAATCTTTCTGTAGATAGGCTACACACAAGGGTGGAAATATAAAATGAGATGTGACATTAAGCTTAATGTGTTCTTACAAATGCACTAAAACTTGTAGACCAGGCAGTATAATATACATAGGTATATTGCTTTCTGCAGAATGGAAGAGCTCTGGAGGCCTGTCCATCCATGTAAGAGGTCTAAGCCAGAATGCATTAGGTGTGTAGGCCCAATAAACTTTTCCTTGAACCACAGGAGGGCACACACAAGCTGCTATAAGATTAGGCATTGTAAAGAAAAGATTAGAGGGTGGTTGAATCAAACGCTGGCTATTAACTAAGTGGCAAGCCTCCCCAACGGTCTGCTGTAGGCCTTGCCAGGAAGGTGAATGATCTGCATCAGGTTCATTCCTTGAGGTCTTGGCAGAGAGCTTGATGTGTTGTGTTGGATTCTGGCCACAGAACAGTTCTGATGATTGTAATGTTTCTTAATTTTCTGTGGAAGCATAAGTGTATCCTCAGCCCCAACTTAAAAATGCTGCCAGATCATTCCAAACACCCGTTTGGAGGTCACACCAAGCCATATTCGGAAATGTTAAAATATATGTAGCAACGTTTTGACTCTGTGTTTCCCCCTTTTTTTTGGTTTGGCTAGTTGATTCTTTATTCTGCTGAATTCATGCACCTACAATATATAAATGGCAATGGTATACACAGGTCTGACAAAAGTAAACAAAAACGGGGATATAATGAATCATTTTGTAGTAGAAAAAATATGTATCTGTATATAAAAATAGCATAAATATACAGCTATTTTCTTTTAGTTCAATGAGAAGAAGGTTTTGAACTATTAGTGTTTACACAAGATACTATGTCTGCATCTCGTATTAGAAATAACTACTCCAAAGCCAACAATATGCACTATATTAATTATTGTAATTTTACTACTAACCTGTTTTGAAACTATCTCATTGCTACTTCTTTCTCAATAAAATTATTAAGATATAATAAAGACATATGTGTTCAATTATTATTTGACCTTGGGGATCATATGGGGTCCTTGTAATATGTTTTATCTTCCAGTTATCAAGAAAACTGAAAATTTTTACTAACATAAACAGAACTAATATTATGTTTTAATGTTTGTCACAGTAAATTAACAAAGACTGACAGGCAATGTTGTAAGACAGGATGATTTTGTTTACCTGTATGACAGAAAACATGGGACACATGTGAGCACGTATCTATAAAAGCATGAATATATTTAGTTTTGTTAAAAGAAGATATATGAGTAATAATCATTTTCCATGACCAGTTCATTCTAAGACTTTTGGAACTGTGGCTCTGTTGAGGAATAGGCCTAAGAATGAGTTGACAAGCAGGACACGACATCATGATTTGCCTAGTTTGTGCTCTGATGATTTTGCATTCTTTTAGCAAAGGTTTAGAATTTTGAGAAACAAATTTATGGGGTTGTCTTGCTTTAATCAAAAATGAAAACCAGATTTACAGTAGCATCTGCATTATAATTAGCTGATGACAACAAACCTGGGAGATTAGAGTGAGATCTAATAAGATCAAGAAGGAATGCAGCACTTCTACTTAATACAGCTCCTGGCAATTTTAAAATAGTTGCAATAAAGTAGGTTTGAGATGACTCAATTGCAGTTGTTTTCTTACCAATGTTGATAAAATCTTTAACTTTTTATGCAGAGTACCAGCGACCTTCATTATAAATCCAATTTTATATCTTTTTTGGTTAAGTAAGGGCAGAATTGTAAGAGTATAGCCCTGCAAGTTTTTTGACAAGCCTTTGCTTTCTTGATATTTCATCTTAGCTATTTCCTGCTATCTGGTAACACATTACCTCTGAGGCTCAGAAGTAAGAGAGTGTCCCATTCTTTCATGAGGTCTATGAACAATAAATTGACTGGAATGGGTATGATAATTGCCTTCCTTAGAATACCTTGCTGTCCATCAGGGCCAATGTATGAAAGAGGCAGCACAATCTGTGAGACAGATTAGGGAGGTCGTAAGCCTATCAAAGCTGTGGAGGTGAGACCAGTTGACCAAGCAGACAGCCAAGATTGGCTATTGATTGTATTTTTTTAGATCAGACTCATAATGATCCACCTGTGTTCAGTCTTCCAAGAGCTAGGATTACAGGCACGCACCACCATGCCCAGTCTCAATCACCCTCTCAGCACACCTTGGGGCAGAGCCCGCACAGCAGATTGGGGATCGAACATTCGACCCCTTTGTATGCCTATGCAGGTGCTAAATCTGATGAGCTATGTGGCCAGCCCTGGCTATTGATTATAGTGACATCAGCTCCTGTATCCATCAGTCTAGCAAAAGATTTCCCTTTAAACTTAATGTTACAAATATGTCTAGGAACCGAAGTGTTCTGGGAAAAATCAAATTCTTTGCATAAAGGCTCATCTCTACCAGGTTCATGCGTGGGGTTCAGGGCAGGAGTGAAACTTTCTATGGGAATTAAATTGGGCTTTTGTCCTCCCAACAAATCAAGGCAAGAAGCCATTGGTAATCTAACTTTGAGCTGAGTGATTCTTCATGAGGCACCTAAGGTCTGCCTTGCACCCATCCTGGTAGCAAGATCACCATTTGTCTGGCTTGAACTGGGTATAACTGGATTAACTGGGTCTAAATCACTGGCATACTGACCCTTCTTTTGTTACTGCTACTGTGGCCCTCAGTTTGGGCACATGGTTTGTTTCTCTGCAAGACTGTGCCATTTTTAGGAAACTTAGATTTACAATCTTTTGCCCAGTGAAAACCTTTCATGCAACATGGACACTGAGTACTGGGTAAATTTCCTGAGTGGGTTGGTGCCTTTATAGGCTGCAGGCAGTGCTGGTGAGTATGTTCTTGCCACAATTAAAACATTTAGCCATATCAAATTTATTAGCAAAGTGCTGAGGTATAGCCTGTGCCGTGAAAGCAGAAGCATGGGTGGTAGAACCAATATTTTGGCATGCACAAATATAAGCAGATAACTTTTTTGTATTAAGTACTGAGGCCAAGGCTTTTTTACATTCATCATTGACATTCTCATATGATAACTGATGAATAAGCATTTTAGCTGCAATGCTATGAGGAATCTGATTACTTATAGTCTCTTTTAGTCTTCCTAGAAACTGTGGTAAGTTTCTCTAGGACCCTGCAGTATGTGGGTAAAATATTTATTATATGTAACATCTTATGGGACAGAAATCCACACATGGTATAGCAGCTCTTTACACTGCATGAAAAGAAGGGATGGAATCTGGGTCTGCATTGTTAAGTCAGCATATTGGCCTGTACCAGATCACATTCCATGCATGATAGCTTTAAGATTTTCATCTTCACGATTTTGATTACTCTGTGTCTGTTCTGATATGAAGAGTCTTAATTCTGATTCAAAATGTAGGAGATGTGTGGGGGACAGACATGTGTGAGCAAGATGTGTTACATCACTTGGCACTATTTGGAAGCCTTGAATTATGTTATCCAAACAAGCAGGAGTATAGGGAACTTGGACTCCATTGTCTAGTACACTCTCTTTTAAGTCTTGTAAGAGCAAAAGATTCAGAGCTTTCTTCATCTCAGTGTACTTCAGCTTTTTTGTGAGTGGGGGACAATGGGGATTATCCCTGAACTGGCTCCTTGGCATGGGGAAGAAAGGGAGTGTGGGAAGCGCAGTGTCTGAGGCATTATCTTCCGAGTTAGGTGTGGCGTAGAAGCTGAGTGTGTGCATAAATTGGAAAAGTTTCTCATCTCATTATGAATATCTTGCAAAAGTGAATTTTTTTTTGGCTATTTGCACTTTTTAAGCAAGCTCCTTTTTTCTCCAACAGTCCATTACTTTGGGGGTGGTCTGATTCTCTTGTTATGGTTATATCAGAGTCCTTTTCCCTGTCAATTATCTTATTCATAGACATTTTGTTAGCATAAGTCGAGTGTTGTGTAATGGTAAACTGTTGCTGATCTGCATTTCTTCCTGAGATGTTACCTCTCAAGGATGAGATGACTCCCTTCACCAGGTTATATGTGGCTATAGTTTATGGGTGAATTTTTCTTTTTTGAGATTTGGGTACATAAAATCTTTCAACTATTTCATCCAAATTCTGGGATCCCTTGTACTGGCTTTGGGAAAAGAAGGACAGAAGGTAGCCATCTCATGGAGTAATCTAAAAACTTGGTTAGATGGCACCTTAATGTCTGTATCTTTTAACAGCTTTGTAATCAGTAAACTAATTTTTTTCTCTTCTGCGGATGAAGACTGAGTTTGCCTCATTGTTACCCTTGAAGAATAAATTCCTCTTTGCTACTTGGGTCTGAGCACTATAATTAGTAAAATGCTCTGCTTACCTCTAAATTGGTCATGCAAAGTCCAGTGGGTCACCCGCATGTGATTTTGGTTAGTGCTGGTTGTGTTGAAAGGTCACATATTGTGGCCATGTTGAGCGCAAATTGCAGGAGTCCCCTCCAGGTTCTTGTTTCGGTCCAAGAAGTCAATATTTGTAATCCCAAAGATGCATTATTGGAATCCAAGTTAATTCCAAAATACCATTCCAGTGCAATCCATGGTGAAATAGAGACACTAGAGTCCTAGCCCAGGTCCGGTGAGTGTGCGGAGAGCTTCCTGCTACCCTGTGCCAGCGGGACCAGTCGAGCCGAGGCGCACAGTGGGCCGGACCTTCTCCCAGCGCCTTGGGCTGCAACACACCACTCCGCAGTGCCTCCCCGACCCCGCCCGCCGAGTAGGATTTTCTGCCGAGTTCCGGGAGCCCCCAGACCCAGTCCTAGCCCAGGCACAGCTCAGGCCTGGCATACACACCTGAGGTGTAATCCTGCAGCTGCAA
>NW_004524763.1:2442180-2471480 GCF_000260255.1 Octodon degus | reverse complement strand
TTTGTAAATAGGATCATAAGTCCACTTCTTGTACAGCAATTAACCACTAAGAAGAATATATGCAGTGTATTATTTGTTGAAACTGTACTTCCAATTTGATTTGATACTGTCTCATTGCTATCTGTTTATCAATAAAAACTTTGGAAAAAAAAGAAATAGAGACACTAAAATGTATTTATAATTATTGGGGAGCCAAGTACCCCTAAGTCCAGCCACAAAGATGACTTTCTAGAACAAAGAATATAAATATCTTCTTAAAAGTTGTAGAATATTTTTCCTTTTTCTTCTATTTTTTTAAAGTATTTAGTACAGGGTCTACAAGGTCTTGCTACACAGATCAGATCTATACTGATCCTCTTATTTTCTGCCTGCCAAGAGCTGGGATTACAGGTGCGTGCCCCCACAGCCAATCTCAATAGCCACCTCAGTGCACTCTGGGGGTGGGGCCAGCAGGGTACACCAGGGATTGAACCCCAGTCTCTGTGCCTTCCTAAGCAGGTGCTTAAATCTACTAAGCTATCTGGTTGGTCCTTTGTAGAATACTTTTCTATGTAGTCTATTTGATTTAGACGAGGAATACATTATCTGCTCAATATTTAGCTCAATTTTGTAGGAAATATGCTCTGTGTAACCTAGCTTAATTGAGACTTGACATAATTTATATTTGACCAGCTAGGTCAAAGTCCTTCTCATTTTGCTGCTGACTTGGGGTGGTAATGTCAGGAATTACTCAGTGACATAAACAACCAGAAGGAGGTCAGTAATTATATTTACATTGCAAAATCTATCTGACAGTTAATTTATTAAATTGACCTCTAATTCAAGTCAGAAAATAATTTATGTCCTGTGTGATAACCTGTAGACAGTAAATCTTGTTATGTGAGTTCCTTTAACTGCATTAGCATTCAAATGTTTTCTATTTTGGGTTTTATGATTGTGATATTTGGAGCTTTGTATAATTTAATTGTCAAAACTTGACCATTTCTTTAATTTGTCATTGAGTAGTTTATCAGGCAATTTGTAGATGTTGTTATGAAAGGATTTCTAGCCTTTCAGGAGTTCTCTTTAAGCCAAATTCCACACAGAGATATAAAAACTGTATATTTTAACTGTCTTAGTTATTCTTCTTTCATTGCTAGGACAAATACCTGACACTCAAAATGAAGGAAGGAAAGGTTTATGCAACTCATAGTTACTGGAGGTTTCAGTCCACACTCAGCTGGCTGCAAGATAGACTGGCTTATGGTAGAGGGCAGCAGTTCATGGCGGCAGAAGGCAGCAAAACAGCAAGAGCAAAAGGGAGGAGGAGTAACGGCAACAACGGCAACAGAGAATTAGTCTGTTTCCCTTAAATTGCATTTAGGCTATCTGCCCCAGGTTGGGTGTAGGACTCACACCCATAATCCCAGTGGATCACAAGTTAATCACAAACTCTAGAATTCTGCCCCATGACTGCATGAGGCTTTGTGGGGACAACTAGACACAAGCTGTAGCACTGCGTAATGGGAAACATCCTTGTATGGTGAATTCTTGTGCCACAATAACAATGCTAAAAAGATGTGGAGATAGAAGAACTGTTTAACAAGAAACTCCTGTGGGTCAACCCTGTATTAGGTAATGAATGAACATGATCTTCACCAAAAATCTGAAATCTAACTGCAACACTGAACCAGTCCATTTCATATGTAAGAAACTGAGGCATAGATTCTTAAGTAACTTGCCAGGAGTCACCCTCAGTAGTGAACAGAAGAGCCTAACATTTAGCCTGATAGGTCTGTCTCAGTTACTTTTTAATCACTGCTGAGACAAAAAATACCAGACACCCAAAATGAAGGAAAGAAAGGTTTATTTAGCTCCCAGTTTGTGGAGATTTCAGTCCATATTCTGCTGACTCAGAGGCAACCTGGCACATGGCAGAGGACAGCAGTTCATGGTGGCAGAAAACAGCACAGCAAAGGGAGGACCAGCAGCTACAGCTTCTCCCAAGCCGCTCTCCCTTTTTTCCTCACTGCTGGGAGACTGGAGTTCCTCTGAGGAAATGGCAGGCAACTCCCTTCCTCAGTTTCCTTTTACATCCTTTTGTGCTTAGTCACTCTAGGGAGGACCCTCCATGCCCAGCTGATCCACTCAAGCCTTCAACTTCCCAAGTTGACATGTGTCAACCACTAGGAGGTCATTTTGTGTATACCCTCTCTCGTACATTTAGATCTTAAAGCTTATAACTTTTTTTTTAATTACAAAATTTGCTTCTTCTCTCATCAAAGATGTTTTTATTATTTTATTATGTATACCAAATATGAAATATTTCTTACAGTTGAAGTTGAAAAACATTTTCTCCTTACACTCATATTAAAGTTCTGTTACTAGATAACTGATTTATTTTGTACTGGGGATTGCATTCAGGACCTTGTGTTTGCCAGACAAACACATATTCTACCGAGCTATCTCCTGGGCTACCTCAAATATGTTTCTATATTACATTTGTAGACAAAAAGTTGATCAGATCTTTTTTATGAACTTTTTAAAGTTTGTGTTTCCAGATGAGAATATATTAATTCCAGAAAAGTGTACTGTAATAGGCAAAATAATGGCTCCCAAAGCTCTCCATGTTTTCTTACCTGATACCTAGAAATAGATATAGGAGGTAAGAGATTATAGACATTATTAAAGTACTTTCAAAGAGGAAGACTGTATGGATTATTTAGATGAGTCCAATATTATCACAAAGATCCTTAAAAGAGAAAAAGTCTGGCGTAAGAGCAGATCAGAGTTAGAGGGAAACTCGCTGCTGCTCTATTGCTTCTAAAAATGAAAAAGGAGAGGGCCAGTGAAATAACTCAGTGGACTCAGCACCTGCTTAGGCAAACATAGGGACTGGGGTTTGATCCCCAGCACCACATGCCACACCCTAATTATACATAAAAAGTATAAACAATCAGTAAGGAGGACTTTACCAAATTGAAAATCTATGTAACAGAAGAAACAATTAAAAAAGAAGAAACAATTAATACAGTGGAGCAACAAACTACAGAATGAGAAACAGATTTCTGTCCTCTTCTTCTTGGATAGGGGACTAATATTTAAAACATATAAAGAACTTGAGAATAAGAGATCACAAAAAATAAAACAATCATAATATAGACAACTGAAACATAGACTTTTTAAAAAACAAGAAACACAAATGGCTAATAAATATATTCAAGAGTACTTCACATCTCTGCCCACTAGAGAAATGCAAATTACAACAACACTGAGATTTCAACTCAGTCCAGTAAGAATAGCTATCATTACAAAATCAAATAATACTTCATTGACCGTGTCAACTTTTGAGGGGTTTGTGATTGTTTCTCTGAATGGAATAATAGGTTCAGATACACTGATATGAATTTTTGGAAAGCTTTCTTTTAAGTCATCCAAGCATTGGTGAAGGGAACTTGCTCTGCTATGACCAAACATGCTCTCCTGTTTCCTGAATTAATATCTGGAAACAGGCATCAGCTTGGTTCAACAACTTCATTCCTTTCACAAGATGAGGCATTTCACTTGGATGTTTCAGCTCAACAGCAACTCTTTAAATAGGGGTGGCTTCAAAACAGAGTGGGATGAAGGGTTCTAGGACAGCAGGCGACACAGGGCTGCAGATTTTATCATGAAGTCTTGAAGGCCTCCTATCCCAAGTGCATTTCTTAAAGGCACCTGCTCTAGCTCTTTCAATTCTCTTCCCATCAGAAGATACAGGTTTTCTAAGGTACAGCATGCCACATGGGGCACTGTGGGGAGGTCATTGGGGCAAGTCAAAAAGTCTGATATTATCCATTACAAGAGTTCAACAGCACTGTACTTGGGCCCCAGGACAAAAATATCCCTCCTGTTCAAGTCATATGGCAAATAAGAGATGATCAGGGCAAAATCCCTGAAAGGGTCCAGGTTGACTCTGATGGGCTGATCAGCATCACAACACCCAGCAAGCTTACCACACTCAGTGTCTTGGCTATGCCCCTTCTGGAAGAAGTCAGTAAGATTGTGTAAGCAAACAGAAATTTGATTCATTGTACAGAACAAGTGACATCCATGTTGGATGAGGGTAAACATACTCAGATGATTCATCAGAAGACCCAAGAGAAAATTTGAGAATTCAAAAACAGGAGCAACACCTAACAGAGAGAAAATGGTGGAACACCACTGACCAAACCCTGTCATTTGGCTCAAGAAATTCTGGGCCCAACATACTGGTCAGTAGAGGTGTGGACTTTCAGAACTCAGTGTGGACAGGTACAGCTGGCAGAGCTTGCCAGGCAGCCAACAGCATCCTGGGCAATAGTGTCCTCAGTGGTGTCCTGCTGGCAGCCCTCTCTGGCCCCATCTGTGAGGAGTGTCTACTTTGTTCTGAAAAAAAAAATGGGACATAAGTGTACTAGAGGAACAAGGAGCAAGTGCTAAGCAGAATCATGTAAATGGGGATGTTGTAGGAGAGGTCCAGGAGGGAGAGAGAAGCTGTCCTGTTGGAGATGAAAACCAACAGCCACCCGGTGGCTGCTCTGAGAATAAGACTTCCCAGAAAGGACAACCTTCAGTCATTGATTGCTATGGACCCTTCTTGGGACAGCTTATTGCCACCACTAAGGAAGGGCATCTCTATGACCTGAAGGAAAAACCACAGCACTTGATGGCTGCTATGTATGTCATGGCTACCAGCGACATTCTCAGGCAAGTCTGTGCTGTCTTGTCAAGGAGGGAAGGCTCAATGCTTCAAGAAGAAATGAAAGACAGGATGGACATGTGCACTATCAAGGCAGCCCTGCCTGGAATTGAAAGCCTTGGTTTTGTTGATGAGATCAGAAAGAGGACAAATGGCCTGGACATCCTGCAGGAGGTGTTCAGCCACTGGGAGATCATCCCAAGTAAGCCCTTTGGGGAGCCCACCACAGAGGGAGTTCCTGCACTCCTGGGAGAAAGTGTGCTCTGAGAGCCAGGACTCAAAGTACACGAGTTACATGAAGAAAGGGCTCTGCAGGAGAAGTAGAGAACACAAGTAGAAGAAACAAGTAGCTCCTACTGTGTGTATGAAGCAAGGACCACCAGGGGTCTAACATTGGGAAAATCTCTTGTTGCTGGTTATCTCTGTGCATTCACTTTCATTAAGCTAACCAATACGAATATTTTAAAAATGTAAAAGAACATAAAGATCAAGTAGTAATTAAAATTGGCAAAGCTGCAGAGAAAGAACACTTCTAAATACTTCATGTGAATGGAAACTAGTATAATCACTATGGAAGTCAGTGTGAAGATTTCTCAAAAATCTAAAACCAGAAATCCTATCTGACTTAGCTATTCCTCTTCTAGGTATCTTCTCAAAAGAAGTAAAGATATCATAAAACAGTGACATATGCAAACCCATGTTTGTGGCAGCACAACTTGCAACAGCTACATATGGGAAGTAGCCTACATGTCTATCAAAAATGAATAGATAAAGAAAATGTAGCAGTTACTCACAACGGAGTACTACTCCACTACAAAGGATAAACTTGAATCTCTTATAGGAAGGAGAGTACGCCTTGAGACCATAATGTTAAGTGCTATAAATCAGATGAAGAAGGTTCAATATTATTTTTTTCTCTTATATGAGCATCTCAAAGTAAAGAGAAAAATAGAGGCTGAATAATAGGAATCTGGGAGATACATTTTTGCAAGTGGAAAACATTTAGAGATCTAGAGATGAAAAGGCACTGGGGAGGGGAGAAGAAAAGAAATCAAAGACATTGAGATGTGCTATATATCAACACCTCAGGATGAATGAAATTACTATATACTATAAAATGTATGGGGGAAAAAGGAAGGAAGGAAGGAGGTAAATAGGGAGGAAAGAAAAAGACACGCAGCCTCACAAAAACCTACATTTTTGTGGCTAGTAAGCCCCATTTCAGATTCTGACGTTCAAGCCTGTAAAGAAAATACATTGTGCTTTTTCCAAGCAGAATGGATACTGATACAGGTATTTTTGTCTTAACTTTAAAGTGGTAATGTGGAAACTAAATATAGAGTGGATACTGATACAGATTCCACTTTAATTTTAGATGTGGAATTAGATCTAAGATTGAGCCTTTCTTGCTAAGCAGGAGCCTAGAAATTCTGTATAGGAGATGTTTCACCAGTGTAGCTGAGACAGAGAGCTGCAGAGCTGCACTGTAACAGATTTTGCAGGACATGGCTAGTAAATACATGCCCGAGTCATGTGATTAGCATGCAGTTTGGTGAGGCGTGAACCCAGATCGTGCAGCTGGTGCACAATTTAGGCTCCCCATGTTAGGCATGCTTTGTACTGTCCTCCAAGACTGTTGAGGTCTGGAGACAATACCACATGAATGCTGAAACACTATGCAGTTGGGGATTTATTATTACATTTTCAGTAAATTGGATGTAAAGTATTAATGCATAATCTATAGAGAAAATTATGGTTATTTTAGTGATCCGAAGGTCACTTTTAAGTATTTCCTTCCTGCTCACTAGTCATGCCCCTAAAGATCTAGGTTAAAAGATACTCTCTAACCTCCTGACCTACCTCACTGTGCCGTTTCCCAGAGCCCTAGACCTTGCTTCTCTGATCTGAGAAATCCAAATGGAGGGGCTGTTCCTTCACAGTCCTTCCTAATGGCCTATAAGGTAAAAAAAAATCATCAGAATCTCAACTGTGACTCGATTTTTGTGCAGAGAAGCAGAGAGAACATTCAAGTGTGGAATCCAGACCACAAATTGTGCTTCTTTCTACTAAGTAGTTATTTAGGCCTGAGTAGGTTGTCTTATCTTTTCTGAAATGTAGTGCTCTAACCCATGAAAGGTGATTAGTAACACCTGCATTTTATGGTTTCTGCAATGCTTAATAGAGATAACTGGTATAAAGTATGTAGGACAGGACCATGAACTTAGTAAATATCCAAAAATTGCCTTTAGTTTACAGAAATGTTGACAGAACCTGAAGTACTAGAGAGAAGGTGCATTAATGTTTAGCACTGAAAAACATTTCCAGAGAGCTTCAATTATGATAATTAAACACGGAAAGTAGTCTAAAATTAGCAACGTATGTCTTAAATCTTAGAAAAATTTCTCCTTTCTTTAGTGATGGATGATGCTATTTACAAAGGAAAGAGTTTTGGAGATACAGAAGTCAGTACTTATAGGACTGGTCTCAACTTCCAGAATGGTTTAAATTTCTCTGTCAAGGATATCTGCATAGTTAATGGCTGTTTCAACTTGCCCTGTTCACATAAAAACATTTTTTCTAATGTGAGATTAACTTCCATTTCGGTCTTTTGTGATTGTGTTCACTCTTAGATTTTTTTTTCTTCCAACTGGTCTGGCTGTATGAACTATATTGAATTTTTGAGTTTTAGTTATATCTTTTTTTTCATAGTTAGTTTAACAACTTAATTTACTAAGCCAGTGAAATCAAGGTTCTGCAAAAATTTGTATGATGTTTTACTAACATGATTCCTTTCCTGGAGCTGAAAGGAACGGAGAAAGTCAACATCTGAGATATTGATCATGTAAGAGTCCTCATTCTCTTTTTCATAAGAAATAAAAGCTTCTTGGACAAGTGAAAATGTTCTGTGGTATTGTACAGCCTCTAATGCAGAGAATGGTTAAGAAACTTAAAAGTATTGATTATGTGCATTTAGGGACTTATGTTCAAAGGACATTCATAATTCTGTATCAGAATGGGACAGAGGGAGAAAGAAAAAAATGAGTCACTGGAAATTGCAAACACTGCCAATTAGTGACTTTGGCTATTATTACCTCTAAAGAAATAAAAGTAAAACCTCAACAGTTCTATTGAAATCCTTCAGGCTTCAGATAGTTCTGAACAGTGTAACTACTGCTTCATTGCATGGCAGCCTAGAGGAAGTGTTCAGGAAGTCAGAGCAGCCAAAGAAGGGGCTGAGCAGAATGCACGTGTAGTCTGAGGACTACAGACACTGAGTGGGAACATTGCTTGAGCCCCTGAGTTCAAGACTAGCCTGGGAAACATAGCAGGACTAGATCTCACAAGAAAAACAAAATAAAAATCAAAAGCAATACACAAAAATCATAGTGAAAGGAAGCTGAAGGCACAGAGGTTTGCTGGAGAAGGTGATACCTGTGCTGGAGTTTTAAAACCATTGGTGAAAATTCTACAAATTGTTTTAGCATTGAAATCAGTGCAGGAAGAATGGAGGGAGGCTGGATTATGATGCATTCAGTATTGGAAAGTATGAATCTGACATATCTGTGGAATATCCCCATAATCACCTATGCTGTCATGGGATCAGCACAAAAGCTTTTCTGATTTCCCTTACAAATAAAACAAGATACCCACTCGAAAGCTCTCGTAGCCCTCCTGCAACAGTTTGCATTTCGCTTGGCTCTTCTGAGTTAAAGCTTCCACAGATCCTGACATTCATGTTCCTTTCCGTTTTCAGCGTTTCCTTAGTTTCACTTCTTAATTCACCGCCCAACCCATCAAAACTGTCGAGGTCGCATGTGGCTTTTCTGATGTCAAACCAAGTGGACGATTGTCTGGCCCCAATTTACAGAGTAACTCAGCATCGTTAGATGGAGTTAACCTAGTACTGAAATCCACAATTTGATTAGGTAATACATGATGTAGAGCTATAGAGTGTGGAAGAATAACCACACGTGAACTTTCCACTTAAATGAATATTGCCTACATTTATTTAGGACTTGTTCTCATTATTTTCTCTAAACTATTACAATAGACAGCTTGAAACTATATTCACCATAGCTTCTCCATCTTTTGGCTATGGTCAAGCATAACCCTCATAGCCTGCATACAGCATAGGGGACAGAAAGAGGCTTATCTTTTTTCTTGCCTGCTTTGCTGCCTTCTGCCTGCCATGAACTGTTTCCCCACTGAATTGCCTGTGCGCCACGCCACCCTGCTTTGGAGCCAGTTGATTATGAATGAAAACCCTGAAAAACTGTAGGGGTAAGAGAAAAGTAACTAAGAGGTGGAGAATATGCGGGTTAATTTTAGGGAAACTGTAATCCTTATAATAGTGAATTTCTTGATCTGTCTCCACTTATTTGCACTTTCCTTTGTTTCTCAACAAAGAAGTTTAATGTTCTGTATAATTATTACATATGTTTTCATTGAATTTATTCTGTCATTTTTATGTAAGAGTCATAAGTTAATTATTTAAAAATTTATCTTATGGACTTGTTGCTAAAGTTTTAATATCAACCTAATTTTGTATACTGATTTGTTATCAGATATTCTTTTTCTGTATTTTTTTAGGGAAGAGTCTACAGAGTGTTCAGGGTCTCACTATTAGATTGGACTCATAGTGATCCACCTGTTTAGAGCCTCCCAAGAGCTGGGATTACAGGTTCACACCATCATGCCCAGTCTCAATTGATGTCTCCGCATGTCACGGGGGTGGGACCGGCATGGCAGGCCTGGGGATCAAGCCCTTAGCCCCTGTGTCTGCTCACAGGTACTTTAATCTGCTGAACTATTTGGCCAGCCCCAGCACCATATTCTAAAGAGTCTATATTTCTTCCGGTGAAGATATTTGGCCCCTTTGTCAAATATAAGGTGTTTGTAGTTGCATTTGAATCTTCTAATCTGTTCCATTGATCCACGGATCTATTTTTTTTTTTTTTTTTTTTTTTTTTTTTTTTTTGCCAGTAGCATGCTGATTTTATCACAGTAGCTTTGAAGTATAATTTCAAGTCAGGGATTGTAATGTCTCCTGCTTTGCCATTGTTGCCAAAAATTGTCTTTGTTATTCTAGGGCTCTTGTGGTTCCAAATAAATTTTAGGAATGCTTTTTCTAGATCTGTGGGGTATATTGATGATATTTTGATAAGGATCGCATTATCTGTGTAACAATTTTGGGAATATGGCCACTTTCACAATGTTGGTTCTTCTTGTCCAGGGACAAGGATTTTCCATTTTGTGAAATCCTTTTCAATATCTTTTTTCAGAGTATTATAATTTTCATTATATAGATCTTTTCTTTCCTTTGTCAGACATATTCCTAAGTATTTCATTTTTGGGATGATATTATGAAGGGTGTAATTTCTCTAGTTTCTCTCTCAGTGAGTTTGTTATATTTGTAGAGGAATACTATTAATTTTTGGGTGTTGACTTTGTAGCATGCTATGATACTGAATTTGTTTACTAATTCTAGGAGCTTCTTGGTAGAGTTTTTTTTTATCTTACCAGTAGATCATCACGTTGTCTGTGAATAATGATAGTTTAACTTCTCCTTTACTTATTATTATTCATTTTATTTCTCTCTTGTCTAATGGTGCTTGCTAATGATTCCAGAACTATATTGAACAGGAGTGATGATAGTGAACATTCTTGTATCTGATTTTAGAGTAGAAGTTTTCAGTTTTTCTCCATTCAGAATGATGTTGCTGTTGGTTTTTTATAGATGGCTTTTATCAGATTGAGGTAGACAATATCTATTCCAATTTTCTGTAGGGCTTTGATTATGAATGAGTGTTGGACTTTGTCAAAAGCCTTTTCTGTATTAATTGAGATAATTATGTGGTTTTGGTTTTGGTTCTACTGATATAGTGCATTACGTTCATAGATTTAACATTTATAGATTTGCTATTTTTGCTATTTGCTATCTGTTGGTATGTTGAACCATCCATGCATCCCTGGGATGAATCCTATCTGGTCATGGTGTATAACCTTCCTGATGATTTGTTGTATTTTATTTGCTGAGGATTTTTGCATGTATGTTCATGAGGGAGATTGGTTCTTTTTTGGTTGAATGTTTTTCTGGATCAATATATTATTTGGCTCCAAAATGATTTTGGGAGTAATGCTTCCTTTTCAATTTCATTGAAGAGTTTGAGGAGTGTTGGGATTAAATCTTCACTGAATTTCTTGTATAAGTCATCTGTGAATCCACCACAGCCTGGGCTTTCCTTTGTTGGTAAGTTTTTGGTTTTTTATTACATTTTCAATTTTATTGATATTGGGTTATTCAGAGTTTTTATATCTTCTTGATTCAGTTTCCATAATTTTTACCTATTTAGGAATTTGTCCATTTCTTCTGTATCCTTGATTCTGTGAAAGACTATAAAAATAGCTATTGATGATCTTCTGAATTTCCATAGGATCTGTATTAATTTTGTCCTTTTCATTCCTTATTGCTTGACTTTGAGTTTTTCGTTCCTTTTCAATGAGGTTGGCTAGTGGTTTATCAATTTTATTTAATCTTTCAAAGAACCAGCAACCACAAATTTCAGTCTGTTGTGCTTAAATTTTCATTGGATTGTAGATATTGTTCTATTTCTTGTTTAATTTCATCTGTGATTCTTTGATTGTTCAATATAGTGTTATTTAATTTCCATATGTTTATGGGGTTTTGTGATTTCTTTTGTTGTTAATTTCCAGTTTCATTGCACTGTTGTCAGATAATATGCATGGGATAATTCATGTTTTCTTGCATTTAGTTAAGCATGATCTATGGACTTGTATGCGGTCCGTTTTAAAGGATGTCCCATGTACAGTTGAAAAGAATGTGCATTCAGATGTTGTTGGGTGCACATTCTGTATATGTTCACTAAGTCCATTTGCTGAAAGTTTTGGTTCAGTTCTGCTATCTCTTAGCTAATTATTTTGTCTACTTGACATATCTTTTTGAGATAAGGGGGGTCAGGTCCCCCGTTAAGATTGTGTTATTGGTTATTAGATTTTTCTTTTTCTTTTCTTTTCTTTTCTTTTCTTTTCTTTTCTTTTCTTTTCTTTTCTTTTTTTTGTGGTACCAGGGATTGAACTTGGGACCCTGTGCTTGCCAGGCAAGCACTTATTCTACTGAGCTATCTCCCTGGCCCCAGGTTATTAGATTTTTCATATCCATTAAAATTTGTCTTATGTAGTTTGGTGCTCCCTTATTTGAAGCATACCTATTTATTAGTTATCTTTTCTGCTTGAATTTTTCCCCTAACCAGTATGTAGTGACATTCTTTATCCTGTTTGATTTTTCTTGGTTTGAAGTCCAGATTGTCTGCAAACAGAATAGCTACGTCTGCTCTTCTTTGAGCTCCTGGAACATATAGTATTGTTTTCTATCCTTTGACTTTTAGTCCGTGAATTTCTCTTTTGGCTTAAATATGTTTCTTACATACAGCATATTGTTGGATTTTGTTTCTTAACCCACTCTGTCAATCTATGTCTTTTAGTTGGTGAATTGAATCCATTTACATTGATTGTTATAAATGATATGTATTGGCTTTTGTTTGTCATGTTATTTCCCTGCTGTTGGTTCGCCACTTTTCTCCTGTGTTTAGTTGTTTGCCCTGTTTGGTGGGTTCTTTCTGTTGTCCTTCTTTGAGTTGTATCATTTTGATCCCTTTCTAGAATGTCTTTTCGTATTCTATGTAGAGTTGTTTTGGTCATCATGAATTTCATTAGTTGTTCTTTGTCATGGAGGTGATTCATGCATCTGTTAAAGTTGTATGAGAGTTTGGCAGAATATAACAGTCTGGGTTGGAATTTGTTTTCTTGTAACACTTGAAGTACTTTGCTCCATGCTGTTCTTGACTTGATGGTTTGTGAGGAGAAATCTGCTGTTATTCTGATCTGTTCTCCTTTAACTGTGATCTGTTTCTTTTCTCTAGTGTTTTTTAGTGTGTTGTTCTTGTGCTGAATTTCTAGGATCTTGATTATTATATGTCTGGGTCTAGATTTAATTGGGTTGATATTATTTGGAATTCCATATGCCTCGTTTACCTGAATGTCAGATTGTTTCCCTATATTTGGGGAGTTTTCTGCTACTACTTCTACCTATATTCTTTTTATGTCACTTGTGTTGCCTCCTTTCTCATTGATGCCTCTTAATCTTATGCTGTTCATCTTTGCATCTTCTTGCAGATATTGAATTATTATTTTTTTGATCCTTGTTTTAAGAGATCTTTACTTATCTTTTTGTTGCTGTGATAGTGTCTTCAAGATCTAAAAGTAAGTCTTCACTTTCATTTAAATGGTTTTGCCAACTTTTAGTGGAGTTTTTAATTTCCTGTATATCTGTTTGAATCTGCTTCATGCATTCTATTTCTTTGCTGTATTGCTCATTCAAGGCTTCCATCATTTTTCTATTCTCCTCTATTTTTTTAAATCAGTGCCTTCTTTAGAAACACTTAGTAATTCTTTCATTATAGTCATCACTTTTTTTTTTGCCTGTGAGATTATTTCTTATCTGATTTCTTCTATATCCTTCTATAGTTGCTTCTTTACTTCAGTTGCTATGATTCCAGAGATTTCAGGTGTGTGACTTCCAATTTCTTCTATGCTAGTGTCATCTGGATTTGCTCTTGGTGGGCTTGGAACCTGAGATTGTATTTTGTTCCTTCATTTAGTCATTTTCTATTTCAGAGAGAAGTCATTATTTTTGTGCTATTTTTTTTGTTAAAGTTTTATTGTAGGTAGCTGTATCACTGAAATCAGAACCTCTCTGTAAAGAATCTTTTCTTTAGTATCTCTTCTGTGGCAGAGATTCTTTTGTTGTGTCCCAATTATTTTGCCTTCTCTGTTGAGAGTGTGGTATTGGTTTCTGCTTGGTACTGTCTTCAATCCTAGAGTCTTCAATGTTGATTAGTTCATCTAAGTTATCTCCTGCTGCCTCCCTGCAGTGAGGATCTTCCCATAGTTCTGGCCTCAGTCTGGGCCCCCCTGAGGCTAGCAGTATGTCTCAGCTCACCAGACTCAGCAGCAGGCCTCAGTCCTTTCTCCCAGGACAATGTCACTGAATTCCTCATGGTCACACACTGAGCAACTGAGTGTCAAGTTCCGCCCTCTGAGCATCACATGGAGCTGCTCTGTACCAACTTCCTCTGCTAGAGACACACCAAGTTGTGCCAGTATTTCTTTTTTAAAAACAAAAAAGCAGGCTTTTCAGAGTGAGTTTGAGCCAACATGATAAAGTGTGAAGGTGGCTCATGATACATGGGACATCTGGCCTACATAATAATAATTCTAAAATGTAATATCAAGTGTAATAATTATTCTTCTTGTGTAGCCAATAAAATGTGTTCCTTTCTATTCTTAGATTTCTAGATCAGTTATAAGTGATCAATGAGTTTTATCAGTCTTCTTCATTTACAGAAATAGATTTCCCCCTTTATCTTTTATATTTGAAAATTGCATTAATGTATCTTCTACCGATAAATCATTCTGCATCTCTGTGTTCAATATGCTTGATTTGATAATATTTTAAGTAATATCTGCACCTATCTTTATGAAAGACATTACACTAGTGTTTAAATGTTCTGTTGGTGTAACTTCAGATTTTGTTATCAAAGTTTTTTTCACATGTATTTTGGAGAGTAGTCCACATAACTGTTTTCACAGGAAAGTTAATCAGTTGTAGACTGTACAATTGTCCTTGTCCATAAGAATAGTGATTACATATTCTTAACGACTCTCATCGATTTGCCTGTGTCTATCTAAAAGAATATTTCTGGCACAGCAGCATTGGAATTGGACATATAGTTTATATAAGAAATAAGAGAACCGTTGTAGTTGGAACTCACTGAAGTGTTTCAGATTGTTTGCAACTATAGTATTAATGATGAAACGTATTTATCACCTAAACCTTAAAATTTTAAGTTCTAAATTTTCTGAAGTAAATCACCTGTAGAATTATTTTGGTACTGTCTTCAATCCTAGAGTCTTCAATGTTCATTAGTTCATCTAAGTTATCTCCTGCTGCCTCCCTGCAGTGAGGATATTCAAAGAGATACAGGAAATTAAAAACTCCACTAAAAGTTGGCAAAACCATTTGAATGAAAGTGAAGACTTATTTTTAGATCTTGAAGACACTATCGCAGCAACAAAAAGATAAGTAAAGATCTCTTAAAAACAAAATCAAAAAAATGATATTCTTTTTAGGTATGTTTTAATGATTGTGGATCTATGCAGGTTGGAAAAAAATTATATCTGAACCACTTCAAGAAAATTCATTAAATTATTATTACTTAGGTTGGGCAGGCCAAATAACTCAGCAGATTAAGGTGCCTGCAAACAGGCACAGTGGCTGGGGGTTCGATCCTCAAGCCTGCCATGCCAGCCTGGCCCCAGGGCACACTGAGACGGCAATTGAGACTGGGTGTGGTGGCGAACACCAGTAATCCCAGCTCTTGGGAGGCAGATCACTATGAGTTAGCTCTAGTAGTGAGACCCTGAACATCCTGTAGACCCTTCCCTAAAATACAAAAAAAAAAAAAAGTTGTTTAGAACTTCAAAAAAATTATTTGTTCAAATTATTTGTGCAAAAGTTAACATAGTATTCTGGTCATTTAAAAATCTGTGCTGATGTCACCTCTTCTCTCCATTTTTAATTTTAGATATCATTTCTGTCTTTTTATTAGTGTTTCAGATTTTTTTATTATTCTTTCAAGTTATTCAATACTTTTGTATCTTTAACACTGCATTTCTTTTAATCTTTTTCAGTGATTAGTCTGACTTTTAAAAAAGATTTTGAAATAGAAGTTTTTGGCTTATAAAAAATTAAGAATGAGGCCCATAGACTCTCACCAATGAATAGCTTCCTCCTGAGAGATTCACCCACCATCATCATTGCTTTGACACATCAAGGAATCCTACATTGCTACATCTGTATCATTCAACTTCCATGCTTTGCAATTAACTGCTGCTGTCACACATTCTTTGCTCAAGGACAGACGCACAATAAGGTATAGTCACACTTACTGTATAGAGTTATTTCACCACATTAACATTTCTCTACCCCTGACCTATTCAAACTTCCTTCACAGTAATTTCTGTCAATGAATGACCTTTTTACTGTCACCATTGATTTGTTCTTTTCACAGTGTGCAGCATCATTGCATATTATTATTTATCATTTTATTATAATATATATCTTCTTTGATAAGATGAATATTAATGTCTTTGGTCCATGTTTGAATTGAAAGTTTTTCATTTTTGTGGGTGGTAGTGTTGAATTTTAAGAGTTCTATGTGTATTTTAGAGCATAATTTTGAGTCAGGTATGTCTTTTGGAAATATTTTTCTTGTCTGTGACATGTCTTTTCATTCTCCAGTTAAAGTCTTTTGTGGAGTAGGAAGTTTTAATTTTAATGGAGCTCAGATTACCAGTTCTTACATATGTGTCATTCCCTCTAGATTTTCTCCTTTTCTTTCTAGCAGTCTTAATTTCTAAATTTATATCTATAACCCATTTTACTTAATTGTTATAAAAGATGTGTAGTTTGTGTCCAGGCTCAAGTGCTAATGTGTTGGTTTCCAAGCACTCAGTGATCTCTACAATCTTATTATGAATTAGCCACCCTTATATATATTATGAACACCACAGGGACAGCGAGATAAAATTGATACTGAAGGTTTATAGATTTAAAAATATCATAAGATAGATCATATTCATTTGCTGAGACTATGTATGTGCAAAAGTTTAACTCCTATGAAAATTGTCATGTATTTGAATTCTCAGAAATGTATGCTACGTAATTGTCTATTTTTTGTCTGAATGCTTTAAAACTACATTTAAAATGAAGAAAACCAAGTATATAGGCCTAAACTTTATGTTCTATAATCTCTTCCTTTTCAAGTTGTCATGCCACATTTCAGACCAATTTGTTTGCTTTTAAAATTTAAAATAAATATGGTAGACAACTCTATTATAATTTGTTCATTAAATAATGTTATCAGGGAATAACTATTATAGCCCCAATTTTACAGTGGAGGAGAATGACCAGAGAAGTATATACTGTATTAAGCAAAGTCACCCTGTAAATCAGATAGACCTTTGGCTCCTGCCCTGTCCCCCTAATCACGACCCTTATGGCCTCTTCACAATTGCATTCAGACGAACTCTGTCCTCAGATGGCATGTCAGAGTACACCCCTGCCCTGCCTCATAACCCACAGACCAATTCAAATGTGTGGGTGGCTGGGCGTGCACTAGGTAACTTCCTGTATACAAGGTGTACAGCTAGAAATGTGAACCTCACAAGCAATGTTGCTCAAACCGTATCTTGAAAATTTGGAATTAAAAAAACAGATAATGAGCCACTTACTCAGAGGAATGTGTAATTAAATGTTGTAGAGAGGAGAGATAATTTTGCTACATTGCTATGCCAAAAAAACAGGTGCAAAATGTTACTTTGGAATGATAGAAACTGAAGATAGAGGGTGGAATTCACTACACACTACAGAGTCTCTTGGTTTCACTATTTTTACTGTCTGTCAGAAAGAATTTAGCTGTCTATGTTTTTTGCAACTTCTGGAAAAAACCTCCTTCCCTTCCCTCCAAAATGCCAGGCTGTCCATTGTTATGGTATTATTTACGCCAGTTGCTTAAAGTGGTATTGTTTTTACTTACTTACTTGGAATTAATGGTCAACTTGGTACCTTTTTTAAAGTGTCTTTTTGTATTCTGTTGACCAGTTTATTTATTATATGGTGAAATTTGCATATTTTGTTAATATTTTTATTTGTTCCTTTGGTTCTCCTCATTTATATGAGATCTTCGTTTATTGACATCATAAGTCTTTATAATATGTTTTGGAAGTTCTTCCCTATCTTTTCCTACTAAATACATGATTGATTTCTTTGTCATTTTTGACTTTTATTTTGCCTGTTTCCACATCACTGCCTGAATGTCTTTCCAAAATCTGAATTAAATGATTTTCTCTATTTAGAAACATTATGAACTCTTTATTTATACTTACTAAGTTATAAATAACAGAGTAATGATTAAATCTCCACTGCTTAATCACTCCTTCCCTTGAGTATGTCATCTACCAAAAACCCCATAATAGTTATTTTTAAACTGCTTTATTGATATATGATTGAAACACAAAAAGCTCATATAGTAAGAATTTGTATTAGAACTTACAAAGGTTAGCATTCATTACATTTTTGAAACCCCATCACTGTAATTTATGCCATACTCCGTTGTCTACAAAAGTTTATTTTTCCTCATTTTTTAAACTATCATCATCTGTATTTAAAACACTTAACATACAATGCAATATTGGCAACTATAGATATTAAATTGTAAAAAGGATCCATGACTTATTTAACATATCATCTAAACAATATACTTTGATTAATTGATACATTATTGTTTCTCCTTACTTATCATCTCACAAACCTTCTATTCACTGCAACTATATTTGACCATCTTAAAGCAGTCATACGGGGGCTGAGGAGGTAGCTTAGTGGAATAAGTGCTTGCCTGGCAAGTTCAAGGTCCTGAGTTCGATCCTTGGTACTACCAGAAAATAAATAAATTAACTAAATAAATTAAAGCGATCATACCGTGGGACCATACAGCATTTGTCCTGTTGTCTGGCAGCAATATCACCCTCCACATGTATCTATGTTATTGCAAATTGGAGAATTATTCTTTTCTTAAGGAAACAGGCTCATTATACACATATCCAACATTTTCTTTAGCCAGTCATCCATTAAGAGATTTTTAGATTGTTTCCATGTCTCAGATACTGTGAAGCGTGGGCTGATGAATGTGAAATGTAGATGTGATCTTTGTTTTAATGCCTTTTGATACATACCCTTGAATGGAATTACCAGGTTATGAGTGATGGTTCTGTTTTTAATTTTTTTTTTTTAGCAGGAATTGAACAATGGTTGCTGTATTGACTGATATTATCTTCATATTGTTCTTTAGGTTAATTTTTGTGAGGAAAGTCAAGACTATTTCCTGCAGTGGCTGTATTTCTTCCATTCTATTTATTATTATCCTTTTTTCTGTATTTTAGGGAAAGGTCTACAGGGAGTTCAGGGTCTCACTACTAGATTGGACTCATAGTCATTCTCCCGTTTGCAGCCTCCCAAGAGCTGGGATTACAGGCACGGGTGCACCAGTCTCAATTTCAGTCTCAGCATGCCCGCGAGGTGGGGGTGGGCTAGCACAACAGGCCTGGGGATCCAAACCCTGGGCCCTGCGCCTGCTTGCAGGCACTTTAATCTGCTGAGCTATGTGACCAGCCCTTCTTCCCTTCTAATGTACATGCCTATTTATATTTTTTATTTATAGAACTTCTTTGGTTATACTGTGATTATATTATTTCAGATTTTTCCTAGAAAAATGTATTAAATTTTTACCACTGAGTATGGTGTTACATGTGGGCTCTTGATTCATAACTCTTACCATGTTTAGCTGGATTTCTTCTATACATAATTTTTGAGAATCTTCATTACAAAAGGAGTTATAACATATATATAGCATCTATAATAACCATGCATTAATTTTTAAAAAGAAAAAGTGTTACTATTGTCAAGTTCTTTCTGCATGTATTCAGATGATAATTTTTTAGATTCTATTTATGTAATACATTACACTAAGTTAATTAGCTATGTTGAATCACCCTTGCATTTAAGGGACAAATATCACTTAATAATTGTTTATGACTTTAAATTCAATTTGGTAAAAGTTTACAAATTAGACTTACCTGTATTTTGTTTAAGGAATTTTATATCTGTGTTTATCAGGGATAGTATCTTGTAAGTTTTTTGTTTATTTGTTTGTGGTATCTTTTGCCTGCTTTTGTAGCAGAGTGAACTTGGCTTTCAAAAGAGTTTGAAATGTTTCTCTTAGTTTTTGGAATGGTTTTAAGGATTGCTATTAATTTTTTAAATTCACCTCTGAAACCCTCAGTTCCTAGGCCTGTCCTTTTTGGAAGGCTTTTGACTGCTGAGTCAATTCTTATTTGTTGCCAATCTTTAAATCTTTGACTGTGTTAAAAAGTTGTGTGTTTGTATGAACCTGTCTCATTGAGATTGCTCAACTTGTTGGTATGCAGTTGTTCATAATTTTTTAAAAAAATTGTGGAGAAATGGTTAGATATTCTGCTTATGATTTTATTTATTATTTTCTTTTTTATTTGTTGACCTAAGGGTATTTTTTAATTTGGTTTCTCTCTCTCTCTCTCTCTCTCTCTCTCTCTCTCTCTCTCTCTCTTTTTTACAAAACCCAGCTTAAATTTTTGCTGATTTTAAAATTGTTTTTCTATTCTTGATTTTACTGGTTATTTGTTAATTTTGTTGTTTTTGTCCACCTCTTAGCTTTGGATTTAGTTTTTTTTTTTCTCTCTCTCTTTTTCTTAGTTCTGTGAGGCAAAATATTGGGTAGCTTATTTGGCATTTCTTTGTTTTCCCACCAGTACTGGAGACTGAACCCAAGGACCTTGTGCACACTTAAGTCTATGTGCTATCACTGAGCTATACCCCAATCCTTAGGTGTTTTTCTTTTTAATTTAGGGCATTCTTTCTCTCTATAATCTCACATAGCCTTTAATATTTTGCAAGTCTTTGTTTTTCCTGAGATATTTTCTAATCTCTTTCTTGACTCAATGTCTGTTTAAAAAAACGTTATGTAATTTCCAAGCATCTATAGGTTCTTCTATTTTCCTTTTGTTAGTAATTTCTACTTTCATAATATTATGGGAAGAAAAGATAATTGGACTGATTTCAATCTTCTGAAGTTTGTTTTGTGAGCTACCAAGTGATTTGCCTTCAAGATGGGGAATTTGTGCTAGTAACTGGCTTTATCGCAAGCATACACCTGAAATAAGTTGCTTACTGTGAGACCTTACAGACTGTCAAGGATGTTGAGGCAATAGCATTATATGATGGTTAAAGCCACATGTTTTTCCTAGCAATAGTATCTAAACTTTTTCATGTCTTACCTATCTGAAGCATAGTCATTTTACTGTTCAAACTTGATAATGTGTCTGGGTATATAACACTAAGTTGTATATCATATCCTCTCAGACTACGTTCTAGATTTCTTAGAAAAGTTGGATATCATTTTTTATCATTCTGTTTTATGTGGCCTGCTTCTCTCTCTCCAGATGCATCAGTCACTGTGTTCTCCATGAAGCTGAGTCCCTGAGACAGTGTGGCAGTGTGTCTTAATCTGAGATCTTATCATTTACTGTGAATCCTCTTTGGGTCTTTTCAAATCTGCTCTTATGGAATTCAACCCTAGGAAACTAATTGGAAGTATGAATGGAAATTTTCTCAAAACATCTTTGTGTACCTAATAAACTTATATTCATGTTTCAGACTGAAGTTCAAAGATTATATTCATAAAAAAATTTTATCACCCATCTAACTTCAAAATCAAATGAAAATGACACCATGAGCAACAACTCAGGGTTATCATTCTACTTTGTGCACAAATATGTTGTTCTGTTTTATAATAATGATTTGTACTGTTTATTTTCCCTGCTCAAACAATAAGCAAATAGAAGGGACTATATTTTAAGGAGAAATATTTTGAAAGTTATTTATTTATTTATTTGCGGAACTGGGGATTGAACTCAGGCCGTTGCACTTGCCAGGGAAGCGCTTATTCCACTGAGCCATCTCCCTGGCCCCCTGAAAGTTCTTTTTCAGACATACATTTTACTGAAATAAATTCAATAGTTTTGAGGTGATGAAATACCCACAGTAAGACAGACAGTTTGATTAGAAAGACAATCAGGGGATATTTTGTTTCCTGGTGCAGGTGGTAAGTGATGCTGGTGCCCTTGGCAGATGAACTAGGCTGTTTGGAAAGGACTGCTGGGGTCCTGCTGCTGAGTTTACAGGGACTGAGTTTGCCCGGCTTCTGTTTGTATTAATGAGTGTGCTGGAGATGGAATTCTGAATTCCTGAAGAGATTGTCTTTGTGGTGACACTAGCAGGAAGCACCTTCCATCAAAATGCCTGGGGTACCTGACATAAATAGTCCCCTGGAGAGCAAAAAGAGACATTCATTTCTTGCATATTATCTAATTTGGTGGATAATATGGTTCACGACAGTCTCTTATGATTCTTATTATTTCTGCAGTATCAGTTATAAGATCTCCTATTTCATTTTATAATTTGAGTTATTTAAATCTTTATTTTTAAAGTAGCTAATCCCATTAAGGATTTGTTAATTTTATTATTATTTTTTAATGGATGTTGAATTTGCTGATCTTAATGGTCATTTATTTCCCTATGTCATTTATTTTTCATCTAGTCTTTATTTTTTTCTGCTAAATTTGGGGTTAGCTTGCTCTATTTCTAGTTCCTTTTTTTTTTTTTTTTTTTTTTTTTTGTGAAACAGGGGATTGAACTCAGGCCCTTGTGCTTGCCAGGCAAGCGCTTACTCTACTGAGCCATCTTCCCAGCCCTATTTCTAGTTCTTTGAGATGTAATGTGATGTCTAATTATAACAAAACATAATAATGCTGTTTATTTATTTATTTATTTATGCTTATTTATTTTAGAATTTTTTCCTTAATGCAGGCATTTAGAAGAAATATCCATCTTAAAGCTACTTTTGTTGCATTACACAAATTTTATTATTTTGTGTTTTCAATTTCGTTTACCTCTAGATTTTTAAAATTGTCTTTTCTATTTTTCCATTGAATCACTGTTTTGTTTGAAATGTATATTCAAACTTCCACATGTTGGAACTTTCCAATCTTCTTCCTTTTATTGATTTATTCAAATCATTATATACTGAGTTTGCCCGGCTTCTGTTTGTATTAATGAGTGTGCTGGAGATGGAATTCTGAATTCCTGAAGAGATTGTCTTTGTGGTGACACTAGCAGGAAGCACATTCCATTTTAAGTAGGAAAGTACTTAAAAAATTTTAGTATTATTGAATTTGTTGAATTATGTCTTGTAACTTAACAATTATCTAACCTGGATATTGTTTCTCACTTACCTGGATGTGTATTTTTTTTAAATTCTCTGCTTAGGTCTGTAAAATCTATTTAATCTCATAGTGTTGTTGTTTAAGTTTGCACTTTTCTTATTGATTTTTTATTTGGATGAACACTGTACTTTTGAAAATAAGGTTTTGGAGTCTCCTAATGCTATTCTATGGTTTTCTGTTTTTTTCTGTCAGTTCTGTTAATATTTGTTCTATACATTTAGATGTGACAATAGTCAGTGCCCATATAGTTATTATTATCATATCCTCTAAAGAATTATTAATCATTTTGTCATTATGTAATAATGACATTTGTCTCCTGGGAAAAAGTTTGACTTGAAGTTTATTTTGTTTAATATAGTAATAGTGACCTCTGGTTCTTTTCTATATAACTTGTATGGAATGTCCTTTTGTGTCCCTTAAATTTCAACCTTGTGTTCATAAATCTAAAATGAGTCTTTTGTAGAAACCACATACTTATATCTTGTTCTTCTGTCCATTCAGCCTACTTATCTTCTGATTAGAAAATTTAACCTGTGCATGTTTAAATTACTCATTAGAAAAGGGCTTATTGTTGCTATTTTGTGCATGGTTTTCTAGTTCCTTTTATCTTTTGTTCTTGCTGCCTTCCTTTGTGTTTTGTGGATTTCTTTTTAGTGATTTGCTTTTTTTTTTTCTTTTTTTGTGAATTGCTTTGATTTGTATCCCCTGCTTTTGCATCATTACTATAGGTTTTCTCCTTGATAGTTAATGTAAGGCTTACATGAAACTCATCTCATTTGTTTTTTGGAGACAGCATCCAGCTGTGCATTCCAGGATGCTCTTAAACTCATTCTGTTACCTGAGCTAGCCTCTGACTTGTAGCAATATTCATGCCTCAGTCTCCCAAGTGCCAAGATTAAAATTATGTGTCACCATGTTTGGCTGGAACATCTTTTCTTAAATTTTATTTTATTTTTTATTCATTTTAATGACAAAAAGGATAAAATAGCAACGAAACAGTTTCAAAACAGGTTAGTAAGGCAGTTACAAAACATGCATTTATATAAACTAGGTGGTTAAGGCAATGATTTTAACAATTTACATCAGGTTTTTGAAAATACCATTGAATGGGTAGAATTCTCACCCTGACTAACTCTATATGCTGATATCTGTGAGCTAAGCAACTGCATTGAGGGCAGCGATGTGCAATACTAAAATCATGTTTGAAATGCCTGTTATTTGGGGGCATCTTATAGTTATAAAAACTGTATTTTAAGCTGATAACAACTTAAATTCTTCTCACATTTTTATTATAGGTGTCGCAATTTGTGTTTGTACAGCATATATCTTTAAAATTATTGTAGCTAAAGTGTTAATACATTTTCTTTTAGCTTTTATACCAAATGATTTACATATCATAATAACAACTTTAGAGTATTCTAAATTTGATGATCCTCTTATCCGGGCAGTGAGTTTCATACTGTCGTGTGTTCTCATAAGGTTAGTGCCCTTTCATCCCGATAATTCACCCTAACATTTCTTGTGAGGCAGGTCTAGTTGAATTTTTTACAATGAAGATAGAGTGACACTTCCTATACCAAAATCCATAGGCTTGCAGGTTAACTATTTTTTTTTTCCTGGAAAATCTTTATCTTTTTATTTCTGAAAGATATAGTGCTCTTGTTTGCTTTTGGTTTTCTTTTAAGACCTTTAAATGTGGTGTATCATCATCCCTCCCTCCCAGCCAATAGGCTTTGGCTGAGAAATCCATTGATAATCTTACGTGGGGTTCTCTTCTATGCGACAAGTGACTTTTCTAAGTGACAGCTTGTATTAAAGTTATCTCTTTTACTTGTAATAATTTGAATATGAAATATCCCTGGGAGGACCTCTTCATGTTTAATCTATTTACAGTTACTTAGGCTTCTTAGATCTAGTAGTTATGGGCTTGGGAAATTTTCTGTTTAGGTGCTAATTTCTGAAAATAGCTATGAATACTGAGAAAATAATTTTCACTTTGTATGTTAGCTTATTTATATTGTGAAGTCCTGGGGATTTAACCCAGAGCATTTCTCATACTAACACTTTACCACTGAACCACACCCTCAGCCTTAGAAGATGATTTTGAAAACTGCAAGAAACCATTAATTTTTTATTTTTATTACCTTTTTAATTTAATAGAGTACAAAATAGTAGTAAAACAGAAAAGTGATTCAGAATTTCACTTAATAAATTAATAGGAATTCCACACTATTTTTGTAATGCATAGTGCTGTCTTCCAATCAGTTATTCATATTACCAGGTATATGCATGCAAAATTTGAAGAAAAAAGAGAAAAAGAAATATATAAGAAATTAAAGAGAAATAATTGAAAAAAAGGAGACAAAACAGATTAAACATTATCTGCTCATTTCCACAAACCAGCAGAAATCCATAGTACAGTTTTGCAAAAAAGAATCTGCCTTATGAATTTGTCTTAGGGAATGTGTTTCTGTGTAGGCGTGTGTGTGTGTGTGTGTGTGTGTGTATGGTGAATATTCCTACTATGAAACCTGCAATCACTCACACGTAAGGGAATTGTTGGCTTTTTATTTTGGGTGCCAATGTCACATTTGAGTGAGAAATACAGTCAAATGCCTATATACTTGGGTTCGCGGAACCACAGATAGAAAATACTCAAAAATAAAAGTACAAAAAAAAAAGCACATTTTTTATTCAACCTATGCAGACCTGACTATTTTGTAAGCAATTTAGTTTGGAAATCATTTACATAACATTTACAATATGTTAGGTATTATAAATAGTCTCAAGATGCTTTCAAGTAGACAAGAGGATATTTGTAGGTCATACACAAATACTATGCCATTTTAGGTAGAGGAGTTTGCACTGACAGATTTTGGTGTTTACAGAGAGGGCCTAGAGCCAATTTGAAGGATGTTGAGGGATAAGCATGTTTCTTTTTAATATTTCACACAAATCATTGCTTGCAAAACTATGCAATTCATTTATTTAGTGTTCTTCAAATTTGCTAGAATATGCCACCCAATTATATTTCAGATGACGCATAATTTAGATGATCTGCAGCGCATGATTTATGGTGTGTTGATGTTTGTGTCTGTCTCCTTGTGGGCTCACAGATTACCTGACTTGTTTTTTTAATACAGACTCTGATTGGTTCCTTGTTCTTTCCTGTAGAGCATAATGAGTGAGAATTAGGTAAAGCATGCTAAACAGCTGTTGTGGTTAAACTTTCTTAGTCTAATTAATTGGTAGAATGATTAGTCTCCTAACCTGTAGAAGATAAAGTGCTGTTAGACAAGTCGATGTCTGGAGAAATGCGTGGATAGTTTCTAGCTGGCAAACTTAATGAATCACATATTAGAGTGGGTGATCACCGCTGTGTTCTGTACATAGTGGCTGCCAAGTGTGGCTCTGGCAAAACATGCCAACTGCTAGCGATTTGCAACAGGGAGAACCCAATCCCCTTCCAAGTTGTTACTGATAAATTAATTGGCAAGACTAAAACTCTTAGTCAAAATTCACAGATATTTGTAGGCTTTCATAGAACTGGCCTTTGGAAATAATTTTCTTAGTTTTATTTCTGTCTTCAAAATAAAAATAAAAAGGCAAAAAGGAAAAGAAAAGAAAACAGGAGGAAAAAGAAAATAATTTAGCTGAGTTCCAAATTTAACACTAATCATCAAAGTTTTCTCATTAAACAGAGGAATGACAACTGTGAAAAATGGAAGATTAAGTTTGCTCTTTTATGGAAGTGTAAGGCTTGAGACACACCATAAGTGTTGAAAAGAATTGTTTGTTGATCTGGTATGTGACCTTCTAAAGATTCCAGTCTCCTAGGACTCCTGAAATATTTTAAGATCCCTGAAATATCTCAGAGAAGAATATAGAATAGAAGTATGCACATCTTCTGCCTCAGAGCAGGTCCTCACTTGTGACCAGCAAGCTTGCAGTGGCCATGTTGAATGAGGCTGCCTGGGGCTCCACCAGGTTCTGAGACACTCCCTGCCCTGGGTCCTGTGCTGGCTCTTGGCCCTCCCTGCGTTTGTAGCCAGGGGTCAGGAGGTGGGTTGGGTGTGGGGTGGAGAGGCAGAGGCCCCTGCCTGTTGGTGTCCTACAGCATGGAGCCCCTTGGGCTGAGCACCAAGACTTTGAACCTTTTTTGTTTTACTTTTTTTCCCCAAAAAATAACTGTTGGGAGAAATCTCAGTGAAATCCTAGGGTTGGAGTTGAGAGGATGGGGTGGGAGATTTGGATGAATGCGAATTAGAGTTTAGAGATGATTAAAAAAAAAAAAAAGCCCTGGCTATCCACCTTCTTAACCATGTGGTTGGTGTGGGGTCAGTGACTGGCAGAAGCTGAGTAGACTAATAAGGGGTCTGATGCAGACAAAGGCCTTGTGTGGGTGTGGCTAGAAACCTGGTGTCAGATAAATGTAATCCCAGGTGTTGGGAGGCTGTTAACAGGCGGATCACTATAAGTCTGATCTGGTAGTGAGACCCGGAACACACTGTAGACCCTTCCCTAAAATACAAAGAAAAAAAGAGATATCTATCTTAAAATAGATTTATTATCAGGGAAGGGGCAGTAAGTATAGGGAGCACTGCAGAGCCCAGGGACTTTTTCAGTACTTGAAATAAACAACAGAAAGACCTATGGAAAAATCCAACCCAGAAAAAAAAAGAATGCACATCCTGAAGATCTACTTTTTGTGTTTGGCTTTGAAGTACGTATCAAATACCTCTTCTGTCTGTCTACTTAACATGCTGCCTGTTTATCATCCATGTCTGTATGTTCTCATTTGCAAAATAAAGAAAATAATTGGTCTGTACTGATTGAGGCACATTGCTATATGTTAAGAAACATTGCTGCCTACAGATGTTGGGAAGTACAGTGAACACTCAAGTTACTACTGACCTGATGTGTGGACCACTTTGGTTATGATCAGAATTTTAGGCTCCACTTACAACCAAACTCTTGAGTTATAGCCTGAATACAGGCCACTTGCATGACTATAAACAAAGACTTGCAATGCCAGAAAAGCAAATGTAAGTCTGTGTAAGCATCACTCTAAGCCCGGATGTGTGTTTTTGTAGTAGTGATTTAGTTCAGTGCGTTGTATACCTGTTATAATGACTGCCATCAAAGTGGCCACCAAAAAGCTAGGAAAAATCTAAGAAAGAGAAGGTAAAGAAGGCGATCAGAACTGGAAAGAAGGAAATTGTGGAGAAATATGAGAGTGGCATTTGTGTGACTGATCTTGCTAATATGTACATGTCAAAATCCACTATCCCAGCAATCTTATAGAGAAGTAACTTGTGTAAGGAAGCTAGTGCAGAGGAGCCTAAGGCTTCACTTGACTCTGAAGGGGTTATGACATTATCACTACAGCAAAATCCATAGGTTTGCAGGTAAACAGTGGTGATGTTGAGCAACTTGTGGAGGAACATTGGGAGGAATTGTCTCCAGAGGAACCTCTGCAACTTCTGGCTGAGCATCAGAGAGTGGCACAGTGAAGAGCTTTCTGAAGAGGAGGTAGGTATCAGAAATCAGTACAGCAAAGTTCTTCTGAGATAAAGGAAGCCCAGCAAAAATGGACAGAGTTACAAACATTTGTAGAGGACATATCCAGACAGGGAAATTCCCAGTTATTACAACCATTTGCTTAATGACAATGTCATACTACAGAACAGTGTTAAAGAAAAGACAGAAATGGAAACCTTACATCAGGTTTTAGTTCTGAAAAGTGTGAGACCTAGTGACCCAGAAGCAGGTCTTAGTGGTCTCTCCCAAACAGAGAAAGACATCACAGAACCAGATTCCTGATATTCTTATGGAATGAGGCTTTCCTTCCAAACAATAACCACCGCCACATTGTTCTTCCCTCTTGCAACACAAAGATGTCAACTTTAGTAGTGAATACAATATGAACTTGTTGTTTCTGGTTAACTAGGCACATTTTATAATTTTTTTGGTGACTACACTAGGAAAATTATTGGTATTTCTGGTAAATTGTACATGTTACACAATCTTTTTATTACAAAAAAGTTAGTCAAGAGATACACTTCAGGAGGTTTGGAGTGCACCTTGGGTATTTTCATTATTTCTTGTGGGGAAAATAGTCTTGACTTTCAACCAACTTGAGTTACAACCAGTCCTTGTGAATAAATTGAACAGTAAATGAACGGTCCATGGAGTACGGGATTGGGGACTGTTATTATTGGTCATGATTTGTTTACTTCTGTGTTTTAAGAAACTTAGTAGATTAGCGAATCATTCCTCTGAATTTGTTTGGGTGGGTCATGGAGACACAACCTTTGGTAGCATATGTGCTCCCTAGCCTGTTCCTCTCTAGCACTGGTCCCTTACTCTGCTTCCAATCAGCTTTCTCCTACTACAAGCTTCCACCCTGATATATCTGCCTTGAGCTAACTGACCATGGATTGAATTCAATGAAATCTGAGCCAAACTAAAACTTTTACCCTTCAATTTATGAATTTTGAGTACAGTGTTTCAGAGGTGGAAGATCTGACTTACTATATAGATATATAGATATATAGATATATAGATATATAGATATATAGATATA
>NW_004524763.1:2411849-2441915 GCF_000260255.1 Octodon degus | reverse complement strand
TTTTTTTTTTTTTTTTTGTGTGTGTGTGTGTGTGTGTGTGTTGGGTGTCTTACAATCTAGCATAAATTTATCTATATTTTACCCAGGTCTTGAGACTTTATGGGGCACTGGGATTAGACAATAGACTCATTGGTTTGGTGGATAAAATTTAAAAGTATCCCAGACTTCAGGCTGGGGAATGGGTGCTGTTGACTACAATTAGTCAGATTTAGAGTGAGAATTGGGGCAAAAGCAGAACAGAAATTTTTTAAAACTATTTTTAGTGGGAAATAAATAGCAATGAGACAGTTTCACAAGCGATTACTAGTACATTTTCAATAATTAATACATTGTATATTTTTGTCTTAGTGGTTATTCATAGTACAAGATGCAGACCTAATATCCTGTCTCAAACACTATTAGAACAAACCTCTCTTTTTTATTCATTGAATTAAAAGAGTGGGGCTATATATCTATCCTATTTTGAGTATACAGATACAAAATGGTCGTTCATTTCTATCCCACTTTTTTGGTTAGTTTTGTCAGAGAAGGGCATTCCATTGTCATTTAAATACTGTAGGTGCATGAATTCAGAAAAAAAATCCCAATATAGTTGAATAGTCCATAATAGCAGTAGGTTTTCCATAAGAATGTCAACATCTGAAGTTGTTGACTTGAGCATTTTACAGCTCATCATATTAAGATGGCTTTATTTTTTATACTTCATTTTCATACTTTTCTGCTGGGTGGTAAGACCAAGAAAGAGCAAGACCTATATAACAAGAAATGTAACTTTTGTATCTGAAAGGTCAGTCAAATCCCCTCAGGATTTAACCTGAAACCCTGTACCTCAGTTTGTAGATCAGTTTCAGCCATATGGATGAGTCATGGCCATTGCTTGACCAATTTGGTAGAGCAGAAAAATTTGAAAATAATAAATATTGACCCAGAAAGAACCATCTGTAAATTTGGGGCCAAAGGAAGTATGACTGCTAGACATTCATGCCATTAACAAGAATATGGGGATTTTGTGATCAACAAGAATAAATACGTCTGAAGGGTATCTCAGAAATCACCAAAACTACTCATTGCCAAGTTCAAGGATACAAAAGTATCAACCTTTAATTTGAGAATATAGTTACTTCAATTCCTATTCAAAAGACCTTCCTAGGGAGTTGGTTCTGCAGCTTCATTTCACCATGTTTAGGTATTCAAAGACTCAATAGCAGCTGCAGCCATAGGCCTGACCACCGGTCCCACCCGCAGCAGACTTTGGCATCATCTTCATCATACTGTTTACTGATTGCAGAATGCAAGAGTTTTCAGGTCAGGGAGACTTCCACCAAGATTTCAAAGAAACACCTGGAATATCAGGCAAAGAATTACTGGGAACACAGTCCAAAAATGTGTGTGTAGTGGAGATCTGAGACTGCTAGAGGTTCTAAGGACATAAAAATAGATTCGGGGATACCTCTAGTTTTCTCATCTTCTAACAAGCAATTACTTGCAACTGATTTTTCAGAACTTCTCTTCCTTATGGGTTCATTAATCAGCTGTGTGTTTCTAGGCTCAGCTAGGAGAATTAGACCTGTTTCTATTCCATAGTGTTATGAAAACAGAAGAAATAGAGTTATAGCAAAAATTTGCAGCCAAACTCTAAATGCATGATGTGTATTTTCTTCCTTAGTTTTTTAAAAAAACTTTTAACAAAAAAGTGGCAAGCTCCATATAATACAGAATACATGTGTGATGTCTTCCTCCCTTGTTCTAATGCCCAGGAGAGTGTGCTACTGGCGTCTTCAGATGCATCCCTAGTGAATGGCTGAGAGAACAGGAAGTGAAGACAGAGAAGTGGTGGAGCATGAAGAGGCAGCAGTATGTAGGCACAGACTCCTTGGGAAGCTTTCTCCAAGCTCTGACTTATTTATCCCTTGATGAAAGCGGCAGCAAAGGAACACAAGTCCAGTTTGTTAGGAAAAAAGAAAACAGTCATAATTAATTTGGCAATTCACTTGAAGGTTTATTTTATTATCTCTTGCATTTTGGCAGTACCAAAAGTTATATCCAATTAACTTGAGGTAATGATTCAGAAAATTTCCCCAAAACCATTTTAAATATTCATGTATATAACTGTAGAAAGCCGAGAGAAACAAGCCAGCACAGGCAAAAAGCAATTATTTTATGAGCTCCTAATAGAAATAGCTTTTGATTTTTAGTTTGAAAATTCTTTGAACAAGTTGGAAATTTATTGCCAGTCTTGCTAAATACTATAGGAGTGGCATTTCCTCAGAGCTGTTCCCAGGCTTCCCCATTACACTGTGGGGTCTTTGATCTTAGATGTAGGGCTGAGTGTGGAAGTTTCAGAAGAGAATTCAGATATTCTTTTGTAGTGCATATATATACTGAGTATACATAATGTATACGTATATATATATATACATACATATATATGTATATACTGATTTTATATGTATGTACTGGTTTTCTGAGTCATAGAGTACAAGCCTTGCCATATGTATTCTCTACTCACACAGTATTTGCTGCCAGCAACCTAAAAGACTCCATGTCTGGTTTGTCTATTTGCCTTAGTAAAGTTTAACTTAAATCAGAATCTGTAATTTCTCCAAAAATGAGAATTAGCAGCATTAATTGTAATCATTCCTTTCCACATTGCGTATAATTATTGCTCACCGTTTCTGCAATTTCCTTAGCATAGTTCTTGTGTGTTTCTAACTCACAACAGCACAGAAGGATAATTATGAGCACAAGTTCAAATATCAGGTCCATTATTTGCCAGCTGTGATTTCTTAAGCAAGCTATTTAGTCCATTTCTACCTGGTTATATTTTTATAAGCAATCTTAAAATTTGAAATTATCTCATATGAAAATAAATTATATATATATATATATTTCTAACACATAAATGCATTAGATATCACTTATATATATTTTATTTGGTGCTAAAGGTTCATCCTCAACATAGTAATTATTGTTAGTGTCTTAGAAAATTAATACTTGATTAGATTTGCTTATGCTTGCTGATTTCTCTGCTTATCATTGCTTCTTGAGTCCTACTCATTTATTAACATAAATTTCTAACCTTCCTGAATTCTAATCATTTCTTTGAAAACTGTTTGTGAGTATAAATTTTTAAAACTGAAAATGTTTTTCTTTTCTTCTGCTTCTGTATGGTGAAAGAGTTTGCATGGAATTTTAGGCTATTTCAACTCAGCATCTGAAAATGCATTTTCTCCTTCCTCCATTACTAGCAATGAACAGCGTTCTCATGACCTGCTGTGTCTTACTAGAAGATGGCCCAGAAGATGGCTTTGTCTTTTTCTCTGGATGATTTCAGCTGTTTTCTGCTTTTATCTCAATTGATTTTCAAAATATTGAGATTTTAAAGTCATGTATTTAATATAAGGTCTCACTATGCAGCTTGGACCCATAGTGATCCTCCTGCTTAAGCCTCCCTAGTGCTGGGATTACAGGTATGCACCACCATGCCTGGTCTCATTCATATATATATGGCTTTATATTTAAGAATATATATGTTTTCATTAATTATGGATAACTTCAAGCTAGTGTGGGATTTTTTATTCCACAAACTGGTTTATCATATGTTTCTTATAGCATATCAAGTGGCAAGCCAATGCAAAAGGTATTTACAACCATTCTGGAAAAATAAAAGACCTTTTGAGTATTGTAAGATATTGCACTGCTACAGGTAACAGCATGCTGAACTTACCATGCAAAGGCAGGATCCAGGGGCAGGCTGTAGAGAAGTTTTGGGAAGTTCTAGGAGAAGTAAAGTAATTCTTTCAAAGAATATGTGTCTGCAGCTGGAAAGATGGCTCAGAGGCATGAGTGCTTGCCTGGAGAGTTCAGGGTCTGGATTTTGGTTCCCAGCATAACGTACTACACCAGAAGTACATGGTGCGTGCCTGTAATCCCAGCACTGGAGAGGCTGAGACAGAAGGATCACTATAAGTCTTAACTGCATAGTGAGACCCTGTATCCAATAAATAAATAAAATAAATAAAAATTAAAAAAATAAATAAAATTTTAAAAAAGGAAAAGAATATGTGTTTTCAGGTTCTAGTAAGAAGGGTCTTGTCTAAATTCTGTCCTTCAGTGAACATTCAAGTACTGTCTTTTATAACTGGCTCAGTGGAAATATCCAAAAAAAATGTTCATAGTCTAGTCCCTTAGAACCTTTTAAAAGTCACTAATATTACAAAATTAATGATTATATTAAGCGTCTTAAAAGCAAACATTGTAGAATTGGTTCTGATTGCAATTACATGGTATTTCGTTGCTTGCCATAGTGATGTGGACTGAAACTAGTATGTCTCTATATAGACACATTCCTACCTTTAAATAATAATAATAATAATTATTATTATTATCATTAGTGTTGTTACTGTTATTGATTTTGAGTAAAGGTCTTGGTAAGTCTCTAGGTTTCCCAGGCAGGGCTCAAATTTTCAATTTTACTGCCCAGTCTTCCAGTGTTAGGATCCCAGGCATGGGCCACTACCCCAGCCACATGTCTTCTTTTAACACAAAGACAGATGTAGCTTTGTTGAAAGAAGAGCAGGCAGCGTGATCATAGGGGAGTATGGCCTCCGCTCAAGGATGAACTGGGTCTGCAAACTTAGAGCCTTCCAAGGGATACTGGCCATAGGGAACTTAGACTTAAGACTTTGAATCTTCAGAGCCATGACAGAATAAATTTCTGCTGAGCCACTGATTCTGAAGTAATTTTTCCTTGAGACAATGCAAAAGTAACAGATATCCTATGTTAAATACTTTGGGGTTAGCTTTTCTATTTGTTCTGAGTTCTTCGGAGTGCCACCATGATTCCTGGTGTTTTCCCTGCATCCTGGCCCTGCTGAGCCTATTGAATGGGAAGGGAAGAACCTACCCTAAGTTACTGTGACAGTACACTGGCACTGGGAGGCTGGGTTGACACGTAGAGTCTCTGAAACACATTTGCACACAAAGAATTCAATTCCATTGCATAGCTAAAAGTTCTCTTTTAAAAGTTGAGCTAGTTAGGGAACTAGAGGGGTAAGTGGGTGTCATAGACAAGAGAAATGGGATACAGGGTAGCACACACATTTCATTCTATAATTTGCACAAGGCCTTGACTGTCTTGATTGACTCAGACCTGTATTTGGAGATTCTGATATCAGCATTTTCTTTCCAGGCATTACTCAGACTCTCATACTTGCCCCCCAAAGGTCTATTGCTTCTTTAAATGGGGATGTCAGTGCAAGGAAGCCTATCATTAGGGAATTATGTCTCATATGATTTCATAAATAATCATGGCTATCCTCTGATTACATGATATATTTTTTCAGTACAGGGATTGAACTGCTATACTTTTAAAACATTACCCTCTCCTAGTCAAAGAGATTCCACTTAAACTGATAATCATTACTCTTTTAATGAAGATAAACCATTTCCTTTATATATGTTGTATACTGCATGAATTCATGTGGTATTTGTCAGCAAGTCTACACAAGTAATATTGAATAATAATACCCTTTATTATCTGTCACTGAAGATCTGAGATATGGGTTGACGCTGCTACTTAATTTTCTGAGTTTGGAACACTTCTGGCTCACTGGTATAGTTATTAGAACAAGATCCCAGATAGGCTTTAATAAGGCACTACCAGGGACCAGTTGCTGGACTAAAGGCATGATTTATCCATAGATGTAAATGGGTTTTCATGGGAAATCTGCCCTACTCTTTGGATGGTATTATAGTATCATGATCCTGTTTCACACAGTTTATCCTAGAGTAATTAGGTATGATTAAATAACTGTCCATAATTTTAACCAGTGTGATAGAAAACTAACATACGATGGTACATATAAGAGTTTAAAATATGATCGTTTATTTTTATCAGCTTTGGTAAAAGTGCACATCAGGAGGCCTAGAATGTTTTCAAGGTGGAAAAGAACAATCTAAGTGCATCGCAGGATGCTCGGCATGACTTTTTGAACATATTAGCATTTTGTCTCAGATATGAGCAAGAAGGCTTAGCCTGAATCTATGCAGATTCTTTTCATGGGGAAGTTTCTGCACTGAGGCATAATATTTGGTGAGACATATTAAGATACTTCTAAAGGCAGATCCTTGCCTTGTTCTTTATGCAGAAAGCTTACATTTCTTCCACCGTCTCCTAGGGTAGTCATTCATCCTATGCTCAAATATGCTGTAAGTACTCCTTCACCCTCACTTCCTCTGTTAGGGAGTTTGCTGTCTCATTCTTGGGTTATTATTTTATGGACCAGCATTGAGGCACACCTTGAGTGTGTGGGCTGTCACAAGGCTGCTCACAAAGTGTTGGCAAGGTTGTGCTCTTTCATAGGGCTTGCCTTCACTGTAAAGTTCACTGATTGGTTCAACCAGAATTCCCCTCTCCCTGATGTCTCCACTTGTTAGTTTTCTATCTATGACCCCCATCAGGCTCTTGTAAACCCCTCTTGTCCTGAGACTGAAACTCTGTTCTGCTTATTTTACCCTGTTGTCATAGTTACTGAGCAGAATCTTCCTTTGCCACTTTACCTTCTGCCTAGCTCTGTTTTTGCTTTTTGATACCATTCATACTTTGATTCTTTGGCACTTCCAGATTGCCTATGACCTCATGTCCTAAACACTCATTATTCACCTGTGTCATCCCTCTTTGCTATTTTCTTTGTTTCCACTTGGTAAACTTCCGTTCATCCTTTAGGACCCCCGGCTAAGAAGTTCATTTTGTCATTCTCTTCCCAACTCTTCTTCTGTTCTGTACTCATATACCATCATGAAGAGCATATTTTTATATTATGTATTAGTTATTGGAAATGTGTCCATTTTTCATTAAATTGTGAGATTACAGCAATATCACCTATGTCAAACATTTTTGTTAGATTAAAAATGAAGTCCATTTAAATTTACCTACACTACTAGGTACAGAATATAGCTAAGTACCTGTCTACTATATTCTGTGTACTCTGACATATTTTAAAGAAATAGATCTTAGGAGAAAAAGTGTAGATGAAATTGCAAATGGAAATATACTGCCATATTTTCTGAGCTGGGCTGCTAGATCTCTACTTTTGGTAAATTGACCATCATTCTTATGATCATTTTATTCAATCCATGACTTAAAAATAAAAAAAAAATCCCTAAGCAAGTCATATACTGTGGATTCACTATATTTACAATAACACCATTGAGAAATTGAGAATATGATCATTATGCTTATTTTAACTGTGCCAATAAGTTTAACTTAAAAACAACTTTTCATCAACTTTAAAGGCATAATATAAAGAACTATCTTAAATTGCAGTTTCAGAAATTATTATTATTTTTACAGAAGGGTCTACAGGGTGTTCAAGGTCCCACTACTAGATTGGACTTGTAGTGATCTGTCTGTTTACAGCCTTCTAAGAGCTGGGATTATAGGCGTGCCCCACGAAGCCCAGTCTCAATTGCTGTCTCAGCATGCCCCAGGGGCGGGCCTGGCATGGCAGGCCCGGGGATCAAATGCCTGGCCCCTGTGCCTGCAACTTCTTAGAGACTATTAAATATATTATATCAGCAACATGGTATATAGTTATTTTATTTCTTCATCATAACTAGATCGAAATTTTTTCTTGTAATTACTGATATACTGAAGGCATTTCATGAGCACTTTGTAAATGTTTAAATTTATATCATGTAATTTTAATTAGAATTTTTTGTTGTTTACTCCTTTATTTTTTGAGAACAACTTAAATTAGATGATGCGAAATTCAACTTGAGAAATGTACTTCATGATCAAAGTATTTTCTGTTTCTCACCTTTGTTTTATTTTCTTTTAATATTCTTTTCTAATTTCAATACTAAGACTGATTTCATTGAAAAGAGGTTGTTTAAGTTTTTTTTTTGTGTGTGCGTGTGTGTGTACAGGGTCTCACTACACAGCTCAGACTTGTAGAGATCCTCCTGTTTTCAGCCTCCTCAGTGCTAGGATTATAGGAGCACCCCACCACATCCTGATTTGGTTGTTGGCTCAGCGCACCTGGTGGCAGGGACAGCACAGCATGTGGTGTCAGGGGTCAAACCTGGCCTATGTGCTTGTCTAAGCAGGTGCTTAGGCTGCTGAGCTATCTTACCAGCCTTATTTAAGAAACTTCTAGAGAATTTGAAGCAGACAGTTCTGCTGAAAGATTAGTTGCTCCTGATAAGTAAAATGTGAGATATCTATCAATCATATATAGTTATTTTAGTAAGAAAACTTTGTTTACATAATAAAAGTTGATTTAGGAAACTTTTCATCAGCATGCAAATGAGTATTAACTAGCATATAATACTTAAAGTTAATGCTAATATTAGTTCTTTCCAGTAAAGATTAACTCCTAAAAAGTATCTTCAGGGTAGTAATGGGTTTGTGAGCTGTCCCTCTAAATGTGCAGAAAACTGAAGATATTGCTTCCTAGCTAAACTTAATAAAATGTTCACAGAAATACTTTCTGCAAAAGGGTAAGTTCTTAGACTGTTTGGGCAAAGAGAATTCAAGGAAATGAACTGACTGCTACTGCTGCTTGTCAAAATTTCCTTGAAATGAATATAGGTCTCTTATCAAAATAAACATGAGATGAATTCCAGAGCTCACTGTTCATTTCTTAGCTGCTGAGGTGCTGTTGGTTTTGCTTGTAGCTGTAAATGGTGCTGAAGAAATGCAGATAGAATCTAATGAATCTGATGCCAAGCAATCACAGAAGCTGCACACATTCCACTGTCATTCTATTTATGGAAGGTTTTTTTTTTTTAAGGGTATTGATGCCAAAAGTCTATAGAATTCATCCTATTTGATTAAGTGTAGGAGGAAAAAGCTATATTTTCATGCAGTGTTTTCTGTACTTTTGTATCTGAGAATGCTATAAATTGTAAAGTAGGGTGACTTTTTGGAGGCTGTGCTATCCCCGGATTACATTTAGAGGTTTTTATTTAAGCACAAAGCTGCTGGTGAAAGCCCAAGTGACTTATCACTGAGCACAAAGATGTAGTTACAGATTTTACTCTGAATGCACTGTTGCAAGATATGAAGCAAAACAATCCATCTTATTGAACATGGACAGTATTATTTACCAGAAAGAATAAAATTTGAAATTATAAAGCAACTTGACTCAAAAAGGACTCAGAACTACAAATATCTTTAGCTGTAAGTTCTTATTCAATAAGATACCATATTTCTGTGACTGCTTTCTAAGGGACAAATAACTCAAAGATCTTATCAAACATTTTTGGAGCAGTCCTTGTATAAACAGAAACTCTAAATTGTGTCCAGTGTGCTACTACTGAATACCTTAAGCAATGCTTCAGAAATATTTTATTTGGTGACTATATGAAACATGAGAGAATAAAGAAGCCTGTTAAAGAGAATTTTAAAAAATGGTATATTTGCTTACAGAAAATTTAAGAGGGCTGGGAAGAAAGAAAGTTCCACATGTGTCAATTCCATTTACTATGCAAAATATGATTCCATCTTAATTGACATTTTAGTTTTCTTTTGCCAACTACTAATGCATAAAATATTGGGTTACAAACATTGCAAGGGAAGAAAAATAGGCAGAAAATGGTCATATCTTTAAAGAGTTCCACTCTAGCTTGGGAAAGACTCATAACATGGATTTTTTTTCTGTAATGTATAAAACATGACAAAGCTAAACAGATGTACTAGTAATGCTATAGTAGTGTAGGTAGCTATAATAAATGCCAACTCACCAACTCTTGGCTTTCTGTATTTGGAAAATCACTAAACAAATTCTAGATGACTTTTACCTACCTAGTACTTTAAAATATTAGCTATATGGTTCTTAATTTACCCTGAAACTTTTAAAGTCGCTATCAAAACTGCTGGGCCAAAGATCAATACTACTGTTATAGTTTGTGTCTATTTGTCTCCCCAAAGCCTCACGCAATCATTGGGGAAGCTTCCAGAATTTGTGATTAATTCATGATCCAGTGCTGGGATTATGGGTGTGAGTGCTATGGGGCCTGCTGGTGGTTGCAGCCACTGCTCCTCCTTTGCTCTCTTCTGTTTTCCACCTCCATAAAAGGCTGCTCTCTGCCATGTGCCACTCTGCCTTGGAGCCAGCTGAGTATGGACTGAAACCTCCACTAACTGTGAGCTAAAAAATCTTTCCTTCCTTACTTTAGGGTATTGAGTATTTTGTCTCAGCAATGACCTAGACAGAAGTCTTTTAATTTTTTAAAATTTAGTATAAGTAGTCAATATTCAAAGAAATGTAACCAACGTGTATTACTAGAATACATTAGCATTGAAAGTACTATGTGTAAAAATGTATTTCTGAGTAAAATACATTCATTGGTACATGTTCTGTAGATTTATTTATTTACTTATTTTCTGTATGTAGAACAGGGTCTTCAGGGTCTACAGGGTCTCACTATGTAGACTGGAATCATAGTGATTCTCCTGTTTGCAGCCTCCCAAGTGCTGGGGTTACAGGTGTGCGCCACCATGCCCAGTCTCAATTGCTGTCTCAGTGTGCCCCGTGGTTGGGGCTGGCCGCTGAGCTATCAGGTCGGCCCCCTTTTTATGTTTATTTATTTAAATTTGAGAAGGATTTTTTTTTTTTTGCTGGCTCAGGCTGCCTTAAGGGCAAGTCTGGTGTGACATGTGGTGCTAGGCATCGAACCACTGTCCCTTGCCCTTGACTGATTTTGCTCAAGAAGGTGCTTCAGATAACTGAGCTAATCTGCCAGCCCCCATACTTTTAAAAATTAGGTTGAAAATTAATTATTTGGGGCTGCAGAGATAGTTCAGCAGTCTAAACACCTGCCTAAGCAAGTGCAAGGGCCCAGGTTTGATCCCGGGGACAGCATGCTGTGCAGGCTCCACTGTGGGTGTGTCCAACTGGCCACCAAGACTGAGTATGATGGCACAACTGTAATCTCAGCACTGGGAGGCTGAGACAGGAAAATCACTACAGGTCTACAGGTCTAAGCTGTGTACTTTGTCGTGAGACCTTGTACCAAATACAATATATATATATATATATATATATATATATATTTGAATACTTATGTGACCATGTGACCATCTACTATTACTGGACTTGTAAAAGCAGAAAATGAGATAGGAGATAATTATATATATAGACATATGACAAGTTATGTATGTATACAAATTACTATGCTTCAGAATTGTTACTATAACAAAACACCCAAAGGTTGATACATCTGAATGAAAAGAAGTTGATTTGACTTGCAATTCTTATTCCTAGGATGCCTAAGTTGCTTGTCTCTGGCATCCTGTCCAGTATTCCTGCACTGTGTCATGTGGCTGACAGTCATAAAAGTAGCCAGCCACAAGCAAAAAGGCCAAATGTGGGGTAGCCTCCCCTCGCAAAATTGTCCTTATCAGAACTAATCCAAATTGGACTCACTCCCATGAAAGATCATGTGCCCATTCATTAAGTTGGATCCCACTTCAACTTAATCTAATTGCCTTCCAATAGACCCCACATTTGAAGGTTCAAATACCTCACATCACTACACTAGTGACAGAGATAATGAAATGAACCTTTGGGGGACAAACCACACTCAAACTAGAGCTTAATTTATCTAGCAGTGTAATAAGCTTTGCTTTATTGTTTTCCTTTTTAATTTTTTTCTAAGATATGCCTTGGTTTTGTGCTTTTTTCTAAAAATTTTAAGATACTTCATCAAATTTTACAAAAATTCCTATGGTGATTTTGCTAATATTGAATTGGTTTTATATCTTTTGGGAAAGAATCAACATTATTAAGTATATTCTTTTATTCACAAAGGATACATTTTCATTAGTTATAATCTGTAGTATCTCTTAGTAATTTTATATTTTTTTCCTATAACTTTTCAGTATGGGTTATATTGTTTGGAGCCATACAGTATTTGTTGCTGTTAGAAATATACTTTTACAAGATTTTTTCCCCAAATTATTTCCTGATGAGATATAGAAACATAACAATTTTTGTACATTAAACTTATGTTCAACAACTATTTGAACATAATGCCATCGATTTCTATTAGGCAAGTTATTTTGAATTTTCTCTAGTACATCATCAGTAAATAATGAGTTTTGTCCCTTCTTTTCTCATCTGTAGTTTTTCTGATTCTATTTTTATCATGATGTAAAAACTGTGACATTCCAAATAAATTATGAATAAGATCTACTGAATTGTTATTTTATTTCTATCTACAAAAGATACACTTGTAATGTTTCATCAAAAATAGGATTTGCTAAAGACTACTGTGGCAAAATCTGTTCTCATGTTAATTTTATTTTTCTTCTTTGGTTAAAAATATTTATCATGGTAGAATGACTATTTTTCCTTCAAATGTTTGTTTTCTGCATTGATTGAGATAATCATACAATTTTTCTTTTCATATTTATAATTTTATTTGTAACAATAAATAATTCTTGGATTTAATGATAAATATAAATTACTGTGAATTATATATTTTCTCAGTTTTAAATATGACTTGTTAATATTCTTCAAAATTGTGTTCATTTTGCAATGAGACTGACTTGTTATTTTCTTAGTTATTTTTTAACATATCTCATCAGTTACATACATATATATCTTGGGGTGAATTGCCAGCTGGTGGTCAACTTGAAACACCCAGATAAACTGAACTAGCGTGTTGGTTCTGGGTGTGGGAGGCCACCTGAGGACTATTGCCAGCAGCATGAAAAGCAGAACTGGAGAACTAGAGGCTGTTAGAAAGCCATTTGGAGAAGCTGTTGGGGAGCTGTTGGAAGCAGCTGGTTCTCTTGCTATTCTGCTGAAGAACCTTGTCATGTTGGCTTTCCTTGTGAATTTGTTTGTTCTCATAAAGGAGAAGCTTGGACCTCTTTTCACGGAGAATGACTATAGTTCATTTTTGGGGGAGCTCTGGTCCTCTTGTTGAGCATCAATTCCTGGTCCTAGCAGAGAAAATGGTGTACTGCTCAGGATCCTGAGAATCTAGATATGTTGACTTTTCTGACTTGAACTTGGCTTTCTTCAGCATTGGAGGAGCTCAGGACACCACTGTTGCTGAGAATGGGTTAGGTACTTTTTGGAGGAGATCTGTTTTTTACCATGAGCATTGCTTCCTGGCTCTAGTTCAGATCCCTCAGATTGCTAGCACAGATCCTCCATCCCACTGGCACAGACTTTCTAGATTCCACCATTGACCTTGGGCCTGCTCAGGGCGGGTCCATGAGGTGGGCCTGAATGAAGCATCGTCATGGGCTCTAGGTCTCCAGCTAGACATGTGGGATGCATTGTTAAGAGCTCTAGGTTTTCAGCTGGATTCATGCATGACATTAGGATCTAAGCCCTCAGATGGACTCTTTGGTCTCTAGTATGTGGAAAGATATGCTGCAATCTTTGTATATGATTTTTTGGGTGATTCATTATAAAATAATTGTATAAAATATGTGTTCTGTATTGTATTATTTTCCTTTCAATACCCTAAGTCATGACATATCTCCAGGTCAAGGTCACTGAGGTCTCATTAAATTATAGGGATAATATATTCCCTCCTCTTTTTGTGTGTGTGTTATGGGAAATACTTTGCATAAGAGTGGAGAAATGATATTATTATTATTATTTTTATTTATTTATTTATTTATTTATTTATTTTTTGGTGAGGAAGGGTCTACAGGATGTTCAGAGTCTCACTAGTAGATCAGACTTGTACTGATCCACCTGTTTACAGTCTCCCAAGAGCTGGGATTACAGGCATACGCCACCACATCCAGTCTCAATTGCAGTCTCAGTGTGTCCTGGGGGTGGGGCCAGCACAGCAGGCCTGGGGATTGAACCCCTGGCCCCTGTGCCTGCTTGCAGGTGCTTTAATCCGCTGAGCTATTTAGCTAGCCCGAAATGATATTATTGAGGGTGCATAGAACTTGCATGTTAAATCATTTGTGCCTGGATTTCTTTTATTGTGTTAATCAGTTTGTATAATAATTTTTGGACTCAGCATTTTCTATAGCTTGAAGAAATATGTGAAGTTCTGCATTTATTATTTTATTAATTTTACCTTATCTTAGCAAAGTTCTTTGTTTCTGACACTCTACTTAGAGTGGAACTTTCATTGGATCTTTTCATTCTATCCCATCATTAATGTATCTTCATTTGCATATTTCTTCACAAGGTAGTCTATTCTTTTTGTTGACACTTTCATATACTCCTTTTCTAATGTCTCTTTGGCTATGTTTATATTACTATTGAAATAGTTCCATCAATTTTAGAAATTCAATATAATTGTTTATCTGTAACTACATGATCACACTTGAAAATATCTTTTGCTTGTTGCATCACAGAATTAATTACTATTCATTTACATATTCATTGACATATTGGTACTCTACATTCTGAATTTGACAATCCCACTATCATCAAATTCTCATAAACTAAATATTTCTTTTACTGCTTCTGTACTTATAATTCCTTGCTTCCTCTTTGCTTAATATGTAGAAACCTATATTTGATTGATCTTAATTTGAGAACACTAACTTTTAATGGGGAATGCTTTCCTTCAGTTTTTGTTTCTTCTAACATTCTCATAGATACCACAGACTACATACACTATCCTACATGGAGTGCTCTAACTTTATATAGAAGTCATTCTGAGTCTTTACTTTTTTTGTTGACCCATAGGTCAATGTGTAATTGCAAAAGTACTAAGGGCAGCTGCTCACGAAGAGGTCATGTGTCTCCCGTTTGCTTACCTGTCACTGTTGGCACATCCAATTTTTAGTAAAGTCTTTCTAAGGAATGATTGACAAATTTCCTGTGCTTCCCAGGAGCTGAGAACACACTAGGAACAATTTAATCTGTTATCCAGTTGATTTTTGTGGGCAAAACTTTTGGAGAACTCAGTCCTCTGTACTGCCAGACTAGAACCTCACACTGACTCTTGGATAACCTTTGTATTGATAGAAAGTTCTCTCAGCTATTTGAAATGTCATTGCTATATTTTCCAGAATTTATTTTTATTTTGGTAGTATGTCTTTTGCCAGTGGAACTTGTATTTTTGGTAACTCAAATTTTATATTTCACTATGACATTACTAGCTGAACTTAGAAAATACCTTCTTGGGAATTGATTTTTTTTTAAATTTAAGATATGGTTTATTTCTTCAGTTTAGAAAAAGAAACAATAGGCATTAACTCTTTTAATGTGACTTCTATTTTTTAGTGGGGGGGCAGGGGTTGCTGATGTTGGGTGTGAAGGAGGTGGTGGAGAAATTCCTACCTATTCAATGTCTCCTGGATATGTTCAGCTTTTTGTCTGTAAATATCTTCCTTGCTCCCTCCACTCCTTCTTCTCACCTATTTTTTCCTTTTCTCTCCTTTCTCTTGTTTCAGCCCTTTGTTCCATGTTCATAGTGAATATTTTATCACTCTCTTCAAATTTAAGAATTCCTGAACTCAAGGATAATTTATAGGACTTTTATTTCAATAACTTTTTTTTAATTTTCAAAGATGTGGAATGGTTTGTTTTCACTTTTTATCTTGTAATATTTGTCTTATTCATTTAAAGTTATCATCTTAAAAGATATAGAAGAACATAAAGATGTACATATATGTGGGGTATCATGTTACATTTTGATACATGTATACATTCTATAATATTTAAATCTTAGTAAATATATCTAGTTTCCTCAAACAATTACAACTTCTTTATGGTCAAAATACTCAAAATCCCTTCTTCTAGCTTTTATAATGTACAATACTTTATTACTTTATGACTTTTTTTGGTGGTACCAGGGATCAAACTTAGAACCTTGCACTTGCCAGGCAGGTATTTAGTCCACTGATCTGTCTCTCCAGCCCCCCTAGTGTTTTATCAAGTTACTGGACTGTCCAATAGCTCACCAAGAACTTCTTGCTTCTATTTTCCTGTAACTTAATACCTATTGACTAACAATTCCAGTTTCCTTTCCTCCTTCTACTTTTCCATGGCTATGCTAGCCCCTATTGTGTTCTCGTCTTCTATGAAATCAACTTGTTTAAGACTCCACATACCCATGAGATCATTGGGTACTTTGTCTTGGTTATTTCACTTACCATTATGAACTCCAGTTCCATTCTTGCTGCTGCAAATGGCAGGATTTCATTATTGGCGATGGAACAGTATTTCATTGTCTATATGCACCAACTTTTCTTTGTTCATTCATCAGTTGATGGACAGTTACATTGTTGCCATTTCTTGGCTACTGTGAATAGAATCACAAGGAGCATGGGAACACAAATGTCTTTTCAATGTATTTTCATTTCTTTTGTATACATACACAGTTCTGGGACTTTGACTTGCATGTAGTTCTATTTTTCAGGTTTTTTTCAGAACATCCACTCTGTTTCCCTAATGGCTGTACTAATTTTCACTCTCATAAAGACTGTAAGAGGATTTCCTTTTCTCTATATCTTCACCAGCCTTTGTTATCTTTAGTTCTCTAAATTGTGACCATTATTTCTGGAGCAAACTATTTTTTAATTGTGGTTTTTAATTTCAATTTTTTTGGTGATACTGGACATATTTTCATAGTTCTATTGGCCATTTCTTTGTCTTCTCTGGATATATGTTAAATTGGGTCAATTGCTTATTTTAAAATCAGGTTGTTACCGAGTTATTTGAATCTCTGGCCATTAATCCCTTACTACATATGTAGTTTACAAATATGTTTCCCTATTCCATAGCTTGACTCTTTGCTTTGTTGATTATTCATATTGCTTTTAAAAAGCTTTTTAATTTGGTGTGCTCCTGTTTATCATTTTTGCTGTTTTTTCCTTTGGGTCTTGTCATTGCACTGTTTTGAATTTCCCCCTATATTTCCTTCAAGGCATTTCATAGCCTTGGGCTTTGCAATTAAGTATTTAATCCATTTTGAGTTAACTTTTGTAACTGGTAAGAGCTAAGGTCTAGTTTCATTGTTCTGCAAGTGGATTTTCAATTTTCCCAGTACTATGTATTTAAAAGCTTGTCCTATCCATAAAGTGTGTTCTTTAAAATTTTACAAAAATTAATTCACTGTTAAGATGTAAATCTATGTTTATATTCTCAATTCTAACCCACTTACCTATGTATCTATTTCATGCCAATAAAAGCAAAGTTGTTATTTTAATTACTATATGAATTAGAAGAATAGAAAAGAAGTTACATTGTGCTTATTGATTGATGATATGACCTTATATAAGGAAAATTCAAAGAACATTGAAAGCTCTTAGAAATAACAAATGCAATAACTTATTACTGTTGCTTTCTAATGTATTTTTTAAATTTATTTTTTATAGAGAAATAAATATGAATGAGACAGTTTCACAGCTGATTAACAGGACAGTTTTGATAGTCAATACACTGTACATTGTTATCTTCTTAGTGGTTATCCATAGTACAAGAAGCAGACAGGATATTCTGTCCAAACACTGTTAGTACACTTCTTTCTTCTCTTTGAATTAAGCGAAAGTTGCTGTAAATTTATCCTGACTATTTTGTATATATAAATACAAAATGATCTTTCCTTTGTATCGTTTTTTTTTTGTCCTGTCAGAGGTGAATATTCTCTTGGCATCTAAATACTATAGATGTTTGAATTCAACTAAACAATCTAACACTGTCTAGAAGTCTATAATATTAGTGGGTTATCCTCAGAAGTTATTGACTTGAGCCTTTTACAGCTCATCATATTAATATGTCTAATGTATTTTGAAGTCAGGTAACACACTAACTTCTTTGTACTTTTGCTTAAGATTGTTCTGGCATTTTTTTGTATGGTTTCATATAAATTTCAGGATTACTTTTTCTAGTGCTATGAAGGATATCATTGATATTTTGATGGACATTGCATTGAAGTTGCAAATTTCTTTGGATAATATGAAAAATTTGACTATTTAATCTTCTAGTTCATTAAGACTTTAAGATTCTTTAAGTCCATTTAAGATTTTTTTAAGTCCATTTCAAATTGTCATCCTTTTTAAATTTTCATTGTAGAGATCTTCTACCTGTGGTTAAATTTATTCCTACACTTTTACAAAGTTTTGTTTGTTTGCTATTTTGAATGATATTACTCTCTTGATTTTCATTTCAGATAATTCACTAGTAGTGTATAACAACATTACTGATTTTTGCATGTTGATTTTGTATTGTGAACTTTTCATAATTACAAATATTAGGTGTAATTTTTTTGGAAGCACCTTTTAAGTTTTTATGTGTAAGATGTCAATCTCAAATAGTCTCAAAGCGACATCTCCTTTTTAAATTTGGGTACTTTTTTATTGTCTTATCTTGCTTCATTACTTTGGCCAAGATTTCAAGTTCTATACTGAATGAATGTGGGTAAAAGTAGTCACAGATCTTAGAGGAAAATTTTCAATTGCTGTCATGACAATGGCTGTTAGGCTTTTATATATGTCTTTATTATGTTAGAGTATACTTCTAAACTTAATTTGTTCAGAGTTTTTAATCATAAAGTAACATCAGAATTTTACAAATCCCGGCTGAGTCCGCGTCCAGCTCGGGAGTACAGCCCCTTGCTTCTCTGCCGCTGGTCCACACTGCTACCAGCTCGCCATGCGTGACTATGTCGCTGCGCTCCTTGTCGACAATGGCTGCTGCATGTGCAAGGCCGGCTTCATGGGAGATGATGCCCCCAGCACTGTCTTCCCCAAGGCACCAGGGTGTCATGGTAAGCACAGGTCAGAAGGCCTCCTACATGGAAGATGAAGCCCAGAGCAAGAGAGACATCCTGACTCTGAAGTACCCCATTGACCACGGCATTGTCACCAACTAGGACGACATGGCAGCACACCTTCTACAACGAGTTGCGTATGACTTCTGATGAGGACCCTGTGCTGCTGACTGAGGCTCCCCTGAACCCCAAGGCTAACTGTGAGAAGATGACCCAGATCATGTTTGAGACCTTCAACACTCCAGCCATGTATGTGGCCATCCAAGCTGTGCTGTCCCAGTATGCCTCTGGCCACACCACTGGCATTGTGATGGACACCGGTGACGGAGTCACCCACACTGTGTCCATCAACGAGAGTTATGCCCTTCTCCACGCCATCATACGTCGGGACCTGGGTGGCCGGGACCTGACAGACTACCGCATGAAGATCCTGACTGAGCGTGGCTACAGTTTCACTACCACGGCTGAGCGGGAAATCAGGAAAAACCGATTGACTTCAGGAAAAGCTGTGTTATGTTGCCCTGAACTTCTAGCAGGAAACGGCCAACGCTGCCTCCTCCTCCTCCTCTTCCTCCCTGGGGAAGAGCTATGAGCTGCCGGACGGCCAGGTTATCACCATTGGCAACGAGCGGTTCCGCTGCCCAGAGGCTCTGTTCCAGCCCTCCTTCCGGGGCAGGGAGTCCTGTGATATCCATGAAACTACAGCTCCATCATGAAGTGTGATGTTGACATCCGCAAGGACCTTTATGCCAACACAGTGCTGTCTAGTGGTACCACCGTGTACCCAGACATCGCCAACAGGATGCAGAAGGAGATCACGGCCCTGGCACGATGAAGATCAAGATGAGTGTCCCTTACCATCAGGGCTGCTGTTTCTAGCGGCCTCCAGTGGGGGAGCGTGGCGGCATCCGGGGCCTCTGGATGACTGTTCCTTCTCTCGGCAGATCACTGCTCTCCATGAGCGCAAGTACTCTTAGCGGATCGGCGGCTGCATCCTGGCCTTGCTCTCCACCTTCCAGCAGATGTGAATGAGTAAGCAGGAGCACGATGAGTCGATCCCTCCATCGTGCACCGCAAATGCGTCTAGGCGGACTGTTACTTCACTGCGTTTCACCCTTTCTTGACAAAAACCTAACTTGCACGCAGAAAACCAGATGAGATTGACATGGCTCTGTTTCTCTCTCTCTCTCTCTCTCTCTCTCTCTCTCTCTCTCTCTCTCTCTCTCTCTCTCTTTGCCCTTTTGACTCAGGATTTAAAAACTGGAACAGTCGGTTAGAGTGAGCATCCCCAAAGTTCTACAATGTGGCCGAGGACTTTGTACTTTTTTTTTAGCCATTCCTAATATCCTGAGATGCATTGTTACAGAAAGTGCCTCACCCTCCCAAAAGCTGCCCCACTCCTCTGCACGGAGGAGGGCTCAGGCCTCCCTGAATCCATGCAGGGGAGGTGACAGCATTGCTTTTCTTTCGTGTAAATAATGTAGTGCAAATTTTTTAAATCTTCGCCTTAATAATACTGTTTTATTTTGAATGGTCAGCCATCATGGCCTCCCTTTTGTCCCCCAACTTGATGTGTGAAGGCTTTTGTTCTCCCTGGAAGTGAGTTGAGGTGTGGAGGCAGCCAGGGCTTACCTGTACACTACTTGAGATCAGTTCAATAAAAGTGCACATCTAAAAAAAAATCAAATCCTTTTTCTGCATCTATTGAGATGATAATGTGGGTTTTGTCATAATTTTTATTTGAATAACCATCCTTTCACTCTGGAAATAAATTCTACTTTATCATGGTCTACAGTCTTTTTAATGTGCTGTTGGATTTTATTTGCTTATATTTTGATGAGAATTTTTGCCTTTGTTTCAAGGCTATCAATCTACACTTAATTTGAAATAACTTCTTCCCTTTCAATTTTTAAAAAATAATTTAAGAGTAACTGGCATTAGATTTTGGTAATCTTTCTTTCTTTCTTTCTTTCTTTCTTTCTTTCTTTCTTTCTTTCTTTCTTTCTTTTTGAAGAGTGTACCCTCCATTGTGGGGCACCCAAGGCACCAGGGTGTCATGGTAGGCCTGGGTCAGAGGGACTCCTATGTGGGAGATGAAGCCCAGAGCAAGAGAGGCATCCTGACTCTGAAGTACCCCATTGAGCACGACATTGTCACCAACTGGGATGACATGGAGAAGATCTGGCACCACACCTTCTACAACGAGTTGTGTGTGGCTCCCAAGGACCCTATGCTGCTGAACAAGGATCCCCTGAACTCCAGGGCTAACTGTGAGAAGATAACCCAGATCATATTTGAGACCTTCAACACCAGTGTTCAGGGTCTCACTGCTAGATTGGACTTGTAGTGATCTGTCTGTTTACAGCCTCCCTAGAGGTGGGATTCCAGGTGCGTGCCACCATGCCCAATCTCAATTGCCTTCTCAGTGCGCCCCAGGGGTGGCGCCAGCATGGCAGGCCCTGGGATCAAACCTTGGCTCCCGTGCCTGCTTGCAGGAGCTTTAATCTGCTGAGCTATTTGGTTGGCCCAGATTTTGGTAAGTTTTTAAATAAAACAGGGAAACCATCCTGTCCTAAATCTTTTTATTTTAAATTGGGAGCAGTTTTATTAAGTGATTCAACCACATTACTCAATTTTGGTTCATTGCAGTTTTCTTTTTTTTCAAGTCTATCTTGGTAAGGAGTATGTGCCTAGGAATTTTTCTATTTCTTTTACATTAGCAAATTTTTGGATATACACTGATTCATGATAAATTCTATGGATGTCTGTATTTTTCTGATATCAGTTATAATGTATTCCTTTTCATCTCTGTTTTTATTTAATTGAGAATTAATTTTTGTCAATTCTGTCTAGTCTTCTGAAGAACAAGCTCTTCAATTCATTGATCTGTATGGTTGATGTAGCCCAGGTTTAATTAATTTCTTTGTTTTTATTGTTTCTTTTCTTTTAGTAATTTGCAGTTTGATTGTTATTATCTTTTCTAGTTCCTTGAAGTATACCAGTAAGTTGCTTATTAAGAATGTGACTTTTCTTAATGAAGCTATTGATTGCCATTACTTTCTTTCTTAGTACTCTGCTTGATCCATGGGTATTATTATGTAGAGTTTCCATTTTAAATATTTTGCTAATTTTAAATTTTTTCTTCATTATGCCTTCACTGAGCTATTGGTTGCCCAATTGCAGTATACTTACATACATTTGAAAGTTTTTCTTATTAACAATATCTGGTTTTTGGAATTGTGGTCCAATGAGATACTCAGTATGATATAAGTATAAAAAATTGTTGAGACTTTTGTGGGTGATCCTATGATCTATCTAGGAGAAGCCCCATGTGATGATAAGAAGATGACATATTCTGAAGTTGTTACATGGAATGTTTTGTAGAAGTTTGCTAGGTCTTCATCTAGGGTTCAGTTTAACCCTGATGTTTCATTGTTGATTTTCTTTCTGAATGATGCATCCATTTTGAAAATGTGTGTGTGTGTGTGTGTGTGTGTGTGTGTGTGTGTGTGTGGTTAGTATCTTCTACTATCATTTTATTTGAGTTTATCGGCCTTTAAACCTCTTCATATTTGCTTTATATATTTGGATGCTTCTGTGTTGTTTGCATATGTATTCAGAATTATTTTCTTTTGCTTAATTGATACTTTTATCATTATACAATGATCTTTCTTGTATTTTTCAATGCTTTTAAAGCTTATATTATGAAATACAAATATGACTGACTTCATTTGGATTTTATTTGTGTGGAATATCTTATTCCCCCTCTTAAAAAAAAACAGAAAAAAATTTAAAAAAAGAAAGAAAGATCCATCATTTTAAGGGCTGGGGAGATGGCTCAATAGAATAAGCATTTGCCTGGCAAGTGCAAGGGCCTGAGTTCAATCCCCATTCCCCCCCCAAAAAGAGAAAGATTCCCTTCTTACCTTCAGTCTATGAGTGTCTTTCAATATTAAATTCAATACTAAATGAGTTTTTAAATATGCAACTGTAATTAGACATTAATTTTAACTATCTGATTATTCTGTGTCTTTTAATGAAGATCTTAATCTATTCATATGTCAGATAATTATCAATAGGTAAGTTTTACCACAGTCAGTCAGTGTATAATGTGTTTCTTAGTTTTATATAATTTCTGTCTCTGTCTCTGTCTCTGTCTCTGTCTCTGTCTCTGTCTCTCTCTCTCTCTCTCTCTCTCTCTCTCTCTCTCTCCCTTTTTCTCTCTCTCTCTCTCTCTCTCTCACACACACACACACACACACACACACACACCCCACACACATTATTCTTCTGTGGTTTAGAGATTTATTTTAGTACTGTTTTGGTTCTTTGTGGATTGTTTTGGTTTATGTAGCAAAACCTCTTACATTATGATCACCATAAGACTTATGAAAATATAATTTGATTATATAAAGTTAATTTGAAGTTATAAAAACTTAATATGATGATAAAGATAAAATAATAAGGGAAGACAAGTGTAGTTATAGCAAGTTTTACTCCACCAGCTCATTCCTTTTCACATTTTGAATTTTCGATGGTCCATTTTGTATATTGTCTTTTTAAAACACATTAATGTAGTTTTATTATTTTTAATTGTCTAATTTTTAGTCTTCACACTATAGATATGATGTTTATGTACCATGGTTAAGGTTAGGCTCTTTTTATGGTGTCTTAGTCACTTCCTTCTCTCTGGAACAAAACACCCAATATCCACAATTTATAAAGGAGGAAAGGTTTATTTTGGGTCAAAATTTCAGACCAATTTGGCAGGTACCAGGTAATAACATGGTAGAGGAAAGCAGCTAAGTCCCCAGTGGTGAGGAAGCAGCCAATAAGAAGAGATCTGGGTACAAAGACAGACCCTTCTTGATCACAGTGCTTCAGTTTGTGAGCAATTTGTTTCAACAAATTTTGCTTCTGTTCATGACTCCACATCCCGTGACAAGCAATATCACAGCCATCTTGAGCACATGAGCAGGAAAGTTCACCAGAATCATGAAATGAGTTAAATTCCTGAACTTAGGTACCACTGTACCTTCCACACACATGAGAGTTTTCAGGGACTATTTCAGATCTAAAACATAATATGACCTTGGACTTCCAAAGACTCATATCTACTAAGTTATATAAAATGCACTTAGTCCATCTCTAAAAGTCACCAGTCTTAACAGCTAAATATTTCAAAATGAAATTTTCTTCTGAAACTCAAGGCAAATTCCAACTGTTAGCTCCTCTAAAAGTTAATAATAAAATTAAGTATTTGGAAAGTATAATAGCACAAAGTAAATATTTCCACTTGTAAAGAAATCATTGCAGAGATAGGAGTGAGAACAAGACCAAAACCAGTAGGGAATAATGAGAAAATTCCATGTCCAACACCCAGGAGAGGTCATGCTGAGACATGAGCTCCTAAGAACTTGAGTGGCCTTGAATCTATGCAATTTCAGGGTGCAGCCTTTCTCTGGGTGGTTACATTCACTGCCCGTGGCTTTCCTCGGTGCATAATTCGCCTTCCTGTCATAACCAACTCCACTGCACTTTCAGTTTCATTCTCATAGCTTTATGCATTACCCTCAGGGGAAAACTGCCTGATCTCCCAGTCTATTTTCTAATATGTGGCTGGAAACCTCTCTGATCCCAAACTTTTGCATTCTGCATCCCTGAAAAAAAAGCACCATATGATATATGCGAAGGTTTCTTGCTATCCTAATCATTAATTAGGCCACCTTGGGGGATGAGCTCTCAGTGCCTGGATGAGTAAGCACTGAGAGACAAATACCACAGTAATAATTCTTCAGCAGTCTTTCTTGCATAGAGGGTTCAAGGACTCTCTTATCAAATATAATCTTTATAGTTTTTCATCCTCAAGTCTAGGAAGGTTATAGTCTTGTTGATTCCTGAAATGCCTTCAAGACATCTCATGACTCTAATGTAAGTGTTTGAATTCTTTTTGGTGTTAATGTTTTCAGAAACCAAAATGTCCATTGCCCTAAGTTTTCAGAACTGTATTTATGATGAAATTCTAAACCTTTAAGATTGGTTTCTTACTTCTGACTTTCACTACAGATCTGGTGAAAGTCAACTAGCAGTGCCCCTTCCATCGTCTGAACATTAGGCTGCTTTGCAATTTCCTCCACCAGGTTAGTCTATCACTCTTAATCTCAGTCTACCACAAAATTTTAGGAGATGGGCAAAATAAAGATAAATTTTCTTCAACTGTACAATGCATATAGTCCACCTCTATATGGGGTTCTTGTTCCTACTGAAACATCTTAAGCTAATTCTTTACTGACTGACTTCCTGTCAGAATTCTGGCCTTATCTACTTTGACAAGAATCTCCCATAAGCTCAGTTATAGCATTGTAGGGATTCTGTGGCCAGAATCTACAAACTTTGACAAATTCTTCCTGGAAAACACTTTCAAAGCCTTTAGACCTACATACTCATGTGCAGTCACAGTAGCTACTACAATTCTCTGTTGCAAAAATCAGTTTTAATCACTTTAACATCACTGAGACCAAATACCCAACTATCACAACTTAAAGAAAGATATTTGTTTGGCTGTTTTTCTTCAGGCCACTTTCAGCAAGCTCTAAGGTGAGAGCAGGATGTTTTGCTGGATCACTGTGATGACCAACATGTACAGAGAGAAGGGAAGATTTGGGATCAAGAACCAACTCTTCCAACTGGCCAATCACTGGTCATTTCTTTTTTTTTTTAAGTTATTGGATACAGGATATCACTATGCAGTTCAGACTCATAGTGAACCTTGTTTCTCAGCCTTCCCAGAGTGGGGACGACAGACGTGCACCACTACACCTGATTTTGAGTTGGCATGGAGGTACACCCTAATTTCCAGGGCCAGCATGGCATGTGGTAGCAGGAGCAAACTTGGATTCTTGGGCTTGGCAGGCAAACACTTAAACCACTGAGCCATCTCTCCATCCCTGGTCAATTCCTCAGTAATTTATTTTGAGGAATTAGATTAGCAAGCTCTATAATTTCTTGGGAGTTTTACCCCATTCAAGAAGCACAGCATTCTTAGTTCACAAGTCTTCATTTATTCATCTTGTGATCATTGCAAGTTTGTACTAATTTTTTAGTTTCTAAAAAGTTAGGAACTCCTAACAGCACTTTCAGCTGCTGAATATATCAATGGATGAGTTCACTGAGAAGTGTTGTGCCCCTGGGATCCAATCCTTTTCCACATACATGATAATTTTATTGGCTATTTTAGATATAAACCCTAACACATGAGTTACTTCAGTGCTGCACTATGATATAGTAAAACAGCATAGACTATGTTCTTAGACATATGTTATATTCCCTTCTACTTTATTACTTTCACACTATATTCTTTTCTTAATGCCAATAGCAAAAGTATTGAAAAAGATTCTGCATTTTATGTTCTTTCTATTAGTAAAAGAACACTCCAAAATATGAAAGAGGAATTAGATTAGCATGCTGCATAATTTCTTGGGAATTTTACCCCATTCAAGAAGCACAGCATTCTTAGTTCACAAGTCTTCGTTTATTCATCTTGTGATCACTGCAACTTTGTAGTAAGTTTTTTGTTTCTATCTGACTCATGATCTAGTTGCAAAATTCTCAACAAAGAGCTGCTGCTAGTTGACAGTGATGCCAATGTAGACAATATGCATGCAATGTTTGCTCTGAAAGCTTTTTTATATTTTCTAATTGATTATTATTATTTGTTGCTGATAGGGATCTAACATAGATATGTACGCATATCCATGAAAGTATTAATATCTCACGATTTAATTTTAAAAGTATCAATTTTCTTAAACACAGTAGAATAGAGAACATGTCTTTTTCCAGACTAAATTATATTTGAGTGTATTAGCTATCAGCTGACAGAAAAGATATGGACAAGAGATGACTTAGCAGAAGAGTCGTTTAGTGGAAAAGCATTCAAAAGAGCATTCATAAATTGTGTTCTACAGGCAGTAAATGAGAAAATATCTTCATGATAAAATAATTTCATGATAAAATTAAGCATTGGATTAAATCAAACCATTTTTTTTCTGACAAGAATTCTCAGGAGAAAAACATGGGTGTTATTTTTCCCCAAGTAGTTGTTTATGAAACAATATCCTTCATATTTCCTCAGCACTCCTCTGCACGACCAACAGTATGCTGCATGGTGCTGTACTATCCCGTCTCATTTTTGACTGCTAGGCAATTGCATTAATAATGTTGGCCTGTGTGATGCAAGGTAAGTATTTTGAAAATCATCTTATGTATTGACTTTTTAGAAAAATCCTTTTTTTTTTTTTTTTTTTTTGTGGAACCGGGGATTGAACTCAGGTCCTTGCACTTGCCAGGGAAGTGCTTATTCCACTGAGCCATCTCCCCGGCCCCAGAAAATCCCATTGAAGAGGCTGTGTCACTAACAAATACTATCTCAGATTGGGCCATTTGTTATATATCTATTTTCTACTTAAAATTTTTTCATTTTATTCAAAATTAATCTCAATTTGTATATAGACTACGTGATATGCTATGTGATAAAGTGCCAGTTGAGCTGCTTATTATAAAAGTATGTTTTAATAGAAGAATTCATATCCAATGGAAAAATGAAGTCATAGACACATAATAAAACTTTTAAAATAATATTTTGAAAAATGACTTAAGGAAAGTTTCTGTTTTTACTGTTAAGTATGACTAAAATACTGGGTGTTAAACATAAAACAAACATAAGCACAGTCTTAAAGGTAGAATTATGATGGCAGACCAGGAGGGCTTCAGAGACCAAGCCAGACACAATTGCACATTCTTTGTTTTTTTTTGCCTCAAATTTCCTAGACTGGGAGGCAACACAGCCACTAATACATACCATGAGGGGCAGAAATATAAGAAACTGAGATCCCCAAAGGTGTTATATGGAAGATTGTGCCCTTCTAGCTCATTCTGCACACTGCAGCTAGACTAATAGCCACACAAACAGTGATGGTCCCTGTAAATCACAAACTTAATCATTCCAAATTCCTCTAATGGCTCCAGGGCCTTATTCATGCTGGGGAAGTACTCTACCATTTCAGCCATTTGAAGTTTAATTAATGCACTCTATTCTTGCCTTAATTTTTAATTTAGTCTTGAGTCAAAATCTTATTCTGTTGCACAGTATGACCTTGAACTTGTGGTTCTCTTGCTTCAGACTCTCAAGTATGTGGGATTAGAGGCAGGCACCACCATTCCAGACCTCATTTGTGAAGTTTGTCATCAGCACTACATCACACTCTGAAAGCTGGCATGCTATTTATGCAGTAGTGCTCATTAAATATCTGATAAAATAAAAAAGAAATACTTTATGAACTATAACTGAGCATAAAGTACTATAAGTCTAATTTTCTTTGAAAAATAGTAGCACTTTCCAGGTGGAACCAAGGAGAACCAACAGTCTTTACCATCCATAAATGATATATGTGAAATGAATAATTGCACCTTATAAAATAGTTGATTAATGTAATATATTTATTATTACAAATTAATCTTTTTGGTGATAAAACCACAAACATGATGAATTGATAATTTTTGACCTTTTCCATGAGCGGAATATATTTATTGGGGGAAAGAACTGTCCTAGAGAAGGACAGGAGAGGGGCCCCAAGCAGGTGGTCCCCAATTTTTAATATTTTTAACACAGCTATTTTAAACTTTGAAGTACTGTCTTCAAGGACCTACATTGTAATAAAACATTAAATAATCAAAATCCCACACTCTATTCAGAACTGACAGGCAGCATTTTACCTGGATGTGGTAGCACTTGCTTGAAAAATAAATTTTTAAAAAAGAACTAAAAAGGGTCTGGGTATGTAGCTCCACATGAAGACCCTAGGCTGTATCTTCAGTGTTTCAAAAAGCAAAATAAAATAATACAAAAAAGTAAAATAAAATTACTGAGTGTGTCATTGTGACTATCTGTAAATTGAGGATGAGATACTTGCTGAACTTAATCTTAATTAAGTCCAGTAAGACAGGACTATTAACAAGACACACTGACTTTCATAAAGATCATAATTACAAAAGATTTTGGTTCAGATTTCACATCTTCACTTTAGTAGTATCCTCCTTTTATCATTCTTGAAAACATTTTTAAATTGGACTTTTAATTTGTATAAGCTAATGTAAAATTTCTAAATGATATGAAGATGGAATATACCTTAAAGTTGCTATAACTGAACATTGGGATTCTTCGGTGCCCCATACTTGTTTTGATTTAAAGTTTACAATTAGACATGAATTCCTTATTTCAAAATAAGACACTAGAGACCGGGCATGGTGGCGCGCGCCTGTAATGCTGGCTCTTGGGAGGCTGTAAACAGGCAGATCACTATGAGTCCAATCTAGTAGTGAGATCTTGAACACCCTGTAGATCCTTCCCTAAAATATATAATAATAATAATAATAATAATAATAATAATTCTCAAGCAGTCTGTACATTCTATGTATGTGACATATGTTTCCATGTAAAAACAATTCAAATATAATATTCCTTCTTGAAACTCAATACGAAACTCTTTTCTCTAATCATAGATTTTTAAATTTATTCATTTTTTATGTTTCCATTATATAGTGATTACATTCCTTGCAGCAAGTTGGTTCCTGTATATGACACATCCTAATTGCTTTTCCATCCCTTTTCTCTCCACCATTGCTTTCTCTTCATCTCTCCCTACTTGAGAAATATATCCCTCTTTGCTTCCTAATACCTGTTACTTTGTTCTTTATTTATAGTTTGAGTTTCTTACATTAGAAAAATTGTGCAATGTTTAAGCTTGTGTCACTGACTTATTTCACTTGACATTATTTTTATTTTATTTATTTTATTTTTTGTGGAACTTGGGATTGAACTCAGGCCCTTGCGCTTGCCAGGGAAGCGCTTATTCTACTGAGCCATCTCCCTGGCCCATCACTTAACGCTATGATCTCAATAATGACCTCTTAACATCATGGTTGGGCCCATCATCCTGAAAATGACTCATTTATCCTTCTTTATGGTGTGCTACAGCACTATTATGTATGAATACCACATTTTGTTCATCCTTTTGTCTGTTGATGGCCATATGGGCCATGCCCAAGGTTCAGCTATTATGAACTATGATACTATGAACACAATACCCACATCCCACTGCAATATGCTGTCTTTACTATTTGGAAGAGCCTTAGGAGGGCAGTGGCTAAGTCAGATGGAATTTCTAGCTTTATTTTGGAGAAATTTCCATACTGATTTTCATAGCGGTTGCACCAATTTATATTCTCAGCAACTATGTGGGAGGGCTCCTTTTCCCTATTTGATGTTAGCAAAAATTTGATATTGATTTCTTGATGATA
>NW_004524763.1:2391972-2409138 GCF_000260255.1 Octodon degus | reverse complement strand
AGATGTTCTGCTCCTGAATCAGCTGGGTGGGTCTTGCCTCTAGCCTCTTTGTAGGGAGTTCTGCTGAAGGGTTCTGTGCTGGGCCTGTGCTCTGGGTCTATTTAGGATTCCACCTGTCCCTGGGTCGTCTCACTCACTCGCCGGCCTGTGCTCTGGGTCTGTTCAGGATCCCGAGGCCTGGGTCGTCTCACTCACTCCCGGGCCTGCGCTCCGGGACTCCCCAATTTCTAATGTACTCTTTGATCTTGTTTTTCAGAATAGGTTTTCTTGTGCAGGTCTCTCACTTCCTTAGCTGGGTTAACTCCTAAGGATTTAATTGGTGCTATTCTGAATGGTTCATCACAGATCTTTTTATTCCTATATTGGCATAGCTCAGTTTGTGTTTCCTAGAGGAAAAGAAGAAATCTAGAGGTCTTCATCAGGCAACTAACATGCCTTAGGGAAAACGTGTACGGGAAATACTTACAACTTCCTTGCTCAGACAATTTTTTAAATGAATAGATAAAGGAAAATGTGGTGTAATTCACTGTCTTTTGGCTACATATTTAAAAATTTCTAAAATTCTTCTTATTTAAGCTAAATCAGTTGTCGCTGATAATGTTACTGTTTTATGGATAGAGACTGTCAAGGCCAAAGATTTTATTTATGAACATGCAGACCAGGGTTATTAGTTAGCAAAAGTTAATGATATGCAGAGCAACTTCAACTGAAAGAAAGAAGGAGTTTAAAAAAAAGAATCCAAGATTCCAGGGGATTTTTAAAGTAAAAGAAGTAATACGGGCCCATTTAGTGGTATAGAGGAAAGACGTTTATTTTTAATCAAAATGTATGCTATCAGGCTTCAGCAAGAAAGTTCCATTTCTTAAAAAAAAAAAAACCCGGTTTACTCATCTGTAAAAGAAATTTATGCCAAGGGATTTGGTGATAACAGCATTTTCCTATTTCAGTGAGTAGCACATTTTTTAAAACATTCTGAATGAAAATATCAAGAAGAGAAAAAAGAGGACGAGCATTTCTCTCCGAGAAGCAGTGAAAGTGTTCTGTTTCAGTGATAATCATCAAGGATATCCAGGCTCACAAATTTACTTCTAACAGCTGTGAGAAAGCAATAAGTTAGTATTAATCCACGTAAGAGGCATGAATACCCCCACGTGCATCTAAAGTAGTTCAACTTTAAAATCTAGAATATTTGCATCATGATTATTTGCATGTAAACAGATATTGGAATAGAAAAAGTAAGAACTTATCTGAAAAGACAAAAAATTGAAAATAAGTGTTTAGAACTGTCTTGCATTAAAATATTTAACGATAAAAAATAAAGCAGGCCGTATTTGATATTTCAGTTAAATGTCAAAAAAAATTTTTTTCCTTCATAGTTTGAAACGCTCAGGACAAATCTCTTTAAAATGTCACCAGTGACAGCTTTATAAGGCTGTGTGAACCCACCATCCTTGAGAAATGTTAAACATTATGGTTTTCAAGTGAGCAAATGCAGTTTCCTGGAATTTAATAAGGAAAATTGGTAGGATTTTTATAAAACATGAATACATCATTACCTAGAGGTCATATTCTTCAAAGCAAACAAGAATTGTGCTAATTTATCTTCAAACAGAGAATAAACTGGTAATTAAAGAAAGAATAAATCAGTGAATAAAGAGATGCCTATAATCCAATATTTGTAAAGAAGAACGGAGGAACCAAGTGAGGCCGGGCGTGCAGCCTCAGTCTCGCAGTGTGCAGCGCCTTGATAAATAAGGGCTGAGTACAGCCTTCTGGGTTGAACACTGTGGGTCGAATGTTCTCATATGCTTGAAGTATAGAACAGAAGAGCTTTCACGTGTTTATCATTGCGATTGAGGCACTTAGGTTAACAGTCCCGGTATAGTTCAAATCTGAAGTGTCCCCCAAAGTCTCCATTGTCTAGATTGTGGAGGTGAGTGGGGGAGCTGCTCATTAAGATTCAACCGCTGAAAATGTCTGCGCACCATGCGCTGTTAGGAGGTGGCGCCTGGTGACACGGGCATGGCCCGGAAGGGTGCGTCTCGCTCCTGGACTCTTCCTTTGGCTTTCTGTTTCCTGACTGCCATGATTTGAGCAGCTTTTCCTATCCTTCCTACCCTGGAGCCGGTCAGCTATGGACTAAGTCTTCTCAGAAATGTGAACCAAAATAAGCCTCTCCCCTTTTTAACTGTGGGTGTTGGATATTGTATTCAGTTGTGAGAAAAGTAGTGAAAACAAGTTCTCTGGGATTTTCCTCCTTTTCTGTTTGTACTGGGCCCTTTTTATTTTAGTTGCTGTAACACATTGAAAAATTAACTCCCTTTTCTCTTGTCCTCCTTTTCATATATAGTTTGAGAAATGTTTTCTTTTTTTTTGTACTTATTATTAACTTATTGAAAATCAATAAGTATATAGCAAATTAAAAATTATAGACAAATATTGTAATGTGAAAGATCTAAGATGTACGGAGTGAATTTTAGAAAAATATTTCTGAAATGAATACCTAACATGAGATTAATAGCACATAAATCAAAGACCTTGGATAAAATCTATCTCGCACCTTCTCTTCCCTTCTATTTTCTATCTCCTTGGCTGCTTTTGTTCGTTTCAGAAAGTAAATGGAGTTTCACTTTTGCATTATGTTTTTCCCAGTATGATTGCCAGACATTAAATGAATCCTTCCCCTTTGACTAAAAGTGGTTTTTGCCCTGTTCTTTTTCTTTCTAACTGATTGAAGAAAAAATAAAAATAAAAAAACCTGAATCATTGTTTTGTTGCACAACAATGTGAATTTGGAAAATGTTCTTCATTGTGAAAATAGTAAAAACTATTTAGGAAATAAGGAATAAGGATGTCACCTTTATAGGTATTGAGATTTTTAGCTTCATAACAATTTCTGACTTCTTAATGATTTCACATAATTAAGTAATCAACTAGACATATCCTGCTTATTGCTTTTTGGATTCAGATAAATTAAAGCAGAAAGGAAATACAACTTAATTGCACTTAGGTAAGTTGGTACACTGTTACTACAACAGTTCTCTTGGAATTTTGTAATCATAATTATGCAAATCTTAATTAGTTAATTATTGTTATTCAGCTTTTTTGATGTAAGAGGGAAATCCATTGGTTCAATCAACAATGTCATGCTGTTTCAAAAACTTTAAGTCAGAAAAAAATTAAGATTAACTTGTAGAGTGCTTTATTATTTACTGGAATATAATCCCCAAGCACCTAATGAAGTAAAATTCTGAAAATGCTCTTTGCTTCAAAATTTAATCTTCTTAAAAAATAGCCTCCTTTGTAGTTGTCAAAGTATTGCTGATTTATCAGAATAAGAATGATGGAGGGAAGGCAAGTCATTATGCCTAGTAATTTTTCATCCGAGTAGGCGCTAGTAAGATTCATGGATTAATGATTCTCCTAAGAATAAACTAATACTTTTTTTTTCCAAGCCAAACTGTATCCAGCTTTAGTAAAGATACTTTTCATAAAAAATCATGGTATTTCAGGCAGGACATGGACACACAATCATTAATAGCATGCAACAACTTTTAAACTCCTTTCTTCGATGGACTACTAAAAATCAGAAAGCCACTATAAAATCCAATGAAGTCTTCATCTGAGGCTCTGAAGTAGGGAAAGTTTAGAGTGAGGGTTAACCATTCACATTTAGCATGTTGTTTAACAACTTTTCACAAGCTAATCCTGACTTTCAGGAAATGAAAATGACAGAATTATCAATCTGAAGATCTACAATCTAGAAGAAGAAATCATTTGTTCTTGTGGGACACCATGTCAACGTTACTGGCAAGTCCAGATTGCCTGACACACTGGTAACATCACTTTTGGGAATCAAATCCCAATAGGTCTCTGGCCTTAAGGGAGTTAAACCGATGCTGATGGCAGAGGAAAGGAGGACATAAAATGAACTGGGAGCTGTCCTGTACCACAAGGCACTTATGTCAAGGTGGCCATATGTGTCAACATCAGGGAATCCCTCCTCCTGGGAGCCAGGAGGAAGTCTCTCAAAACCAGCAAGGAAAGGCACCTTCCCCACATCAATCCAGCTTTGGAGACACCGTACTACTGACATATTCTCCTTCCCCCAAAACAACAATGAAGTGTTCTGTGAGCTAACAACATAGCTTTTAAAAAAGTAAAACAAAATTCTGTATTGTTATAAAACTTGATTAAAGTAATATTTCAAACTATACAGTCACCAGAAGTACACAGTTATCAGAAATGCATAACTTCACTTGGCATCTCCAGCACCTTCAGCTCTTTGTGCCTGTTCTGTTTTGGCAGCTCCATTTTCTGCAGGGCTATTCCCATCCTTGCTGGCGTGAGCTTTTCTGTTTTTCCCTTTGGGCATCCTCTCTCCCTTCTTTGCAGGGGCCTTTTTAGGCTCAGGTTTTGGATTGGAGGAGCTGGTTTAGCAGACAATCTTGCAGATCTTCTCTGTGGTTCATCCTTTACCTTGGCTTTATCACCTTTAGCAGAATTATCCCCTTCAGCCTTTGTCTTGGGCATAGTGGTGACAGTGGCGGGTCATATGCACTAGACACAAGATGCAGCAGTGTGCAGCTTTGGTGGCCCCGGAGGTCATCCTCGCTTCTTCTTCCTAAACTAATACTTTTAATGTAATTCTTCCATGTTAATTTTAGCCAGTTTATAACAGGAACTATTCCTATTATAACACATTTGTATTTGTTCTTAGAAAATTATATAGTCTGCAAAATGGGGTAGTTGTTGAGGAAAGTGGAGTCAAATAGCATTTACAAGTACCAAATATAGTGATCAGTATTTCAAAAGGAGCTGGGGGACTGCTAGAGGCCACTTGAGAAAACTGAAGAGATGGTTTAGAGAAATGAGAGGAACAGCAGTGAAGCTCTCATCCAGGAAAATTTTCATTAAGATGTACACAGAAGAACAGCCTGATCTGACCTTGAACCTTGCAATGTGAGATGCTACCCTGGCAAGTGAATCTGCGTTGAGTCATTCATTAATATCTAATTTGCTATAAGTCTAATCCCAACCAGCTTTCAGTATTTTTAGTTCCTTCATCAGTGATATAAATAAATGAACTCATGTTCTTTCACTGTTTGAAAATTGTATTTTTATAATTTGGTGATTCCACTAAGATGTTCAAGAGATCTTCCAGATACAACTGAACAGTGCAGCCTAAGAAACCAGTATTCATTTTGGCTCTTGCAAGAATGTCATGGATGAGTTTACCATCAGTGACCCTGTCGTTCTCTTCTCTTCTGCTGTTTTTGTTTTTTCTTTTGTTTCTAATTTTTTAATTATGTAGAAGTTGTTTGTTTTTTAATTTTTTAATTAACTATTGAAAATCAATAATTACATAACATTAAAAATTGTAGACAAATATTGAAATGTGAAAGATTTAAGATGTAGACAGAATGAATTTTAGAGAAATATTTCTTAAATGAGTACCTAGCATGAGATTAATAATAGATTGCACATTGTAAATAAATTATTTACCAATTTAAATGAATATAACAATAAAAATTGTCCAAAAGAAAAATGAAGAAAGAATTTACATGTCAGTCATAAAATAGTTCACTTTGTGCCAAAATCAAGAAACTTTTATTCGTATAATTACAATTCTCAAAGTAGAAGTTGTTTCTTAGCATGGTGGTGTGCTTGCAAAATTGGTTTCATTATCTATTTGATCATCTTTTTAGGTAAAGACCTATTCTTTTGGGTAATAGATAAGAGATTATGTTTTAAACACATCAATCTTTTACTAGAAAATAAAAGCACTCTTTGTATTACAGACTTGTGAGTTTTTGTTTTCAGTATTCATTTTATTCCATGGCTAAAGGCATGAAATTTAAGCTGTACAATAATTTTGTGGTTATAAAACATTTTATCTCTCATTTTGTGTATTGTGTACTCTCCTAGCGCTAGAGAAATAAATTAGGTGTAAAATTGATTTAAGTAAAGAACTCTGCTTTAATTTGTTTATAGGTACTCATAGAGTTCCCAAAAGTCAAACAAGGGAAAATAAGATTTGCAAGAAAATGGAAAAACTAAATATCTAATACTTGATGTTATCCTTAAAATGGTTTTCATAGAAATGTCAGCTTAAACACACACACACACACACACACACACCCCATAGACACACAGACACACACATCCCAGTTTCCGTACTTAAATTCTTGACAATGCTGAATAGCTTGACAATTTTCATTTAAAATTATCTATGATTTTCCCCTGAGTTTATGAGTATAATTTTTTTTCAAACTTTTCATACTGAAATACTGATCAGATAAGTATCATTATTCCCAAAGATATTTAAGAAAAAAAAAAAAAAACATGTTCCTCTAAATTTAAAAAGTGACAGCTTTTATATAAATAATAATTACCTTTTTGGTGTGATAATGGAAATGTTTTCAGAATTTTCATTTAATTTGAAGATCTTGAATTATATCTTATTATTCAAAGACAAACTTTCAGTATTTACATGATATTTTGAAAAATAGAATATTGTACATTTTCCCTATATATAATTTTAATATGTACACATATATATAGATATAGGGACATATATGCCATATGTGTATGTCCCTGGCTTGTTATTTTTTTACTTTATACATAGTTGCTTTGTCTCTGTAAAGTAAATACTGTAATATGCCATCCAGATCTTCCTCTAGAAATGAATTACTTACTAATCCAGGGGCAAAGGATGCTATAAAGGGAGATCCTTAACCTCGCTGCAAAAGTAGCTCAGCGAAAGACACGTGGCACCTCTGGTGGCAGTGTCTCTTTCCAAGTGCTGCATGAGTTCAGGGGCAAGGCACTATGGACATAGGAAAGCTCTTTCCATCAACTTGAAAACAGCTCTGCATGTCCGATCCTAGGATGCACATTTATCTAATGTTCCATTGGGCTGGGATTGCAACTCTTTCCCACTTGTACAATAATTTTTTGTTCTCCCTTCCTTTGATTATTTCCCTTAATCATATGTGGAATTGACTGAATGATGAAAAGCCTAGCTGATAAGTAAACTACAGTTTTGATTGTGTTTGTGGATGGAAGATGTGTAGGCCAGCAATGTCTAGCCTGGAGGAAGTAAACAGGGAAAGAAGAGAGTATGTTTAATAGCCTCAGGGGCATCTCAGCAAAGGTTTAGGAAAGGCCAGTTATAGGAATGTGTAATGCCTATGTTTATTTGTTAAAGTATTTCTATTGCTCTATTATTAAGTTTAATATTATGAGTTTTATATTAAACAATGTGTATTGAACAGAAAAATAAAATACTTTTTGTATGTAATGAATGTGTAGACTAAACATTAACATTTTCAATGTCAAGTGTTTATTCGCTTAATAAATCTAAACTACAAACTTGAAGCCTTCATATTTAAATGGATGCCACTTGGAGATATACTCATAGGTGAAATAAACCAGACACACGTGTAAATATCATATAGTCTCCCTAGTATAAGAGCTCAAAAGAAGAAATACAAATAGAAAGGTATAACACAATTAAAAGGAAAGCAAGAACTTGAGGATTAGACAACAAAGAGAGGGCAAGGAGAAAAGCTAGGAAACATGACAGGGCAAAGCCATACATTTAACATGCACAAGATGGGTAAGGCAATGATCCTGAGAAACATCAGCAGGTTTTTGCAATTAGCAGTTAATTGGTAAGATTCTCACCCTGACTTAACTATATATGCTGATACCTGTGAACTAAGCAACTGCACTGAAGATGACAATGTGTAATAGTAGGGTCATGCTTGGAGTGCTTGTCATTCTGGTCTTCTGAATACACGCTGCTTGTCATGACATGCCAGTTGTGTCCATGCTATCTCTCAGGTAGATGTTTGTTTAAAGAGGAAGGAGGTGGTGAATGAACACCAAAGACAGGAAAAAGGGTGTTGTGGGACTGTCCTGCACAGTGTTGTGTATGGTTAGATTTCTAAACTTCTGTGTAAAAATATGTAATTGTTCCTACTTTTTAAAATATATTTTAATTTTATTTCTTCATATTCTGTAGGGACTTAAAGTTTAACATATCAATACTCGATGGAAAATACCTGTTCCATGTTATGCTAAAGATGTTTGATACTCAAACAGATAATGAGGGTAAACTCAAGAGTCCAGGTTGTAGGGTAATAAAAGTAAGATTCTTTTATGGAGGGTTAACAATCTATTCTTGAGGATCAAAAATTAGAGAAAATGAGGGCTGCGAGGACAGCTAACACTCTGACCCTAGTCTTTCAAGGTCAGTGAAGACTCAGGACATAGGAGAACTTGGACCATAACATCATGTAACTCAGTTGTCTCAAATCTTCTGATCGAGGAGATTATGGAGCCACAGATGAAAGTCTTCGATGATGTAGAGTATGCCTGAGGACAGTTACATGGAAAAAAAACATTCTCTCAGGCTTTCACAGAGAACAAATTGGTGAAGCAATGGCTGTGACTCATCAACATGGCTGACACTGACAAAGGGTCTACACACTGTGGTACAGGGTTTCAGGATAAGTCTGGAGGGGATTTGACTGACCTTGGAAGATAAAAAAAGCTACATTTCTTGTTATATAGGTCTGGCTTTATCTTGGTCTTAACCATCCAGCAGAAAAGTATAAAAACAAAGTACAAAAAGTAAAGCCATATTAATATGCTGAGCTGCAAGCTCAAGTCAAAAACTGCTGACATTTCCAGCCTTATGGAAAACCCACTACTATTATGGACTACTGAACTATATTGGAATATTTTGCTGAATTCGCACACCTATAATATTTTAATTTTTGTTTAGTTAACAAAGCAAAAAAGGGGATACAAATGAATGACTATTTTGTATCAGTATATTCAAAAGTTAGGCTAGATATACAGCTACATTCTCTTAATTCAATGACTAGAGAGATTTTCTCTAATAGTATTTGTGGACAGGATATCATGTCTGCATCTAGTACAATGAATAACCACTAAGACAATAATATGCAATGTATTAATTATTGAATTGTCCTACTAATCGGATTTGAAACTGTCTCGCTGTTTGTTTCTCAATAAAAAATTTTAAAAAATAAAAATAAAAATATAAATATAAACTAAAACAGCAGGAATAAGTTACTATGTGAGCCACAATGAAAATACAAGTGAAATTCTATTTCAGAAATAATTTTTGTTTCAGTTACCACACCTAAGGCAGTTTTCACACATGAGCATAATGAGCTCCATACACTAGTACTCCTTGCACATTTTTTGTCCTTCTTTCTTATTTGGAAGGACAGACATGATATCTACCTGGTCTTCCTCTTTCTTTAGGAGGGTTTTGTAATGTTTCATCTTTCTGTTCACTGGCCCATTTCAAAATTCTCTGTGTAATTCTTTGGGCAGTCACATACTATCTTCCTCTGTTGAGCATTTATCAATTATAGTCCCAATCTTTAAGAACACTTCTCTCACATATTTTGTGCTTGTTATTTTCCTTGTGAACTATGGAAATATTTATGCCTCACATGTTGGGGGTCAAGCAAAACAATTTTCGACCAACACTTTGTTTTGATTGACATCACAGGTGCTGCATAATTCATCAACATCTACTCTGCCTCTCACTTTGTGGTAAAATGTGGCCATGTCTGGCTTCATTTGTGTTGAGGATTCATTATCATTCTTTTTTTTAAATTGTATGTTTGTTTTGAGACAGCATCTTGCCATATAGGTCAGGCTACACTTGAACTTACTATGTAGCACAGACTTACCTTAATTTTAAGGCATTTTCCTGCCTCAGCTTCCCAAGTGTTGGGATTACAGGTGTGAGTCACTATGCCCAGCCTTATTATCAATCTTATCACCATGATGTGATGTTAACAGTATCAATATTACTTTGTTTTTCTTCACATAGTGTAGTGATGGCCTCATCCTCACCTTTGGACATGGATCTCCATGTTCTTAAGCCTTCCAATGTAGGTTTGTGTGAGCCACCAGCTACTCTACATTGAGCTTCCAACTCCTGTGTTATGGAAACTTTTTGAATGAGCCTTCCCTTTTCTTGGGCTGAGCAGCTAGTAGATCTTCTGGGCCTCTGCTCCATATAGCCATTGCGGTTTCTTCTACTTCTGATCCCACAGAGTCCCTTGTGGACTCTAATCTTGGAAACCTACCTAAAAGTTATTTTGTATAATTACACATTTATTTTCTGTTGATTCTGTTTTTCTAAAGGTTGCTAGCTGATAATGTACATCAAAATATTCATCTCTATATCAATATTTATTCCATGGGAAGTCATACCATGGGTACTTTATGTTATGTATGTATGTATGTATGTATGTATGTATGTATCCACTTTAAGAGAATATAAAAAGATTGTGTATATCATGTACATATGCATCAAATTTATGAAATTTCTAGTGAGAAATGCTTTTATATGGCAGATAGCTGTTAATTATCTTCACTCTAGTTCTATGAAGTAAAGATTGGTTTAAGAAACAAGGTTCATGGATAATTGTGGCTGTACTAGGATCAATAGTGACAAAGGAATTTGACTGTGCATGTAGGGTTATGAGATGAGTTCTTTTTACAGAGAAAATATCAGTTAATAGGTCTTATGGAAATGTACTCATGTAATGTAGTGTGGTACTCTGACAGGTCTTGAAAATGTGACAGAATCTCACTGAAGAAACTTCAGTCAGTAATGTGAGGGAGAACCTTGGAAGTAATTTCTGATAACAGACTATAGAAAGGAATCTCTGAGACCTTAACAGTAATACAAAAGGGTTACATGTTAATTAAAAGTAAATAAGTTTTTCTTATCCCATAATTACAATCAAAGAAGAGATACTTGGGCAGAATATTTTTCATAAGGTAAAACATAAATGAAGTTGCCAACGGCTCTAATTTTGTTTTTAGCATATTTTACAGAAGTCCAAAACCTTATGATTATCATTCTATTGGAATCACTTGCAATAATTTTACCACCTCTATTAGTCCAGGTTCCTTATGTTCTGATAATTTCTCCCTCTCTTTGGTCTGCTCTATTTCTCCCATTTCCTACAATTCAGCTCAAATGCCATGTATGTAATTTCTGATAGTGGAGCGCTGTACACTTGTCCTGTGAGTCAACGAATGGTTATGAAAGAGGTCCCAGTAGACACCCCAGGTCCTTCATCTACACCGACATTACCAAACTGCTCACTACAGCACGTTACTCAACTTCCATGTAGTTTCCTATCTTTACCTCTAAATTGAGAATAATATTATTTGATTATGCCAAATATTCTTTGGAGCTCTATTATTTTGTAGAGATGACATTTCTATTTAAGGACTCTTCTGCTGTATTTTGCATTCTGAATATGTTAGTGGGTTTGTGACCATATTAAGTATGTGTTAGTGTACTGATACTTCAAATTCTACATTATGAAAATATATGATAGAAGTATTTAATATAATATTTATACATATAGATTATTGCAGCATTGTTGCACAATTAAAGAAAACACTATTTAAAATGTCCTCATTAGAAATGACATAGATGTTCACAAGTATTTCTAGAAATTTTATATTGAATAACAGAAGAATGTGTGCGAACTCATTTCTTCACACATAAAGAATTAAGTTTGCAAAAGACCTGAAGAGAAGCAGCATAAGTGTCTGCCTGGCACATGCAAGATCCTGACTTTGATCCCCAGCAAAAAAAAAAAAAAAAAAATCTTTTTCCATTGAACTTGAGTTGCTCAGTCCAGGAAGAGCGCGTACGTCCTGTAATTCTATGGTAATCATGCCAGTGGTGGGCTGACCTATGTGAGGAGACTGAGAGGCTCCTTCACATTCAAGTTTTCACTGGCTGTTACTACCACTAAGTGGTTGACACTGGCTCACAGCTGCTATTGTGTCTGTCTCCTGTTAATGCCACAAAACTCATATTCAAAAAGAAGATACTTGTTTTTCCAAAGTGACAGACTTTATATTATGAATTTTAAGCATACCTAGATAACAGGAGTATTGATAGCCACCATTGTCACTGTCACAGTTTGTGTTTGCAGTGTCCTCTCACATTCATGTGCCAAGGGCTTGGTGGCCAATGAATAGATTTGGGGATAGAGGGCTCTTGTATCTTGGCATAGCAGGCAGCGCTTGCTAGAGAAGCAGAAGTAAGACAAGATATACAAATGTACAACATTTACAAGATCAGCTTACAGTGGCCACCCACAGTCAGATGAGGAGGCATGCAGAGGGCGTCTGCACACTGGATACTGAAGGTTTCAGTCTAAGATCTGGAGCTCATGGCAGTGTCTGCCCAAGCCCATGGCATGAGGCCCATGGATCTGTGGTGGAAGGCTGCAGAGTCTACACTAAGTGGCTGAAGGATCCGCATCTGCGCTGGAAACCAGGTGATGATGTCCACACTGAAGGCAAAGACTGGAGCAGTTCTTTCCTGTTTGGTTTTCTTCTCTGCCTCTTGCCCGCCATGAGGTGAGCAGCTGTCCTCTTTCTTGCCTCTTTATGAGGTGGTTTCTGCCTCATCACTAGCCTGGAAACAGTGGATTCAGCTACCTTTGGATCAAACCCTCTAAAACTATGACCCAAAGTAAATCTCTCCTAGTTTTAAATTGTTAGAGTATTTTGTTGCAGCAATAAAAAGCTGAGTAACACAGTAATGCTAATTTCAATCACATCAATTGTCTGATTAGTTGATTGCCAGTCACCCTCCCCAGGTAGTTTTACTCCTTTACCTGCTTAAAAATAACATGCTTATACAATTCTCCAAGGTACATGCTGTTTGCACAGCCAAAATGACATTTTTTAATTCAAGTATTTTATTTGTATTTGAAGATCTGGCAGTTGTTAACAGCAATAAAACAAATACAGAGAACTATTCTAAGGTAAATTTTCTTCTTTGATTCTTAATTTGTTGTCACACATTGACTACAAGACCTTCAGTGTAATATTCAGTATTTCCAAACAGTCTCTGCCTTTGTCAGTTTTCCTTGATTCCTCATTTGCTTTTCTTCTCATCACACTCACTGTCCCCTGCACTTTTCCTTTCTTCTAAATTTTTCTTTATTGTTATAATACCTGTCAAAAATGGCTTTCAAATCAATAAATCATTCATCAGTTGAACAAAAACTGCTCCAATTCCAGTGTATACTTATTCATACAAATATTGTTTGGAACTTTTCTGTTCACTCAAAAAACAGGTACACACGCATCAAATTTCATTCTTTTAAATTTTTCACTATTTCATGCTAGATCTTATGTATCTATATTCCTACAATGTCTTCTAAATCCTTCTCTTCATAGATTTTTTTCTAGTCTAACTCTTTTATTCTGCATGGCTAATGCAATTTTCCATTTTTATCTTAGTCACTCCTTTGCTTAAAAAATGACTGCCTATTATTTATTTATGAAAAAAAAAAAAGCTTCGTCAAAAGCTGAGCTCTGCTTAATAGGCCATGCGATGAAATGATGGGCTCATTTCCATCCGTAGACCACAAAACTCTGCCTCAGTTACTTTCTCATCTGTGGGACAAGATGTGGACACGCACCAGTTAAAGGAGGAAAGCATTACTTCACCTCACAATTCTAGCTGCTTTGTTCTAGCTGCTTCAGGCCACAGTCAGCTGTCTCCAAGAGAGGGCAGCACGACATGGGGCATCACAGAGGAGAAACGACCCATGGCAGTTCAGGCAGAAAAAGAGGCAGCCAGCCTGCATTTGCTCTTCCCATCCCAACTGTAAGTCTATGGGTTGGAACCATCCATTCCTAGGTTGGAGCTTCCCATGACCTACATCCAGACTATGCTAAACTAAGCAGTGGACTAATCCAATCACTACACTTCCTTATTTTATAATCATACACCCTAGATTGAATGATTTCCAAAAAGTTCCACCTATAAGCACGTGAGTTGTTGGGGGAAAGGCATCCACATAGAAGCCATAACAACCTACCCACCACTTGCCACTCACCACATACCTTCTGCCTTCTTTCGTCTGCTAGTTAAATGTTGGAGTCCAGTGTAAAACACTGTGGTGATCAGCAATGGAAAAACCAATAAAATAAAGAAAGTTTGTGTGCCTGGATAATTTCAAACTTTCAATTCTAACTTCTCCCATGGGACACAGAGTTAAGCAACAAAGGGTATCACATTGTATGACAATAATGAAGCTTCAGGCAATACCTGTTGAAGCAGTTAGCTAGTTAGTTTAATAATCAAGTATATAATTACAGGATTATCAGTGTAAATAAAGATTAACTAACAAGCCCATTGAGAGATTAACATGAGAGTTATGAACTTTGTGCAGATGGCTTTCCTTAACTTCCTGATTATGGCTTTTGAATCAGTCTTTTGATTTTCATAATACTTTAAACAAGTGATTTTATAACATTTTTTAGAGAATTTGAAAATAATATCTCATTCTTTGTTCATTCATGCATGCAAGAAACATTTAGCATCTATCATGTTCTAGGGGCTGTGTTTATACAACAAAGGAAAATGTGTCTTCAATGAAGAAAATAACTGAATGGATTATATCACAAACTTACCTTGAGCACATTTGCTACCTAATTTTCATCATCAGCATAAAATCCGACCACTGTGATGCCTCTCAGGATCCCAAGTGACAAAAGCTTTATTTTCAGGCCTTATCTGAGACACACAGAATTGTTCTGCCACCTGATTCTTCCTAGTGCTTGATGGTGACAGAAGAGTTTTTATTCCCAGTTATTGATTCAGAAGGAAAAATTCTCCTTTCCTAAATTCTTATCCTTGTACAAAATCAACGTATTATTTTCCAACCACCCAGATTCCAGGCATTTCTTGTCATAACCTGATCCCTTTGAGAACAGTACCATTGTCAAGACATGTTTTCTATACTCATGGCATTTTAATTTTGAAGTTAGATAACTAAGTCCAGGGGGAAAATATCATATAGTTTTATGTCTCTAGTGATGAATTTATGTGTAATAAATGACCAGCTTTTATTTCAGCCATTTTCTTTTTTTAATTTTCAGCCCTGAGTTTGAATATAGGGCCTTTACATTGAGCCACATTCCCAGAACTTCTGTCCCTTTTTCAAAAGTGTTGAGATTTCTACTAAGTCACTGTACTACCCTGGTTGTGCTGGAACTTCCTGTTCTCCTGCCATGGTCTCCAAAAATGCTGGGATTATAGGCAAGTACCACCACATCCGGGTCATTTTTCTTTTTTCTACTTTTCAGAGGGTTAAATCTTGCATTGAGGCCTGGGGAGATAGCTCAATAGAATAAGCATGTGCCTGGAAAGAACAAGGTCTTGAGTTCAATCCCTGGTACCAGAAAAAAATCTTGCATTGACTGGATTGTCACTTTTGATTTCATATTGTGGACAAAATGCAGGAATTTCAAGTGAGTGTAGACACTGCTTTTCAAAATCCTGTTTTTACTTCCTAATAGCACCAATTATACATCCTTCATCACTCTGCAATTGAAATATGTATCAAAGGCTTTACTTAGTACACTCTCAGGTGAACTTGGTCAGTATCATTTTGTTGTGTGTACAAAATCAAGAGGCAACACTTCACAATATGCTTTCACAGCCTTTCTGAAGTGTGGAGACAAAGGGTTGGAGGAGGGGAGGCATTTCAAGAAAGGTCAAGAGAGTAAAGAGCAGAGTAGAAAGGACAGCAACAGGGTTCTAGGATTGGCTCTAGACTCCCACTGAAAGTTTTAAGGAACTATTACCATAGATGCATTGTGCTGAGCTTTGATTTTACTGTACTTTAGTGGGTGTGATGTGGTGATATTAGTTGTTTATTTTCCAGGCTTGAAGGAGAGGGCCATGAGGCACACCTCTAAATCCTAGAAAAACACATTCAATGAAGTTTTGGTGACTTTGAAAGTGAATAAGTGAGACAAAGTCTACATTTGACTGTCATTTTGGAAAAATAGGATGTTATCACTGAGCTATAGACTTGATTGCTATTTAAACCCTGGTTTCTCATCTAGAGTTTCATAAAAGACAAGTAGGAAAGGAAGTAAACCAGTACTGATGAAGAGGAGTGAGGGGAGGAATGAGTGAAGGGTGACGATTAAATTAAGCACACAAAAGTGATTTAAAAGTGAAGAGAGTGAGCCAGGAAGATAGCTCAGTAGAAAAAATGAAGAGAGAATGACTCAGAGGTAGGAATAGGGAAAGTTATAAAGGGCTTGGAGTCAGCAGGCAAATGCCCAAGATTACAGTCCAGTTGTTTTCTGACCCTTCCAACAGGATGTTGTAAGGACATAGTACAGTAAAGCATAGAGCTTCTCTGAGGAAAGCTGCTCTCTAGATAAGAAAGTCCCATTATTCTGTATTATTATTTTCCTTTCACATTGGGTGGATGTACCAGTGACAGTTGGAGTCTCCTTTCAGCCAAATAGCTCCCATATGTTACATAATGCTACCACTGATTAAAATCGTATAGAAGATTTGGGCTATATCTGGAACAATAGCAGTCTGAATTCAATTTATCAGTCTTCCAGGGAAGCAAAGATAATCAAATTTCTTCCTTCAGCAACTTTGGGACCAAGCCATTTGCTGAGACGACAATGGATGTGAGTCGCACATTTTCCATTTGTACACCTGCTGCCTGTTAATCACAGGTTTCTGACATTTTGTGTGTATGTGTGTGCAATTTTCCCTTCCTTTTCACATCTTATAGGCTTTGCATCTAAAGGCAAAAACATTTCTGTAAAAGCTAGTTACAGAAACACATAAGAAAAATTAGGGAGATTGCTGGGAGACAAAGCCCGGGTGATGTGAGGAAACCACAATATTCAATCACAAATGCATGCTACCCTATGCTTTAAAATGTATTAATTTGTGACCTGGACAAGTAGTTTAACCCCTCTGAGCTATGGCTCCATCATCTGTAAAACACATCAGAGCATTTCCTTGTAGATTAAATTACACAACTTATGCTTTGTACCAAGGAAAGATTTTGCACTGAGACTTGCGAGGAGCTCTTTGCAGGAACACTCCCTCCAAACCCCTATATCAGATTATTTTGCTGAATTCATGCACCTACCATATTTAAATAACAATGGAATACCCACCCCTGACAAAACCAAACAAAAAAAGTGATAAAAATGAAGGACCATTTTGTATCTGTATATACAAAATAGTTAGGATAGATATACAGCTACTTTCTCTTAATTCAATGAGAAGAAAGA
>NW_004524763.1:2391313-2391872 GCF_000260255.1 Octodon degus | reverse complement strand
TGTGACTGGGTACTTTCCACATCCTCTGTTCTGTTCCTTTGGGCAACAAGTCTGTTTTAGTTCTGGTACTGTGCTGGTTTTTTTTTTTTTTTTTTTTCTTTTTTTTTTGGCAGAACCAGGGACTGAACTCAGCCCCTTGCGCTTGCCAGTGAAGTGCTTATTCCACTGAGCCATCTCCCCAGCCCCTAACTGTGCTGTTTTAATCTCAGTAACTTTGTAATATGACTTCAAATCTAGGATTGTGGTGCCTCCTGCTTTGTTCTTGTTAATCAGGATAGCTTTTGCTCTTCTGGATGTTTTCAGGTTCCATTCCAGTTTAGGATTATTCTCTCAAGTTCTATAGGAAATGCTGTAGTTATTTTGATTGGAAGCACATTAAATCTGTACATCAGTTTTGGAGGTATGGTCAGTTTCACTATATTGGCTCTATGTATAGGGGAACTTGGAATATCTTCCCAATTTCTTTTTTTTTTTTTTCTATTCCTACTTTATTTTTTATTGACATCAGTTATTTTTATTTTAAAGAAAGAAAAAAAATAAAAACAGTGATACAAAATCT
>NW_004524763.1:2369669-2384176 GCF_000260255.1 Octodon degus | reverse complement strand
ATGAAGACAACAATATTCAATATATTAATTATTGTAACTGTCCTACTAATCTGTTTTGAAACTGTCCCATTGCTATTTGTTTCTCAATAAATTAAAAAAAAAAAAAAACCCTAAAACCTTTACCCAGGTGTAGGGAGCTGCGTATAACCTTGCCCTGAGATGGTGCTGGTTTCCGCCTTCCACCCCCTCAGGGGGTGAGCGCTCCTGGTAGTAAACAACTCCATAAAAGGCCAAGGCTTGGGCTAATGCATTGCTTCCGCATACCTGGACCAATGGACAGTACATACGTGGCACCCCATGGTTGGAAGCCCTGAGACTTATAAGCTAAGAGCAGGGGCCTCAGGAGAGAGAGAAGACAGATGTTGGGAGAGCAATAAAGAGCTGTGCAGAAAACAACCAGTGGTCGCGTCTTCCTTGCTGGCAAGGCCGCGCGCGACACCCAGGGAAACAGTAACACCCTCTAATACTCAGAGCTGTGTTCCTGGAACAACCCAGTCCACTGGAGTTTCTCCCTTAGAAAACCTCTGGCTGTCAAGAGGACTGGCTGTCTGTTCTAACCAAAATATTAATAATGGATCTGTGTTTCACAGCATTAACTCAAAAAGTCTTAAAATGGTTAGTCTTTTATCTTTTTTTTTTGTGATGCATGTGAATCACCTACAACTCAGGAGTGTCTTTTTCAAAAAAACCAAAAGCTGTTTCTGTGAATTGTAATGGTGGAAGGGTAGGTGCCCTGTCTTCCACACTCTTTGTGAATATCAAGTGCTCATTTCCATAATTGACAGTGAGCAGACATACCTGGCCTAATTGCATTACACTGACCAGTCGTATGAGTGCCTGTTTAAAAATATCAGATCACTTCAGTGTAAATCAGAATGGAGTGAATCTCTTTGGAATAATGTTGTCATTAAGTAAATAAAAAGGTGGGTTTTGTTTGTCTGTTTGTTTGTTTTTTTACTGTTGCTTAGTTCTGGTTGTCTTTGGTAGAAGAGAATGGCTTTTTGATGACACTGGCAGACCCCGGTCCCCAGGACTCTTTTAAGTGTACGTACGTATGCTTTCAGAAGTTGAGTTTTGCCAGGAAATGTCCTGGTAAGACACTGGGAAAAGGTGAGAAGTTTGGATTTTTGATCCTATTTCTGTGGAAAAGATCAAGTGCTTTTTCTTATGATATACTGGGAATTAAATCCTTGGCCTTCTCACTGAGCTATTTTCTAGTCTTTCTGTTTGTTTGTTTTAATTTTGAGACAGTCTCTAAATCATGCAATACCTGGGCTGGGCTTGAACTTGCTAGGTTCTATTCATAACTTATGAAGTTCAGAAATAGGATTTTTTTTTAAAAAAAGCTTTCATTATTTTAACTTAAACTGAAATGAGATGTAAAATGGATCCAGCTTTAGATAAGCCTAATACTAGGATGAAACATAAAGAATAAAGGTAGAGAACTATTACTTCCTCTATCTCCTGCTAATTCTGAAAAGGGATCTTGATCTGCTGAAAGTGGAAATAAAGATCAAATTTAGTATATAAGAAAATATTTTAGGGGTTGGCCAAATGGTTTAAAGCACCTGCTTAGGCAGACATAGCAGCCGGGGTTTGATCTCCGGCACACCATGCTGGCCCCGCCCCTGGTACATGCTGAGACAGCAATTGAGATTGGATACGGTGGCACACACCTGTAATCCCAGCTCTTGGGAGGCTGAACACAGGTGGATCACCTAGAGTCCGATCTACATAGTGAGAACCTGTAGACCCTTCCCTAAAATACAAAAATAAAGAAAAATATTTTAATTCATACACAGAGAGAGAGAGAGAGAGAGAGTCATCTTGAGTTAAGGGAGACAAAGCAAAAGAGAAAAATCAGGCTAGGCCTTTAACAAAGAAAGTTGCACACTTTCTATTAGGTTGCTGGAGCGAGTTATGGTTGGGTTGATAATTATCTGCACTTTGTATAATGTGATTGACACGAACTTTCTTGGAGCTAGGGATGGAATGTTATGGCTTAGCTCTAAAATGTCCCCCAAAGCCATACGTGTCAGAGGTAGGGCCTGGCCAGAGGTGGGCCACTGGGGCTGTGATCTGGAAGGGAGAGTTTTGGTTCTAGGCCCTCCCTTTGGCTCTCCCTGCTTGCCATAGCACGAGCAGCCTTGCTCTGCCGTGCTCTGCTACGCTGAGCTTTGGCTTAGGACCAGCTGGCCAGATCTCTGGCTAAATTAAGCCTCTCTCACTTTACATCACAGAGGTTGAGTATTTTGTCTCAGTGATGGGAAAGTGATTAGAATAAAAGGCAGAGGTGCCAAGTTTTAGCCTTCTCAAGTGAAACTCAGTGCTTTCTGGCAAAGGCAGACTTTAAAACAGGTCTCACAATTATCCAAACAGTCTGTGACAATGGAAATGTTCTATACCAGAATTATCCAATACAGTGTGCCAGGGGACTGCTGAAGAATGAAAGATTAGCTAAGAGAAACTAGGGAAATGAACACTTAATGTAACCTGAACAGATTCAAATGTGAATCATCACATGGTGACTACGCTAACAGAAGTCATCTCTTTAAATCATGCTGCATTTGCCTCTTAGTGGTATTTTTTTTTTCCTCAGATGGACTGCTTCCAAGTGGTATTAAGATGGCATCTGGAGGCTCCGGACCTTCCTGGCTTTTTAAAAACATAATCTCAAAGGAGGAAACTATCTTTTCCTTAGCAGTTCTTGAGATAGGTTCTAATTGGCCTTGCCGAGGTAAATTATTGTGTGAGAGAAGTTGAACACTTTTATGGTTCAGTCTGAGTCACATCCTATTGTGAGCTGTTAAGTTCCTTGCCCTTCTAGAATTGCTTTGACTTTAAAAGGAGCAGTTATCAAATTGTGATTAAGAAACTGCAAGACCTTGTGAGAAAGGGCTGTTAAATAAAAAATATAGGAGGTGTTGTTCTTCCGTTAGGCTCTGAGCTAGAAGAAAAATCAAAATTGTCTTTCACACTAAATTTCCACATCAGAAAACAGAATCTAAGTTGTTTTCTGGCCTTCTGGGAAATCAGGAGGCAATGATAACAAAAATTCCTGAGTAGGCCAATTTTACTCACCAGGATGATGAAGTCCCTTTGACCTCAGTGCTCACAAAAAGCTGATCTGAAGTAACCTGATATTCACAGCTTATCTCTCTAGTCTGTCTCGGTGTCTCTGGCTTCTAAGGAAGGTAACTTCACAGTGACCAGTCCTTCTTTGGTCTGTGGTTTTCTCTTTTCTTTATTTTTTCTATGCAGGCAGCACCAATCACTTCTGCTCAGCTTACTGGAATACTTATTTTAGTTTCTGAGATAAAGTGTTGGCCCCTCCTAGAACTGCAAATAAAGCCAAGTAAGGTCTTTAATTTACATTTGTTGTAGTTTTGTTGCTTGGAAAATCAAAAGTAGTGACAATTCATGATTGTGTGGTCAAATACCACACAAGGTTAATTATTGCAATGTTCCTTCCTTAGCACAGAGGAACTGGTGCATGTTTTCCTCAACAGAAATAATATAATTTGGGAGGTGAGGTCCTCACATCACCTTCAGCATCATCACAAGAGGTCCACTAGGTGAATGGTTTTTATCTGTTGTTTCTGGAAGGCACACACACACACAAACACACACACACACACACACCACATTTGTGTTTCCTTGAATAAGTATAAGATTTTTCTGAGTATTATTGATGAAGCAACATGACAGAGTTAACTTCAGTAATTAATGTAGCCTTTGAATGAGGTAGGCTAATTCCTGAAATCCTAAGAGAAAAACTTCCTGTTGAGAATATTAGCAGAAAATGCAAATAGGTAGCCATTGTAAAATAGCATAGCTTGGTTGCTAAAATATAACAATAATTTTTTTAATGTATTTAGTACAGGGTTTACAGGGTTTCACTATGTAGATCAGACTCCTAGTGTTCCTCCTGTTTACAGCCTCCTAAATTCTGGGATTACAGGAGTGTGCCACCACATCCAGTCTCAATTGCCCTCTCAGTGCACCCTGGGGATGGGGCAGGTACTGCAGGCCCAGGAATGGAACTCCTGGCCCCTGGGTCTGCCTAAGCAGGCACTTTTATCTGGCCAGCCCTATAAAAAATGATTTTTGAGCCATTTGGATAACAGCTTTTCTAACTCTATCATGCTTTCTCCTAACCCTCATTGTTTCATTTCAAATGTTGCTATTATCCAGCAACTAGAAGGTTCATTTCCTACACAGGCAGAGATCTCCATGTTAGATCCTGTTCTAAATCACTTATGTTCATTGGGCAGGGCCCAGGAAATTCAGGTTCCTAAAATCCCAACTGCACTGCTATTTCATGCTTTACTAACATTGTGTTTTACATGTGTGTATTCCTTTACCTTGTTACTTGTGAAATGTGACTGTAGATACAAGCAGTAATGGGGCCTTTAAGATGTCTTATTTGGGAAATCCATGAAGTCGTTGCTTTATAGAGTATCAATACAGTAAAAAGAGGGCATTAAGACCAGGTTTAGTAGCGATTTGGTCTGCAGTGACCAACTTGGAGAAGGCTGTGCATGTACTAGGAAACTGAGTACTGGATTATCTAAATGAACACAGCTAGTCATGAGCAAGAACTTGTTGCTGGGTAGGGGTGTAAAGTGTGGGAATGAAAACAGGGGCCCATAGGCTGCAGCTGATCAAATAACTTCAATTTCTCTCTGCAGTTGAACATAGACACACAGGTAGAGAAATTTCTGGTGCTGTTGGGCAAAGTTTTGTGTGTGTCCACGCATGTGTGCCTGTGTTTATATAGTCTTCACATAATTGCAGTAATCAGCCTGATTAGGGTTGTACAGTTAGACCTTACTGAAACTGCTATGGAGCTTCTTATGGAGAATGAATAACTCAAACTCTGGGAAAAAGTTGCAGTCTAAATTCATGACATATTGGGTCAGTTGTTCAGATATGACAAAACTGTAGTTGGTAATGAGACTAAAATCTTTAAGGAAACAATTCTACAGCTTTAGGCCATTGGGAATAAGAATACATTAATTTTTAATGTGTTGATGGCTTAAATTTTGGAAAGCCACTGAAGCACAGTAAATCACAGCTCTTTTGCCAGCTGACAGACACATCATGTTAGAGATGGAGCCATCATTCTAAAAGGCTTTAACTTCCTTTCTTTGTATTTTATTTCATTTTATTTTTACTTTATCAGTACACGTTTGTAGTACATCATGATTACATTCATTGTAGAAGACTGGTACTTATACATACCACATTTCTATTCCCTTCTTTGTCTCCCTTTCACCACTCTTCTTTATTTTTTCCAGCATCACATTCATTTATTTATCCTATAAGACCTTGTAAACTTAATTACCACATACACAAATTGAAAACCAGACTGATAGGCTAAGGAACATATAAAGCATGTAAGATAATTGTACTATGAAGTATAATTTTAGACACAATGTCTGTACTGGATTGCATTATCATTCTTTTTCCTGTCTCTTCTTTCTCCTGTTAATTTTCATATTCATACACACACACACACACACACACACACACACACACACACACATGAAACCATGTGATATTTAATTTTGTGTGTCTGGGTTATTTCTCTCAACATTATGCTCTCTAGGTGCACCCCATTTTCTCTAAATGACTCAAGTTCATTCTCCTTGGGGAGGAGTGGCACTCCATTCCATTAAACTGTTGGACATATAGGATGTTTCCAAGATTTAGTTATCATGAGTTGCACTGCTCCAAACCTGAGTATGGATATATCACTTGGTGAAAAGTCTTTAACTCTTTTTGGGAAGATGCCTAAATGCAGAATAGCTCATTGATGTGCAATTTATACTTCTGCATTTTGATGAATCTTCAGTCCCCCCAACAATAATGAAGGGTTTCTTTGTCTCAACAGCCTCACCAGCATTTGTCATTGGTTCATTTTTTATGGTAGCATTCTTTCTGGAGATGCAATCTCAGTGCTGTTTGAATATGCATTTCTTGAATGACGAGTGGTCCAAACATTTTTTCATATATTTACTCATCATTTGTATTTCTTTATCTAAGAAGTACTTTTATATGAGATGTCCATTTTTAATTGAGTCTTTAAATTTGGGAGGGTCTATTTTTTTTTGAGTTTTCATATATTCCTAAAGAGTGACGAGCTTTCAACAATCAGACAGCCTGCTGTGGCACATGTGTCATATGTTTGCCACCACTCTTCTAGATAATAGTCCTTTCTCTGCAGAGAAGCTGGCAAAATTTATTTTTCTTTCTATAGGTTGTCTCTTTGCTCTCTTAGTAGTTTCCTTCACAGAAGTGTTTCACCTTTTCTTCAATGTGACCCTATTTGTCCTTGGTACTATTTCTTGTGCAACCAGGATTTCACTTAGAAAATTTTTGCCTACATCTGTGCCTTCAAGAGCATTATCTGTTTTGTCTTCCAGCAGATTAAGTGTTTTTGTTCTAATGTGTAGCTCTTTGATCCACTTGAATATTAGTTTGGTGCATCATGAGAGACATGGACAGAGATTCAGCCTTCGGTATGTGGATAACTTGTATCCCCAGAACCATTTTCTCTAGGGAAAAAGAATTAGAGCTTTTGTTAAAAATAACATAGCTGAGTGTGTCTGGCATCGTTTCTTTTTCTAATTCATGAGCCTGATAGTTTTGCCATTGTCATGCTATTTTTATGACTGTGGTTTGTAGTATAACTTGAAATTCTTGATTCACATCTCTCCCCCACCTTGTTGCTGAGGAATGCTTTTGCTCCTCAAGGTCTCTTCTGATCCCATATGAATTTTTGGATTGGTTTCTACATTTCTTTAGGGAATGTTACTAATACTTTTATTGGGATTGCATTATATCTATATAACAGTTTTGGAAGCATGTCTATTTTTATCATAATGTTTCTAAATATACTGGAATAAGAGATGTTTTTGTATTATTTGATATCCTCTCCAATCTTTCTTTACACAGTACTATGGATTTCCTTGCAGACTTCTTTCATTTCCTTGGTTAGGTTATTTCCAAAGTATTTCATTTTTGGTCACATGGTCTTAGAGAGTGTTTCTCTAATTTCCCTCTTGGTGAGTCTGCTTCTGGTGTACAGGAAGGTTACTGAGTTTTGAGTGTTGACTTTGAATCCTCCTACATTCTGAATTTGGATATTAGTTGTAGGAGTCTTTGGTAGGCTTTTTTTTTTTTTTTTTGCTATATTTCATTAGATATTTTTCCTCTTTTCTCAGATATTGTAGGTGGCTTTATCTTCTCTAACTTATCATTTTAAAATTTTGAAGAAAATTTTAAGTTTGTACATTCTAAAGGAGAACATTTCAGAGGTCAGATTTATAAATCTTACAATCTCATCACAGGACAAGGACACAGGAGCCAGCAGTTTAGATAGATCCTTGTTCTTTCAGCTGGGTTTATTTGCTAAGGAAAACCATGGTAACTGCTTGACTTCTGAAAGTCCAAACTCAGCATTTGAGAGCATTTAGTGTTTAGCCAAGTGGCAGAGCAGCAAGCTCATTCTGCGTAAGGTATTTAAAGAAGCAAGAAGTGCCATATGTCATCAGCTGGCATCATTTCACTTGCAAATCACATATTGGCAAGAGCGAGTTGGCAGCAGATGGCTGAACTCTTCTGTGTTTCAGACCCCAAAACTATCCTTTCCCATGTTGTATAAGAAATCTAATTAAAAGCCTTCTTATCACCGTCAAATTAATTATAAACAAGCCTTTCTATGTAGCAGGAAACTAACCTGTCTTTAACAAGCTTCCTCTCCACAAACCCTCTGTTGTCAAGCACTCATATAAGTGTTTTCCCAGGCTAATTGACTCAAAAAACCAAGTACTTATTTTCTTTTTACTCTTATATTACACGACCCATGAGTGAGGCCAAGCATGAGTCACTTAGTTACCATTTAGCTTATCAATTGCTGTTAACTTGAGACTACTTGCTAAGCTAATTGCAATGGTTTATCTTAATTTAGAGAAATTTGTGAAAGACAGCTTTCTTCCAACTAATAATTGCCATTGCAAATAAGATCTTATAAATCCTGATTTAAAAGTTTTTTTCATATGGTGGTGCAATGAATACCAGAAAAGGGACATATGTTTCATTAATTTCCCTGTCACTTCACAATTGTTTGAAGAGGGGACTGACATGTATATGCCATCTGTTTATGACCTTAAGTCGTCCATACATGCCAATACACTAAAGAATTCTAAGGGGGGGAAATACACAGATGTGTTGAGTTTTAGTAAGTATAAAGAATTTGGTCTTTATTTTCCTTCCACATAGAATTTTTTGTAAATTAATAAATTATGTTGTATATAATTTGGAGTAAATAGTGGTGCTATAAAATTTGAAAATCACATGGAATGATTACATCATGCTAATTGCTATATCAGTTACCTCTGGTATGTGTGTTAAAATATTTAAATATATAAAAATTCAAGATAGCTAAATGCACTCAAGGATGGTTCTTCTAAATTTTGGGATTTTTTTTCTCTTTAAAATAAAATTTAAAAAATACAAAATAGAATTATCTTCTAGTTTTTGCTTAGGATATAAAACAATAAAATGGACATCATTTCTCATCTTTAAAAAAAAGAGACACTTTATAAATTCAACTTATTTATTCTAGGACTCACTTGAAAATTGAGGTTATGGGGAAAACAACTAAACTAAAATATTAAAAAAATGTTCTTTACTGGAGAAGAGAAACAATCTGTGAGCATTTGATTTTCTAGTGTAGATTCTGGTTCCCATAAAAATGCCTACAATGCCAAAAACTGAGTTTTGTCTTACATGAGCCTATAGCACCCCTGTGATCTCTGGTCTGGAAAGGCAGTTACACATGTGTGCACAATGTGTGTATGATCGCCACACCTCTCGCCAGATACTGAATAGAAAGATGAGGATAGGAGACCCAAAAGACTCCATCTTGGTATGAAATGGGAGGGGTTCAGAGATACTGTGGAAAGAAAAGGTTCTAGACTGACAACTATAAAATAGAAAACATAATGAATCCAAGAGCTGAAGGAAAATGCTAAGCACTTTGACATGATTGCAGTCAGAGTCACAGAAAGATGAAAAAATTGAGCAGAACAGTGACCAAGAAATTTGCCACACATTTATATATTATAATTGGCTGTTGTAACACCTTATAAAGTGATTTTTTAACTGAACATATATCCCATGTCATTAAGCCTTTTTATTCAACATAGCTTTAAATGGCTACAAATGAACTGTAATATATTTAACAATCCTAAAAAAATAAATATAACAAATTTTTAAATCTCTGTATCTAAGAAACCCATTGAACAGCCAGCAAAATATGCTTCCAAATATAATTAAAAATGTTATTTTTGAATTGATATAGGAAAAACACAAAAAAAATTCTTAAAAGCAAAACTCATTTCAATATAGAAAGAAACAAATTTAAGAATTAGAACAGACATTACACATAGAGCTATGAATAAAAAAAAAAAACCAAAGAAGTGACATGCTAAAATGCTGAAATGAAGCATTTAACACTTCATTCAATGTTGAATGAAACTCAACATTAAAATTCTTTAAATATACATATATGGTCTTAAAATTTGAAGGAATCTCTGGGGAGATAGTTCAGCTGTCTAAATGCCTGCCTGGCAAGCACAAGGACCTGAGTTTGATCCCCAGTACCGCATACCATGCTAGCCCTAAAACTAGGTGTGGCGACACCTGCCTATAATCCCAGCCCTGGGGAAGCTGAGACAAGAGGATCACCATGAGCCTGAACTGCCTAGCAAGACTCTATAACAAACAAACAAACAAATAAATGAATGAATAAATAAATAAATAAATAAATAAATAAAGTGAAAGAAAATCCAGGTGTGGTAGCACAACATAATCACTTCTACACTTGGGAGGCTGAGGCAGGAGGATTGCTGTAAGTTCAATGCCACTCTGAACTGCATAGAAAGACACTCTCTCAGAAAACTAACAAAAACTTAGGGAAATATAGAGACATTTCAGAAAAACAGGAGCTGAGAAAATATATTACTACTAGATCTTTGACTAGAGGAAGCTTTTTGGAAATAATGACTAAGCTGTCCGATGAATACTAGGATCTATGTAAAGAAACAAAAAGTATTAGAAATAGCATTTATGAAGAAAAAATAATTCATTTTTCTTATTTTTAATTTTTATCAATTGTAACTATCAAAAGCAGAGGTGGTATCAATATATCACATATTTCTTGGCATATACAGTGTAAAAGAACATAGAAATAGGAAAAGAATTGAAATTATGTTCTATATAACATATATTTTAGATTATAAAATTTAAAAACTTAAGCAAAGTATAAATAATACTACCAAACTAGAAATAAGATAACAAATATCAACCATTTCAATAATTTCATTAAGTATATGGTGTACAACATATGAAATAAAAATTAGAGAGTTTCAGGTTAAATAAAAACATTACTCAACTATGTCCTATTTACAAGATCTACTTTCAACTGAAAACCTAGATAGGTTTAAGGAAAAACATTAAAAAGAAGTAATACTATTTTAGTTAGCTTTCCCATCGCAACAAAAGACTTGACACTCACAATTTAGAGACAGAAATGCTTAACTGAGCTCAGGTTTCAGGGAGTTCCATGGCACCCAGTTGGAGACTCCATGGTGGAAGGCTTAGGGGAGCAGAGCTTTCTGGTTCATGCAGCCAAGAAGCAGAGCAGGGAAGCAGTGCCCGAGAGGAGCACTACACTCAAGACCGGCCTTGTCATGTTACACCAATTACTGCTATATTGTCTCGCAAGTAAATGTTTGTTTTTTAAAAAAGGATAATAAATGAAAACAAGAGATAAGAAAAGAAAAGTTCATAGAACTGTTCATAGGACTCCTGCTACAATGCTGTATATGGCTAAATTTCAAAATTTCTGTGTAAAAATGTGTAATTGTTTATCCTATTTTTAAAAAAACATTAAAATTTTTTCTTCATATTCTGTAAGGATTTAAATTTTAACATATTAATACTTCATGGAAAATACCTATTCCATGTTATGTCTAAGATGTTTGATATTCAGACAGAAAGTGAGGTTAAGCTCCACTGCCTATGTTACAGGGCACTAATATCATTAAACTTCTCTTCAGGAGGGTTAAAAACTTAAGTTAGTAGACTAAAAATTAGAGAAAAAGAAGAGCTTCAAGGACAGTCAACATTTTGGCTCTAACCTTTCAAGGTTAGTAAGGACTCAGGACATAGTGGAACCTGTACTATAACATCCTTTAACTCAGTTGTGTCCAAAATTTTCTGTTCAAGGAGATTATGGGTCCACAGAGGAAAATGATTGATGATGTAGAGTGTGCCTAAGGAGAGTCACATGGAGAGTAAACATTCTCTCAGGCTTTCACAGAGAGCAAATTGGTCAAGAAATAGCCATGACTAATCCACATGGCTGACACTGACAAAGGATCTACACACTGTGGTACAGGGTTTCAGGGTAAATCCTGAGGGGATTTGACTGACCTTGTCAGATACAAAAGTTACATTTCTTGTCATATAGGTCTTGCTTTATCTTGGTCTTAACCATCCAGCAGAAAAATATAAAAACAAAGTGTAAAAAGTAAAGTTACATTAATATGCTGAGCTGTAAAAGGCTCAAGTCAACAACAGACATTGCCAGTCCTGCAGATAACCCACTACTATTATGGACTACTGGACTATATTGAATTATTTTGCTGAATTCACACACATACAATATTTAAATGGCAATGGAATACCCATCTCTGACAAAAATAAACAAAAAAGGGATATAAATGAAGGACCATTTTGAGGTGAAATATATATATATATATATATATATATATATATATATATATATATATACATATATATATATATAATAGTTAAGATAGATGTACAGCTACTTTGTCTAAATTCAGTGAGAAGAAGGATTTCTACTAATAGTGTTTGAACAGGACATCATGTCTGCATCTTTTAGTATGAATACTACAAAGACAACAATATGAAATGTATTAATTATTGGAACTGTTCTACTAATTGGTTTTGAAACTGTCTCATTGTTGTTTCTCAATAAAATTAATAAAAAAGTTTAAAAAGGAAAAAAAAAAAGAAATTGGAAAGCACACACCTGAAATCTCTGAAATAATAGCATCTAAAGTAAAAAGACAACTGCAGAAGGGTATAGAGGAAATCAGATCAGAAATAATTTCTGAAGTAAAAAAAAGAAATGATAAAGAAATTATAATGAATGAAGTACTAAGTGTTCTAATTCTTTAATGAATGACATAGGAAATAAATAGGATGCATGAAGCAGATTCCAAGTGCTATTCAGGAAATTAAAATCTCAAATCACAAGCTGGCAAAACTGATTGAGTGAAAGTGAAAATAAACTTTCAGATCCTGAGGACCCCATTGTAGCTAATGAAAAGTTAATAAAAGATCTCTTTAAAAACAACTAAGATGCAGGAAAAAATAATTCAACATCTTCAAGACGATGCAAAGATGAACACTGTAGGACTAATAGACATCAATGAGAAAGAAGGAGTCAATACAAATGATATAAAAAGAATATGGGCAGAGGTAATAGCAGAAAACTTTCCAAACATGGGGAAACAACCTGACATTCAATTCAGATAAATGAAGCATATAGAACTCCAAATAGCATCAACCCAATTAAAACCACACCCAGACATATAATAATCAACGTCCCTGAAATTCAGCGCAGGAATAGTATACTAAGAGCCACTAAAGAAAAGAAACTGATCACATTTAAAGGAAAACCCATCAGAATAATGGCAGATTTCTCTTCACAAACCATCAAATCAGGAAGAGCATGGAGCAAAATTCTTCAATCTTGCAAGAAAACGAATTCCAATCCAGACTAATAAATCCTGTGAAACTCTTTCAAGTTTAATGGAGAAGTGAAATACTTCCGTGACAAAGAACAACTAAAGAATTTCATGACAACAAAGGCAACCCTACACAGACTACTAAAAGATATTCTAGAGAGGGATCAAAATGATCACCACTCCATGAATGAGAATGCAAAGAAACCAACAAATAGAGCAAACAATTAAACACAGGAGAAAAAGATATACAACATCAGTCTTTCAATTATGCTTTTGTATACAGCAGCTAAATATTTCCATCAACATACTCTACAAATGGACTTCTACCATACCCTATGGGTCACTATTCTGTCTGGTTCTACAGGGTGAACATCAAGTAAATATCAGAAGCTCAGTCCCACAAGTGACACCTGGTCACCAGTAAGTGTCATGCACACTGTTCACGTCCACTTCATAGTAGAACTTTGTGCGATATTCTATCCTCAAACTGTTAGAAGTGCTGGTCATTTACTTGCATTCCAGTATTTATGTTATGTTTTATTCTTAGTAATTCTTTACTATCATGAAAATTTTTCCTTAGTTGATATTTTTGTATGTATTAACCTAATCAAATACTGTATGAGTACTCTGAGTTGATTACTCATTTGTACATATGATATACAACATTCTGGCCTCTTTCTTGAACTCACAATCTAATTTTAACTTTTAAATTTTATTTTGAAACATTTAATTTTGAAATAATTAATATTTAATTTTTTTGAATATTGTTTAATTTTAAATTTTTATGATTTATAATGTTTCTTTGAGTTATAATCTGCTTATAAGGCATGGTATGATATTTTCTCCCAGTAATAGAAACTTTAAAAAGTGTATTTACATTTTCATTTGACTTTATATTAGTTTTTCTTTGTCCTTTACACACACACACACACACACACACACACATATGAAAAAAAATGTATTTAACCTGACATAAGATTGATACTGTTTTGTAGAAATCTTCAATGGCCTTTTAAGTGGGTTTCTCTAATATAATTATATTTTACATAATCCTGCATAACTACCATTTTGAGAGCTCTTTATTCTTCATCCAGGACCATATAGCAACTTCTCTTGCCTTCTGGATTATTGGCTTTGTTATTGTCTATATGCTACATCTGGAGATATTAGAATATTTCAAGTTTGTATAACTGGAAAATATTTTATTTTTAGTTTTCAGAGGTATGTTTCCTAAATATAAAATTCAATGAGGACAGATCTTTCCTGTTTTTTCTTTTGATCTCTTAATAAATAAGTTTAGTTTCTTACCCACTTGCTCTTTTTTATAATATAGAATAAGATGTTATTTAATTTTGTTTTTCCATAGCTAATTTTTTTTCTATGTATATGCCTTAATGATTTTTTTCTTTACAATTAGTTTGGACAATTTAATTTTTGTGTATCTTGGTATGATTTTACTCATATTTCTTGTGCAAAGGTTCATTTTTCTTGGAAATATGGTGTTATAATTTTAATTAAATTCATAAATTTTAAATGTTTATTTATTGCCTACCCCATTCTATTTTGAGAATTTTAATTATATGAGTATAAGTTTCTTGATTTTGGCACAGAGTGAACTATTATATGACTGATCTATAAGCTCTTTCATATTCATGT
>NW_004524763.1:2361399-2369367 GCF_000260255.1 Octodon degus | reverse complement strand
AAATATTAAAAATTTTAAAAAATGAAAAAGGGATCTAGGGAGGGGTAAGAGGGAAGGGAGAAAGGGGCAAGAGGAAAAACAAAGAAAAATGGAAACAAACCTTTGTATATAGGGACGATAAAAGGGGTTGAAACAGGTAGGGAAATGGAAAAAATAATTAAAAATGAAAATGTATGACATACAGGTGCAAATTCCCTATGATGAATGTTGCATCAATTTTAACAAAGAAAAAAAGCCTCAAATGTAGTTTGGAGCTAAGAGAATCAATGCTTCTGCTTTTGAGCTAGGCAGAAATGCAAGATGTTTACAGCAGGTTGTGTGCTCTGCTTTCCTTCTGTGTTAGGTGCAGCTCCCCAGACATTTCAAGGAAGAACATGAGAGCCTGAGAAGGTGTCTTAGTTTTTATTAAAACAATTTCTATCTCAGCAGTGGAATACGGTAGAAAGTGTTTTTTTAATGATTTCTAATTTAGCTCTTTATTCTTTGCCCCATGTAGCCTAATTAAATACAAAAGGGTGAAATCCTGCAGCATGGAAATTTAACAGCCCCATTTTGCTGTCTTTTTTTCTGCCTATTTTTTGTCCTTTTTTTTCCCCTCTCTTTACTTTTATTTTGCCATGCTGGTGATTAAACTTTCATCCTCTACACTGAGTGACATCCCCAGCCCTTTTCTACTTTTTTTTTTTTTTTTTTTTTTTGATTTTTTTTTTTTTTTTTTTTTTTTTTTTTTTACCCAGGGTCTTACTGTGTGGCTAAATTGCCCAGGCTGGGCTCAAACTTGTGATCTTCTTTCCTCTGCCTTCGGAGTGCTGGGATAACAGGCATGTACCACCATACCTGGGTTTTGTTTATCTTTTATTTCACGGGGCAGTACAAACCCCTGTTTTCTTTCTTTTGCTTAATAGCAGTCATGAATCTCCTCAGAGGACAAAGGGACAGTGATAGCCATGGTCAGAATACACAGCATGAGTTTTCAGCCTCTGTTCTGGAGACCCCAACACTTGGAGAATGAGGTGACACTGGTGCGCTCAGAGGAGGTGCACCACATTTGCATTTGATTCTTAGCTTGAGCACCATTTCAAGAATTGCTAAAAGGGAGCAGAACAGTCATCAGAATGCATGTCCAGGTTTTATGATTCCCAGCACCATTGTTATCTCTATTCTTTAAGTTCTAGAGGCTTCAGCTGGTCTCTAAAGTCAAAATGTGTTTTATTTGCCTTTTTTTCACTTGGCTTTCTACTTTTTCTTGCAAGAATATTGGCTTCTTCAAGTAATTCAATTTTAGCTGCATGTAAGATGTTGCAATTTAGCCACATTTGAGATTGTATTACATATTTGATCTTATTTATTTTTTATCTCGTTCAAGAATGTGATCTCCATAAAATCAGATTGTTTTGGCTTATTCTCTAATAAAAGCACAATATTTGAAAAGCAAACAGAACTGGCAGGAATTTGATATCATGAAATAAATAGCTGAATTCATATAAGTTAAAAATAATAAAACCACAACAAAAAGACTGTTTTGTAATGATTCCTACTGATTCATAGCTAGTGGTTCCATTGCTTATGCTTAATTCTGTTGATTTGTATTTTCTCAGGAAAAATATTACCTATTTTTCTTTTCTTTTTTATGTATTTCATACAGGGTCTCACTACACTGCTTGGACTCATAGTGATCCTCCTGTTTACAGCCTCCCCAGAGCTGCAATTAAGGCATGAGCCATCACGCCCAAATATTTCATATTTTAATGCAAGGTTTCTTAATGCACTGGTATGACTTAGGCTTTAAATAGGAAGCAATGCATGTATGTGTTTTGTGTTTGAAAATAGTTACTTTTTGTAGGACAAAAAAGAAGATCTAAATGAACAGATTATTATAGGCACACATTTTATTTTTTTCTTCTCCTTAGAGAACGCTTTCAGCTCTCTGCAACTTTGTGCTTGTTTCCTTCTTCCTTTGATCAAAAACTGCACTTATTCTGTATCTGGGCAAAATTCTCCTTTCATAGGAAGCCTCTTCAGACTTTCCTTGGTGCTGTGAGCTTCATTTATTACCCCAGAACTCTTCTGCATGATGAGCCCTGGGTATTTTCCTCGTTCTGCTAGCTGCCTCATGCCAGAAACTAGTGATTGCCCCTGCTGGACAAGGGCCACAAATGCCTTCGGTGCTGTTCCCATCACAGCTGCCAGGCTAAGATGAGAGATTATGCTTCCTTAGAGGATTCCTCAGGGCTTCCTACTGCCACTTGCACTGTTTCCATGGCAACATCTGGGGAGCCACATTTGACTAACATGGAGTATGTACTTAAGGAGCAGTGTCTTCCAGTTTCAGGGATCATGTGTGGCCCCAGGGAGCTCTGTTCTGCAAAAGAAGAAGAAATTTCTCCAAATAGTCCAGATACACACTGTATCTGATCTACCCGCTTTGCAAGAATGGTTACTTTTCTTCTTTGAGATAAATTTCCTCCCTTGTTGGATTCATGGATTTCCACATTAGAAGCATTGCCACTAATGACTATGCATGCTTAACCTTTCTCATTTAGGGATCCTCTGCTCTTTAGTGAGCAAAGCTTTCTTTGCAGGTTGAATTGGTAGCTGCTGAAATGAATACACTGGTCAAGACTGTGAGGCTAAAACTGCATTGTCAATCATGGAGGATTTTGTTGGCACAATTTTTATGTAAGCAGCTGTTGTATTTTCAGCTTTGAACTTGGCAGACCTTGCCTTAAATAAACTTTGCCAAAAATTTTGGCTCATTTGCGTTATTTTTCTTCTCTGTTAATTAGAAAAGAAGGAAGGGTGAAATAGAGTGCTAAAGTGAGGTCAATATGGAATTGGACTGCTAGCAAATGACATTATTTACTTATTAGCATTGGGTATTTTGTGGGTACTTGTGCAGCTACTTCCACTGAAACACACATGGGTATGCATGAACATTTGTTGTGAATCAGTGCTAGGTTTGGACAGTAGATATACAAGAAGTTAATGGCTCCTGATAATTGACTCATGTCTGGAGAAATTTCTGGTCAGGTTAAATGTATACATATTCTTTATATTCTGCCTTGTGGCTCTGTAATGACATTTATTTCCTTTTCTAAAAGTTCTTATAGAAAGCTTTCTCTTCAAAAATATTCTACACCATTGATCTAAAAGAAAATAAGGAAAATTTGTGATTCTTGAGTTGAAAAAGTTCCCAGTCTCTTTCAGAAACTGTAGCTGCTGTGGACATAGACCTGGGTTGGCTTCACTAAACCTCTTCCCATGCCTCCACCTCTCCCCTCCAGTGTACTTGCTACATATTACAGCTGGTGAAATGTAGGTCAACATACACTTCTGAGCACATCACCCTCTCCTACTTTCCAATTGCTGCTGGTTTCTAATTTCTACCAGGATTAATCTCCAACTCTTTTGTTGATGCTCAGCGAAGGCGTCATTAAGTGGTGTACAGCTCTTTCTAGCCTTCTGTCTGGAATTACCTCTTCCTCACCTATCCTATTTGTTCCTTTCCATCTGCTTCGGTGTATAATTCTAGCAAAGGGTTTCACTCTGGAAAATATCACACACTTTTACACTACACGAATATCCTCATGATATTTACACTTGCTGTACCCTTTGAGTTCCCTTCTCTCTCTTGCCTTCTTGGTTAGTTCGTACTAACCCTACAGGACCCAACACAAATCATTCCTCATTATAAAATCCTGGAATTAATTGTACTGTATGTCGTTGCTTATATGTTTGTCTTGCCAGCTCATTGTGAACTCTCTATGGCAGAACAGTAACTCTTCTAAGAATTTTCTGTTGTGTAGCCATGAAAGGAAAAAGAAAACAACTGTCAATCTTCCTACATGACTGATGGTACGGCACTGCTTCTCCTTTCTGGCTGTCAGTCCTATAGCTCTAAACTGTGGCCTCTGGTCCCAGCATGTGGGTGGCTGTTGTGAGAGCCTGGCTTATCCATGTTGACCCCTATTGCTGCCCTGTGTAAATGCTTATTTTCTCTAGCAATAAGTGATTCCTTTCATTATTATTAATTTTTTTCCATGTCTTTTCTGATCTCCGAAAAAAGTCATTTGTATTTTCATTTTTTATTTTTTGGGTATCAAAGATTGAACTTGGGAACTTGCACTTGCCAGGCAGGTGCAAATGTCACATTTTATTTATTTATTTATTTAGCCATAGCCCCAGCAGTGAATTTTTTTTATTAGTACATAGGCTTGCAGTACATAATGATTATCTTAATCATGGGGAATTGTTACACGTATATAACATAACTTAATTTTTTTCTTTTCCATTTCTTTCTTTTCTCGTCCTCTCTTCCCCACTTCCATCTCCTGATCTCCTTCCTTTTTGCAAATGTCACATTTTAAAAGCAGCTAGTTTATATAGGCCAAGTAGCCCCAAAAGAGACTTGACTGAGTGGAAAGTCCCTTCCTGCCCATTCTCTCTAAAATTTCTAAAATTTTGTGTTTGTTCTTAAGTGAAGATTCTATGAATAAACAAATCTCCATGCAATGGAGATTAGAAGTTCTCTTAGTAGTAAAGAATGTTGGTCCACGTCTAGCTTAGAAGCTCCTCCGTCATCCACAGTTGTCTACTCTGCATGGCTCAAGCATGTAGGCTGATCCTTCCGGCAGACTCTTGGCCTCTTTTTACCTTGTTGCATCTTCCTGGGGCTTTGTCTCCAGGACAAGAACATATATTAAATTTTCTTTCACAACAACCTTAGCAATATATACTATTGTATCTCAGTTTTATAGGTGAGGAAATTGAGGTGTTGAGAGACTTAATTTCAAAAGGGAAAAGATTCAAACCTTAGGAGTCTGACATTAGGAGTCAATATTCTTAACTATGGTACTATGGTCTTTTACATTAAACCTCATGGTTGGGTTGGAAGATAAATTACTTTCCTTTATTGCCTACAACATAGCTCTCTCTCTCTCTCTCTCTCTCTCTCTCTCTCTCTCTCTCTCTCTCTCTCTCTGTCTCTGTATCTCTCTCTTTCTGTCTCTGTCCCTCTCTTTGTCTCTGTCTCTCAGTCTCTGTGTGTCTGTGTCTGTCTGCCTGTCTGTCTCTCTCCTCTTCAGATATTTATCTTAAGTGGTATCTCAGATCATAAATTAATTCTCTCCACAATTCTGGTTGCAAAGCAGAATGTATGAGAACAGAATCAAATTTCTCCATCAGATCAACATTGAACCTAACCATAAATTTGATTTGTCTCACATCCAGCTTGGTTTGTGACCAGAAGCATGGAAAGAATTAAGTCCATGCACTGCCCTACCACTGTATATGAATGTATTTGTTGAATCACCAACTCACTGAAAAAATGGTAGAGCCGTGACTGAAACCCTCACTTCATTACTCTTAAGTATGTGAACTATTTGCTAAGTATAACACCTTTTGTAGTTCAGGTGTACAAAGTAATTTCTGAAGATTTACTTTAAACAGGGAGTGACCACTCCCCACTCTGAAAATATCAGTAACAGTGGTGGCTAGAGAAAGCATGAATAATTTTAGAATCTGAAAGGTTTTTCTGTGCACTAACTTTTTGTTCATTTTTTTCAGTGTAAATGCTTTGCTAAAAGAAAAAAAAAAGCCATAATGGGATTGAAAGCTTTAGAAATTTATTCCAGTAATTCAATTCCTATCCTATAAAATAACCAGAGTGAATAAATTGAACTTTGTATATTCATCATGTCAATTATTAAACACATGAGCAGAAACCTATTCTGTCAAACTATCTGTGAAGGTTGTTGTTGCCATTGCAGGTCTGAGCATTTATCTCTTTGGGATCTTTTGCTTTTTAACCTGAACACCAAATTGACCTATTAAAGAGATATCCCTGGCTCCCGTGGAACATTTAAGTTACATACAACAGTACATGTTTTAATCATTTATTTCAATTATTTTTCATTCAAGAAATTAAGCAAAAGTTATTAAAATCTAAAGCAGCAAATCACTTTAATTATTTCAGAAATACTTGTTAGTTCTTAAACGGAGTTGTGGTGTTTTAAATTTTTTGTTATTTTCTCTTAAAAATGTAGCAGGCTAAATTAATATACGTTAGAATATCTCTTTTTTTTAGGATGGAATATTGATTTTGAGGTTAACTGGCTCTCCTGGGAGCTCTACCTCCGCCCTTTGCATGAAGACTGACAATTTTCCTTGCTCTGTTTCCTTGAGAGACTTGGCCACATTCACACAGAGAGGAGTAAAGGACCCAACTTTTGACATGACTGGCTTCAGCTTTGTGACTGAACATTTTCCTGGCATCAGCAAGCCGGTGGCAAGAAGTTAGAATTATAAATGAGCCGTGTAGAAATGTATTCAGTGAAGGAAACAAAATCTCTGACAAGCTGTAACACATGACAGAGTAGTCTGAGCATCAGCTGCGACTTCTAACCCCAAACAAACATTCCTTTGAGTTCCCTGGCACTGCCACCAATGGCTTCATGTGCGTGAATAGCAACCAGACTCACTGGCTGTGTGAAAACAAACTGCTCAGCTCTCTTTGCAGAGTGCAAGGTCACCTGCCTGTCCTGCCAGCTGTGACCTTCAGTCTGGCATCCAGTTGTCATCCGGTGCATTCAGCTGGGTCTGCGTGCCCTGTGCGTGAGGCAGTCACTGAGTTCTGTCTGGACAAAGGTGGGACAGATAGTTTTCACCTTGATGCGCAGGTTTTTAAGCATCTAAGAATGAAGCCAATTGCTTTGGCTCTGAAGAGACACATCTGGTATGCTTTGGACAGAGAGCCAGGTATTCTGCCTTGGACTTTTTTTTTTTTTTATCATTTTGGATCTGTTGGTATTTTGAAATTACTCCTCTCATCTGATAAGATGGACTGTATAAGCAGTTTCAGGGAGAATTATTTCTTAGGTGCTGCAGAGCACTTTCAGTCCACATCTACAGATAAAATACTGAATATAAAAGAGCTCAGTGGACTGATTCAGGGCTTCAGCTGGTTCTTGGTAGATCTGGAATAGAACCAGAGTTCCTTGGCCTGTCAGCTATCCTCTCCTTTTTAGCACACTGTTTTAAGGATGTGTGACACACTTAAAAATAAAAACATGACTGGGAGTAGCAGCACATACCTCTGTAATGCCAACACTCAGGGTGCTGAGAAAAGAGGGTCACTGGAGTGTGAGGCCAGCCTGAACTGCATAGTGAAACCCTGTCTCAAAAATTAAGTAAGTAAATAAATAAATCGTTATTGAAATCTACTGAAATCAGAGATTACTAATTGTTCTCAAATATCCATTAGCCTTTTTTTTCCCCTCTAGCAATGGAACTGCAAATTTTAATTTGGCACATGGGCACCAAGAATAAAGACCACATAGCTGAGTCTCTCTTTCAGCTAAAGGTGGCTGAAATCACCTACAATGCATTGGAGGAGAAAAAGTGCTACACACAACTGCCTGGTAGCCCTGCTGTGGAAAGGGGCCACCTTCCTTTTCCCTGTTTACCTTCTTCCTTTCAATAGCAGTAATGCTGTCATCATTCATTGTGGACCATGTTGAGAAGGACAAAATGCTGGAGATAGAAAGGAAGTTATGAGAAGAAAAGATCTCTGAATTGCTAGAACTTTCTCACTGGCTCTCAATTGTTTCTGCCTAGACTTTCATGCAGACTAGAAATAAACATGCATCTTGTTTTAACTACTGATCTTTACATCTCAGTTGCAGCACCTGAATAGTATGGTGTTCAATACTTGGTAAATTTTGTGCTGCAAGTTAATATTTTACAACTACCAAATTTAATTGTAATAAATGAGCACTATGCTTATGTAAGTGGTGGACAGTTGTGGAATTAAAACACTACCAACGAACGTGATAGGACACGATCTTCTTTTCCATTAAGAACCAATTCAGAACCTAGCGATGTGGCCCCCAGTGCATCTAACCTCATCCCTTTTCCCTTTCTTCTCTTTCCCAGCTGACTTCTTCACTATTTCTTTTTCAAGGTGTATAA
>NW_004524763.1:2357272-2361299 GCF_000260255.1 Octodon degus | reverse complement strand
GAGAGAGAGAGAGAGAGAGAGAGAGAGAGAGAGAGAGAGAGAGAGAGAGTCTCACTGCACAACTCGGACTGGTAGTGATCCTCCGATTTCTGTCTCCCTAGAGCTGGGATTACGGATGTACATCACCACCCTCGGACCCCATTGCCATCTCAGTGTGCCCAGGAATAGGGCCACATGACATGCAGTACCAGGGATCAAACCCTGGCCCCTGTGCTTACCTAAGCAAGTGCTTAGTCCGCTGATTTAGACCGCTGGCCATGTTCTTCACTATTTCTAAACACGCCAGCTTGCTCAGTGTTCCTTCCTCAGGGCATATGCTCTTTTGGTTTCTATTGTTTCCTACTTAATTCCCTCTGCAACAAACTTCTTTGCTTACTAACCTACATAGGTCATGCTGTTTCCACAATTTTCGAATTTTGTTCATTTTTTAGCCTTTCATTCAGTCCTCCCTCCCCTGATGAGTTCATTAAATTTCATTCTGGTGCGGCATGCATGCCTTTGCAATCAATATTTTTCCACATTATTTATTCCCCTGCCCCGAAAGAGCAGCTGTTTGAAAGGATGTCCTTTCTGTGTTCTCAGCACACTGAACGGCACTTCCATGTGCTGGATAAACATCTGTTAGATGCATGCATGGACTAACAAGCTTTTAATAGATATGAATGATTTTATGATCTACTTAAGAGAGGTGATACATTTTTAGAAGTATTTGTAAAAGGAACGGCACAATTTATTAGGCAGAGGTAAAGAAGTATACATTAAGAGAAAATAGACTGTGGGCTCTCATGAAAGCCACATTACAGTCTAGGACGGGAGTTCTTAAGTATGGCTTTGAAGCAGGTGGGACGTTTGCATGCATACACACTGCACAGCCAGGCTCACGTCGTTTTCTTGTCATGGTAGGAGCCCATTTACTTGGAGTATGTTTTTCTTGCCTTAGTAGACTTTGCTACTGGTGCCTTCCTATCATGTGCTACACCTAACTCTTTCATTTTTACACATAAGAATCTGGAAACCAGTCCCTGGACCCGATAATCTACAGTGACAATTTGTTATTTGGGTTTTCAACTCCACGTTGAGGTCTGCTGCTCCTCATGGGTTTGTGCCGTCCCTCACGACTACACTGAGCTGACATGCTTAGATATGGAGCTCTTGTGTCTGCTATCAGTATCATGGCTTTATTTTTTTGTTTCCTTGGCATCTATTCCTTTTTTCCAGAATCTGTTGTTTTTTATCTTCATTGGAAAACCCCTAAATCCTGTGTTTGTTCTCATGGGTGAGGCTCCTTCTTTCTTCCCAAGTAATCTGTGAGACATAAAGTGGCATCCAGCCACTGTGGATAGTCTTGGAAGACTAAAACCGCTACCTTCAGGTCTAATTAGGAAACAAGTTCAAGGAGGTTCAGAAGCCTTGTAAGGACATCTGTCAGTGTCAGGAAACACTGTGAACAACTCAGAATGAGCACAGAGGATTATTTGGTGCTCTAGCTAGTGTAATCTTGGTTGCTCTTTGTTCATTTTCTTTGAGCTAACTGGCACACAAGTGATTTTTTCCTACACAAATGCAAATGAAATGTGTCTGCTGGACTATAATCCTGTAATTATTAATATTGACATTGACCAGTTTTGTATCTCTGTACATTCACTTCAGAATTTGTGATTGTCTTTAGAATGTATGTAAAGACTTAAATATTTTGAAGATGTTGTGACCCTCTATTTGTTCTTTTATTTGCTGAGTTTAATGTAACCTTTGACATGTACCAATTTTATTTTTCAGTGATTTTATTTATTTCGTATTTGTGTCTTTTTCATCAGAAGTGCATCGATAACCTCTCCCAAGCAGGTTATGGAGGCAGGTCTTTTATTTTATTTTATTTTTTAATAATTTATTTTTAACTGAGGTACAACATAAAGATTATACATATTTATGGAATACCATGTGATTTTTCAATCACAAGTACTTCTTATAATTCTCCAGGTAAATCTCATTATACCTTAAACCACCTTACTCATCACTCCCCATTGTCCTCAATCTCTGATAACATTAATTCTACTTTCATAGTCTCAGAGATCAATGATTTTCAGATTCCATAAATAATTAATATCATGTGGTATGTGTCTTTCTAAGCTCTGACTTTCACTCCCATACATTTTCAAATTTATAGAATTTCTTTAACTTTATGGTTGTAAAATATATTGTGATAAAATATGCTTTGCCTTCTAGTCTTTTCTAGTTGCCTAGTAATTATATTCTTGTGATTTTAAGTATGTATTTAATAATTTTTTTTGGCAGAACTGGGGACTGAACTCAGGGCCTTACACTTGCCAAGCAAGAGCTTATTCTACTGAGCCATCTCCCCAGCCTCTGTAAATTTTTATTTTAGTTTCATACATAATGATATTGTGTTGTAGTCGGTCTGCAAGGGAATAAATTTAATGCCAGAAACATTGTTTATAGATTGTTTTATAATAGTCACCCAAAAATTCAAATGCAGTAAAGGGCAAGAGTTCTGTTCATGCATGAGATATGCAAAGAATCCAGCAACACAGTTGAATTTCACAGCAATGACCATACAAATCTAGCTGAAGAAATCAAGCATTGGACAATGTCCTCCCTGAGTCAAAAAGGAAGCCTAGAACACAGGACAATGTCTCATGCAATTATATGTCAAGGATCTGCAAGGACTAAGGTGGTATCACAATACTTGACTTCAAGGTATACTACAATACTATAGTGATAAAACCCAAATTGTGTTGACACAAAAACAAACATGTGCATCAGAGAAACAGACTAAAGATCCAGAAAAAAACATATACAATCAGCTATTTGATCTTTTACATTGGAATCATAATCCTACATTGAAGGAAAGATAATCTCTAGAAAGCAGTGCTGGCAAAACTGGCTAACCACATTCAGAAGATTGAAGCAGGACTCATATATCTTATTTTATTTATTTATTTATTTATTTACTTACTTACTTATTGCAGAACTGGGGATTAAACTCAGGCCCTTGCACTTGCCAGGCAAGAGCTTATTCTATGGAACTAACTCCCTGGCCCCAGAGGCAGGTATTTGAAATGGCCGAATCCTTTACTCCACCCCAGTTGTTCTTTCCTTTTGAACAGTTTCTTTGTTTCACAGTGTCTGTTGTACCTTTTGGATCATATTTACTCTTTTGGTTTCTTTTACTAGGAAGGCAATATGATGTTTGTACGTAAAAGTCTTATTTATTGCACTTATGAGTACAGTCTCTAGTACTTAGGGGAAAGGAGAAAAGAAGAAAGGAAATTATGTAATAGCTAAGATAATTGTACTACTAAATTTCTATTTGTTCATTGAATGGTACAGTTAAGTTAATGTTTATATTGTTTGATCAATCTTTCATGCTCATAGTAATCTGAGCAGCTTACTTTGAAAATAGCAATATGCAACATAATAATCATTGTTAATTTCCTATCATTTTGTTTAGAATTTCTGTATTACTTTTATTATTTTAAAAATAAAACTAAAAATTAAATGGTTGCCATATGTATGCGTTTCATCCTTTATGTACTTAGGCTAGCCTATAACAAAATAAAACAACATAAAATAAACATTAAAACAATGAAAGGCCAGTCGTATTTTTCTTTGTACTCACCACTGTCCAGTCTCTCATGTCAAAATTCTCAGCTTTAGTAATGTTCATAAAAACAAAGGAATTATGAAATTATACACATGTGATATTTATAAGAAAAGAACACTTTTATCTACTGAATCTTTATCACATGAAAATTTTAGAGTTAATCAATACATTAATGTAAGATACAGACCAGCAAAAGAGAAAAAATATCTATAATTACTTTGTTTTACATTAAAATGAATTGTGTGCAATTTTATTCAAAATCTGGTTAAATATTATTTTTGTATATACAAGTTAACATATGAAGAGTTTTGAAAACCTCCTATGTACACTAGTATAGGAATAGAATGACAATTGGAATCCCTTAAATCTTTATTTCATCTGTAAATTATATTACATATATAATTA
>NW_004524763.1:2355092-2357142 GCF_000260255.1 Octodon degus | reverse complement strand
TATTGGGCCAGCCAGATAGCTCAGCAGACTAAAGCACCTGCTTAGGCAGGCTCAATGATCCAGGTTTGATCTCTGGCATGCCCCACTGACCCCACTGCCGGGACATGCTGAGATGGCGAATGAGACTGGGCATGGTGGAGTGCGCCTGTAATCTCAGGGCTCATGAGGCTGAAAACAGGAGGATAGCTACGACTCTGATTTGTGTAGTGAGACCCTGTAGATCCTGTACTAAATACATTTAAAAAATAAAAAATAAAATCTACTTATTTTTCAGCTTCCTTTCTCAAATTACCCTTAATAAGAAATTTTAGCAGTCTTAATTTTTTTGTTGCTATTATTTAAGAAAACTATGGATGAACAGTCAAATCAAGTAACTTTTACTATTTCCCTTTCCCTTAATTATTTTCTGATTCTAAGGTTGGAGAAGCTCTGATGATTACTCAAATAGGTTAAGTTAAAATAATGAAGAGCTATAAAAAGAAAGATAATAAACACTAATAGCAAATAACTGATAATCTAGAAATTACAAGTTTGTTTCTTGAATAATTCAATAATTCATTAAGATACATGAAATAGCTATATTTAGTCTTTTTGTTAAGAGGCGAATAAAGTAGTTATGTTAAGATTACATACTCTAAAGATGTTCAATAAGAAATTCAAGAAAATCTCTGAAATGATAGAATTATAATAATATTAAAATATTCAGTTTCTATATATTATAATTGACAAGGTTTTCAATGGTGTAAAACTCCAAAAACTAATTTAAATTGACTAGAATATGAAAATTGTCAAATACAATTGGAATACTATGAACAAAGGATAAAATAAATTGAAAGAGCAATTGAAATGATTAATGCACTTGAGAGTTTGATTTGAGGGGAAATTCAAATGGAATTAATATAAATGAATACAAAGCAAAGCCATCTATTATATTGATTAATATAACAGGGTCCTTTGTTCAATGTCACCACATAAGACATTATTTGCTAAAAATGTATCTTGAAAGAAAATGAAGAAAAGCCATTGAAGTGAACAATTAGGAGCGGGTTCATGTACTACAGTTTCTCAACAAGATAAGAATTTTTAGACCTTTTAAAGTTTATTAATGTTTGGGAAAAAATTGGGTGTGACTATGAAGAACTAATCCCAACAGCTTGTTGAGTGTCTTGTGGTCACAGTGTGGGTGCTAGACCGAGGAGTTCTCCACATTCCATCCTGCTAACTCTCCAGCCTCCCCACGTCTAGCACAGAATTCCTCAGTCCCCTTCAGTTATGCTACTGTAAACATTCTGCCTTAAGTGTTGCGAGTGGTCTTTGTTGCTGTTTTTCATTCATCCCTCTCTTCTTGAAGATGGCTACCACCTATTGTGTCACACTCCTGAGTAGAAGACAGATCAGTCTAAACACGAAGCCACTATTTTTTAAAAAAATGAAAAACAAAAACTATTGCGTATAAACCCTAAGGAATTTTACCTCTTTTGAGTACAACATATGGCTAGACACTATTCTAAGACTTTTCTTAATGCATCATTGTTAAACTTCTTGGTAATTATGTATGGTAGATTGCACATTCACTGTTTTCTTCTAGAAAATACAGGTTCAAACACGTTATTTAAGAGGGCTGGGGAGATGACTCAGTGGAGTAAGCGCTTCCCTGGCAAGTGCAAGGGCCTGAGTTCAATGCCCAGTTCCCCAAACAAACAAACAAACAAACAAAAAAACCAAACCCTCCCCCCAAAAAACCACGTTATTTAAATCACTCAGGCCAGCCAAATAGCTCAGCAGATTAAAGCGCCTGCAAGCAAGCGCAGGGGCCAGGGGTTTAATCCCCGGTCCTGCCATGCTGTGCTGGCCCCGACCCCGGGGCACGCTGAGACAGCAACTGAGGCTGGGCGTGACGGCGGGCGTCTGTAATTCCAGCTTTTGGGAGGCTGTAAACAAACGGATTGCTACGAGTCCGATCTAGTAGTGAGATCCTGAACACCCTGTAGACCCCTTTCCTAAAATATAAAAAAAATACAAAAGAAAAAAAAAAAAAAAAAAAAAGAAA
>NW_004524763.1:2352764-2354992 GCF_000260255.1 Octodon degus | reverse complement strand
ATATAAATAAATAAATAAATAAATAAATAAATAAATAAATAAAAAAGTGAATCACCCAGCGTTATATGGCCAGTAAGTGGCAAGCCCAGTGGTAAAATTATCTTTGTCTTTAAAGCTTGTTCTCTGATTTTACTATTATATTTTTACTTGGTAATAGTAATATGTGTTACTGTAACTCATGCACACTTATGCATGTACATACACATTCGCATGCAGTCACAGATACTGAATGCACAGTTCAGCAAGCTTTATGTATGTATGTGTCATCACCAAGCAGACAAGATACAGAGTGTACACTTCACCTGAGAATACACCGTTGTCCTTCTAATCAATCCTAAACAACCAGCGCAGAGACTATTTAGGTTTGTATTACTGTGGCATTTTTTGTTCCTAAACTTTACATAAGCAAAATAATACTATTTATGCTTTTTAAGGACAGACTTCTTTCATGTGTCAAATGTTTTAAAGATTTTTCTATGTTCTGAGTATCAGTTCATTCTTTCCAGTGTCACATTACTTAAAGTTCAATTTTTACAGGAACATTTTCTATCTTTAATGGTATTGAAGTAAAATATTTGTTTTTAAAGTATTATTTTCTATTTTGCTGCTACTATATCAAGATAAATTTGTGTGTTGATCATGTGAACTTTAAAATGGATGGATTCACTTATGTGTGTATTAGAGCTAGGTTGTATTTCTCCAAATTCAAATGGTAATGCCCTTGTGCTGCTGAACATGACCATATTTGAAGACAATTTTTAAAGGGGTGGTTAAGTTGAAAAAAAGCCCTGGTCATTTGAAAGATGTGAATCAAAACAATGCTGAGAGTCTGTCTCACTGAAGAAAGAATCAAATAATAACAAATACTGAGGTAGTGTTGAAGAAAAAGGGACCCTTCTCCACTGCTGGTGAAATGCAGACTGGTGCAGTCACTGTGGAAATCAGTGTGGAGATTCCTCAAAAAACTAAAACCAGAGCTTGCATCTGACTCTGAAATTCTCTTTCTTGGTATCCTCCTGAAAATTTAAAAGCATCATACCACAGCATGTGCGCACCTATGTACATGTTTATAGCAGGACAGCATGTAACAGCTAAAGCTTGGAAACAGCCCAGCACCAGTGATGAATAAAGAAGATGTGGCTTTTATATAATGGTGTATTACTCTGCCATAAAAAGGATAAAATGGTGACATTCTTAGCTAAATGGGTGCGTCTTGAGGCCATATTATCAGACACAGATGTTTAATATCTCAGTGTTTCTCTGGTGTGAGAAACCAGAAAGGTAAAGAAGGACCAAAATGTATAATAGGTATTGTGAAGTAGGAAGAAAATGTTCAAATGTGAAGAAGGATTAGGGCAGGAGGAAAGGAAGGAAGGGAAAAGAAAAAACAGGATAGAAAGTAAATGGAAAAATATTTTGAAAATAAGGAAAGTAAGAGGGCCTGAAAGGAGGGGAAGGGAATGGAGAAGAAAAGGAATTATTTCATTTACAGGTACACATTCCCTATGATGAATGTTACCATTATGCTCATCTGCAGTATCACTTAAATTAACTTAAAAATGGGTCCCAGTCCAATTTGACTGGTATCATTAAAGAAAGCAAATTTAAACAAGAAGAGTTCATAGAAGTGCATTTGTACACACATGCATATGCACACACACACACACACACACACACACACACACACACACACACACTTTCCTCCAGAGGCAGAGGGTGGTGTCCATAGACAAGCCAAAGAAAGAAGCCAAACCAGGCAATTTATTGATCCTGAACATGTAACTCCAGAAATGTGTAATAAAACAATTTTTTTGACATTAAGTCTGTGCTATTTTGTTATGACAGTGCCAGATAACTTATACTGTTTTTTTATTGTTTGTTTTGGAAGTCTCCATAAGAATTTATAGGTAAATAATTATTTCCTAGTATCTCTTTAAAAGTGTGCAATGGTTTCTCTTTCTTCCTCACAATTTCTGTCTTTACAGTCTTCATGTCTTCTTTTTATTGCATTTTTACTGCATAAATATGTTCTAGCAACTAAAAGAAAAAGGTAGGAAAGGGGCTGGGGAGATGGCTCAGTAGAATAAGCACTTGCCTGGCAAGTGCAAGGGTCTGAGTTCAATCCCCAGTTCTGAAAAAAAAAAAAAAAAAGAAAAGAAAAGCCTGATTTTTCACATGGGGATAAGACATTCTCTCAGGCTTTCACTGAGAGCACATTGGCCAAGCAA
>NW_004524763.1:2351527-2352024 GCF_000260255.1 Octodon degus | reverse complement strand
AGCTTGTTCCAAGCAGGTGCTCTAGACCACTGAGCCATCTCTCCAGCCCAAACTTAACTCTTTTTTTTTTAGGCCACTTTTTTTTTTAAATTTTTAATTTATTTATTTATTTGTGTGTGTGTGTGTAACAATTACTCTTTCCTTAGTCCAAAGGTTAAAGGGGGAAGTGTTCTTATTTCATGTTAGGTTTATATATGATGCTAGCTAGAGGTATTTTTTAATACAGATCATTTACCAACAATAAATGTTTCCTCTATCCTTAGATTTAAAGATTTATGTATTTATTTTGTTTTAATTAACATATTAAAACATGTTTGTGATACATAATTACTAATTTCATTGTGGATATTTGGGACATATACATATCACTTCTGAATTTTTCTTTTTAAAATAGATCTTGGAGTATCATCTTGATACAGGGGATATAATATGACACCAAACCTGCTAAATACCAATTACTCCAAGTTTATGTTCCCCAAAACTGAAGAATGAGTTGT
>NW_004524763.1:2350056-2351427 GCF_000260255.1 Octodon degus | reverse complement strand
TCTGCCCTTTGTTGTAGATCTTTGCTGTAGTTATAACCTTCACACGTACTGAAGTTCAGGTGGAGCTCTACAGAGTTTGGAGTTATCCAGCTGCATCTGGCTTAGGTCTGGCTGCTGTGCTCAGCTCCTTCCTGCTGTGGACCTGGGCTAGGCCTGGGTCTGGGGGTTCCTGGAAGTCGGCAGAAATTCCTACTTGGCAGGAGGGGTGGGGAGGTACGGTGGAGTGGTGGGGGGCTGCCCGAGGGGGTGGGAGAGGGTCCGGCCCACACTGCGCCTGGGCTGGGACTGGGTCTCTATATTTATCCTTATCCTGTTTAATTCCTTCTTAATTTTATCATGCAAATCTGATGGTGATGGATTTTTAAAAAACTGTTATCATTTCAAATAACTATATTTTCCCTAATTTTTGGATTATATCTTTGATGAAAACTCTTGATTGCTTTATATTTAATCAGGCTGCCAAGCCATTGTATTCTTTTTATGGACTTCACTGTCTCTGGCAAGCCGTCAGCTTTCATTCATACGTTTATTTCCCTTTTATATATTTTTTAAATATCTAGAGGCTCTGAAGATTTTGCCTTTATCTGGGTTTAAGTTTTATAACAAAGTACAGAGCTGTGTTCTTCTGTGTATTAATCTTGGTTGGGGTTAATTTAGATTTATGAATTTATGAATTGGTACTTTTCATAAAACCTTGTGCAAAATCTTTTTCCTCCTCATTTCTTATAAGTCCATTTCTTGTATTTTAGGCTGATGCAGTTCCCTACAGATCACTGAGGACCTAATATTTTATTCATTCTTTTACTATTAGTTTTTCAGATGGAATTATTTCTTTGCTGATTCTCTTTCCTACTATATTTCTTTTTTTCAAGGATAAAATCTTTAAAATTCTTCCACCTTCTCTTTTACTATTTCGTTTTGTTTCTTTTTCCTAGTCAATCAGCAATGCACTCATTTTATTTTTTTTTCTTTTTATGCCTTGTGATATAACTACTGACAGGAAAGTGGGACTGCTAACTGGAAGCCACACTGATACTAACTGGCTCAACATTCCTGGTATTTAATAGTTTAATATTTAATAGTATTTAATAGTTTAATATTTTAATAGTCTAGAAATAAGACCAGATATGGGATAACACACAATTGTTAAGTCTACTTTTCTGCTAGGCACGCCTAATTTTAAATGCCTGATGAGAAGTGAACAATGCTAGCGTTCACATCACTGTTTCCCAGGTGGTGTTCACCCAGGTGTGGAAGAGAGAAGGAGAAACACTGGAGGTGTGTGAGACTGGAACTGAGTTTCTCCCTCCCTGTGGTTCTTCCTGTTCTCATTCTTTTTCATCTACAGTAGAAGCCCCTGGTATTCATGTA